>NC_139623.1:123561299-123766299 GCF_964638095.1 Poromitra crassiceps
CCCAACTCAGAGCCCAAAAATGCTGTCGCTGTCCATCGGCGGTGGTGCTGAAATGGAGGCGTAAATGTCCATATAATCGCTGGATTGTGGCCATAAATTCGGCTGTACTGCTGTCCATCGACGGTGGTGCTGAAATGGAGGCGTAAATGTCCATATAATCTCTGGATTGCAGCCATAAATTCGGCTGTGTCAACCAAGCTTCAATCACATGTAAATCAATGCCTGATGGGAAGCACACACAAGCAGCCGCAGACAATTCTGTTTAGGCGCTGTTTTGCACAACACACACACACACACACACACACGCATGCACACACACACAGCCCAGCCCAGCCCAACTCAGCCCCATTGACATGTACCTTTTGAGGGAACTCTGTCCCTAAAAAGAAAAAAAATTAAAAGAAAGCCACCCCCATGTTCTGTTATTATTATTATTATTGTGATTGTAAGTTGTTATTATTATTATTATTACTATTGTTGTTATTGTCATTATTATTATATTATTGTTATTGTTATTATGTTATTGTTGTTACTATTATTATTATTATCATTTTTTAAATGTTATTACTATTATTATTAATATTAATACTATTAATTAAAATTACTACTCCACTGGAGTGGAGAGAGAGAGAGAAGAGGAAACTAGTTAAAGCAGAGGTTCTCAAATGTTTTTCAGCCAAGGACCCCTTACAAGATAGAAAATATACCGGGGACCCCCTCATTCTGATTTGTGATTTTGGGCTAAGCTTAATTGTTTCCACAGTAACGTGCTGGACTTTTAATTGATAGGTTTGTTAGATTAGAATGTAATCCATGAACAATTTTAGATTTAAAGCATACAATATTTTCATTGAACTATGAAGCTTTTGCATCAACAACAAAGTTTTTATTTTTATTTTCCTGAAAACTTTTCGCGGACCCCCTGGCAAAGTGCCACGGCCCCCTGGGGGTCCCCGGACCCCCATTTGAGAACCACTGAGTTAAAGTATCCTAAAGCAGTACAATAAAAGATTAGTTTTTCAATCCCTACATGCATTTCTTTGGCTGCAGCCACTAGGGCATACATGGGCGGGTGTGGCCCGCGATGGAATTGCAAAAAACAAAAAATTTACAGTGCACCTGAACGCAACATGCAAGATACCCGCTGAATAAGTGTCCAAATGTTCATGTCATTCTGGCCAATACTCTGTTATAGCATTTCAGTCTGGAATATGGAATATCTTTCAATAATATTTATGACTAAAAGGCTAAAAGTAATCTCATGTGTAAGAAATGACTGTTCTACATTGAAGTAGAAATTGAGATAATTAACTTGGTGGTTTTGGATTTATTTAGCTTCAAGAGTGCATTTTTGTTCTTGTTTGACCCTCAACACAGGCTTTGAGAATCCCGGGCCACTTACTGATACTTATGCTTAAATTAACCCACTCATATTCTGGTTTATTTCAAGAAAAACATTTCGGCTAGTGGAAATTCTAATTGGCTGGCAACTTTAAAATCTAGCAGCCATATTGGCAGGTGCTGAAAAAAGTTAATTTCAAGCCCTGCAGGGAGAGCAGGTGGTGACATAGGAGTGAAAAAAGGATCAAATATTGGTGGTTAAGACTGAATAATGACATCACAATTGTTAATTTAAAATTAGTTATTCCTCTAAACCTGGCTTCAAATGCCCCAAATTTTCCGCGCTGGCGCCGTTCAGCCCTCAGCAAAATCTGGTAGCGAGGACATTTTTTTGTGGCCCTCTCTATCATCAAAGTTGCCCATCCATGGGTTACGGCATGACAATATTTGTTCGGCCCCCGGCAACAATCTGGGTTTCTCATGTGGCCCCCCATGAAAAATAATTGCCCACCCCTGCACTAGGGGGTTAAAACCTTCTCTCACCTTTGGGTGATTGAAACTTGGGTGACACTGACAGCCGAATTTATGGCACGTCCTGCCGGCGGGACATTACATATAGTTGCTCTCCATCATTTACTGTACACGGTGAATTCTCATGCACGCGGCCGAAGATATCCGCGTGTTTATGTGCAGAGAGCACAGTTGGTCTACATTTCAGCACCCCCGCCGATGGACAGCGACAGCAGCCTGTCTGGGAAAGGATGTTCTCAAGTGCAAGGAGAGTTGAGATGCGATGTCTGTGGAATTTTGGGTGGTCGAGGGTAGGTCGGACTAGCGGGAGCACGTGCTCACAGATGCCCACACACACAGATAGATAGATAGATAGATAGATAGATAGATAGATAGATAGATAGATAGATAGATAGATAGATAGATAGTCAGACAGACAGACACACACACAGCTCTGCTCTGTTTGTTTCACCATCTCATCTTTTTTTTCTTCTTCTCTTCTTCTCTCTCTTTCTGAAAAGTCGCGGCTGTATCTGTAAGTTAAATCCTTCAGTTAGTTTGTCAATGGAAAGCTTGCATTTTCATATGAATCCGCAGCAGGAAATGTCTCAACTACTCCCATATACACACTTACACAGCGGCTGCTGTGGAGCGCTGTAATCTCAGACCAGATTAAATCTACCAAGAAGTCTGGAAATTTGAGGGAAATTTTTTAAATGGAATATGTATAGGAACCCTGAATCTGACTTAGTGAACCCTAAGTCCGCCTCTTCTCTCCAACTACTCTCCGCTCTGCGGCTTCGGGCATATGGTGAAGGTGTCACTACTGAGTGGCCACTGACCATTGAAAGGAGCTCAAGTTTGTTGTTTACTTCTGTAAGAATGTCAAGGATTCCACAATGACTCACTCACACTCAAGGATCTCTATTCAACAGGTTGTTTATTGTCGCATACAACTCTCGGTACACAAGCACTACTGGCTCTGCTTCACTTAGCTCACTGTGCTGACTCAAGGACCCCACGTACACCCACGGTGGTCCTCTGACTGCCTAACTGAAAATAATAGGGCTGTGCCGATTCACTTATCTCCCGATTCGATACTATCACGATACTTTGGTGCCGATTCGATATATATTGCGATTCACGATTATTGCGATTCTACGATTATTGCGATTCGATATTACGATTTATTGCGATTTTTGTTTATTTTTTTCTTTTATTTTTTCAGTTTGTTTGCTTTTTTACACTAGATTAGAACATGGGAAAAGTTGAATCATACACTAGAGACTGTATATTATATATCATGAGTAGGGCTGGGCGATATAGTTAAAAACAGGGGCGGACTGGGATCATAATTCAGGCCGGGCATTAGATACCAAGCAGGCCAGGCCGATATGGGCCAACGCGCGTGAAATTTGGGCCGTTTGAAGCCAGATTTGGGTCCAATTTTACAATGAGATGCACCCACTTTAACCCTGAAGTGTAATTATTACTTCAGACTAACTAATAAAGTAATAAAACCACTAGTAAACCAGTAGGCGGCGCCTGGCCTGCTGTTCAGTGAGTGGCCTGACTGCAAGCACCCAAAAAAAAAAAAAAAAAAAAAAAAAATTTTTTTTTTTTTTTTTTTTTTTTTAATTTGCGATTATCGATTCTGGAATAAAAGATCGATCCAAAAAATCGTGACATTAAAAATCGCGATACTTAGGTGAATCGATTTTTTCCCCCACCCCTAGAAAATAACATTCACATACATTCACGTTCAAAATAACTTCCTTTGTCAGAATAAACGGAGATCGCCTCCGAAGGTGGGGCTCAAACATCCCCCCCTCCCGGTTCCGTAGCACCGAAAATAGTCCCCGTCGTAATGAATACTTAGTTCCCATTTCAATTTGATTTGGTAATAATAGTCTGACTTTTCATGGTAACAGTTTTTAATTGTGAACTGTCTTTGTGAGAGCTGTATTTAGAGTTTTTTTAGCTTACAATTGGAACCAATAACTTCCAGTTTGAAGGCTAAAAAGGGAACATGGGAAGTCGAAAAGTAATTGGAGTAGAACCATCACATTATTGATTTTGTTATTTTCATAGGATTTGTTGACTAAGAAATGCGTTAAAAAAGCACCAGCCTTATCCTTTAACAATTCATCAATTTGCTGGCGACCCCCTAGAATGCCCCCCACGTTGAGAACCGTTCTAGAGGTTGATCCAATCAGATCATGAATTCCTTTTTCATGTCCTAATGAAGCAAAGCAAAAGACTTTTAAATGTTAGGCCCAATCTCCTGTATTGTTAGGAAAGGATCTTTTCACATTTTGCTTGGACTGTTTGTTAGCTTACCATAATGAGGCATAATTTGCAGTTTTAGGGCCATATGTTTGCTTTTCCATTTTAATTGGAATTCAGGTCCTAGGATATATATATATTAGAGGTGTCACGATACCCTCAGTTCACAATACGATACAATACACGATATTGGGTTCATGATAACGATACGATATTTATTAATTTTTTACAAAACTTGAATAATGAAAATATATGACTGGAAAAAAATTATTTTATTTGAAATACACAAAATGCAAAACAAATGCTGTTGTTGGAAATTGTTATTAACTAGAAAACAACATGGAAGTTAAGGGTTACCTTGCAATATAATGTGTCACACTGTCACAAACTAAACGTTTGTTGCATTGTAAAAGAAAAATAAACTATACAATCTATATCTTAAATAACTTATGTAGGCAACGAGCTGTGAATTGTGTAGGCTAATATCTTCACATTTAATTGTCATCCTCTTCAATTAATTCTCTGACTGCACTGCCTGTTGAGCGTTGTGCAGCGTTAATTGACGATTGAAACGTATCAAGTTAACGTTACTCTTTCTTTACCAATCCAGTACATGCCAGAGAAATTGTTTCACAATGGGAGTACAGAGCTGCATCGCCTAATGATGCGCACATTAGACACATTCAGAGCCAGATTAATTTGTAGGCTGCATTGATTAACTGCTTACCCGACATGTTGTGCCCGTGGAAACAATGGCACGACAACTAGGTCTTTACAGATGAGGGGAGACATCTTGCCTGCCGCTTGGACCGGCGGGATCTCCCTGTCCATCCTCCTCCTCATGTGCAGTAGGCTACAGGCAGAGAGGCAGACACACACAGCCAGTGCGCCCTGCTGTCATCCACTGAAACACACGGTCTGCATGGGGAAACCGCACGGGGAAACGTGAATAAGTGTTGCACAAACTTCGCCAGCCAGGGGAATGCATTAGTCTATAAATAGCACATTTAATCTTGTCGGTTATTTAATGAGCGTCGGTTTAGTCCCCATTTCAAGCAAAATGAAAAAGATAGAATGCAGATCAGTGACGTCAGTGCAGCATTGTTTAGAGGTTATTTTTCTCTCGATATAGTTTTTCATCTCCGCGACACATATCGTCACGTTTTGATATCGTGAAATTTCGTGGGACAAAATATCGTGACATCCCTAATATATATATATATATATATATATATACACACATAATTTTTATAGTTTTTATGACTTGGACTTTTGACTTGACTTGACTCAGACACCCTCTTCAACATGTTTCTCAAAGTGAAGTTGTGATCGAATCGAAAACAGTCATTTCTCTAGGCCCATTTTACTTAGGAAATCATTTAGGTTAGGTTACTACAATAATTAGGTCTACTTTTTGAGAATTAGGCCTGTTTTTATCCATTTCGGCCAATTTATGGAAAATTCTGCTATATTCCATGTTTTACAGTTGATTCCATTTTTATTACCAAATTCCATGATTCCATCCATGTTTTCCATTTTGCGGAAATCATATGGCCCTACAGTTTCCTCTTAGTTTCTGAAAACATTGTAGCTGAAACAGGCTGATGTGGATGTTTGATTGCAGGTGGCTCCTTCGACAGCAGGGTCCAGCCAGCACCAGCCGCTGTGTGAGTGTGACATCTTCTACCTAAAATACTCTCTTGTGGGCAGATCAGCCATCTACAATCATTTTGACATTCTCTGTTCAATGCAAATGTCCAAAGAACCGAGATGGGAAGTAACTAAGTACAAATTCTTAGCTACTGTACTTAAGTAGGATTTTCAGGTATCTGTATTTTACCGAGTATTTTGACAACTTTTTACTTTTAGAAAAAGAGTGAAACACACACATTCAAACCCAGACAGGTGCTGAGCTGAACTGGAACAGTGATACAAAAAGAATAAAACTGCTCGCACACTGCAGGGCTTCCTTTCAATTATTTATTGCAGCAATTAGTGAGATGGACGCTCTTCATCAGACTAAGAAGCAATATCAGAAACCACGATCAAAAGAGCCCTGTTGCTGTTCACTTCAGTTTAATGAAACACACCATGTCCTCTCTCAGTTATGTTGGTGTTGAACATGTCCAGCTCCCACGGAGGGGTGGTGACATTTACTATTCTGGATTTATACTTTAGATAGAATGTCACCTAATGCCTGTGATACACTAGAATACTTTGAAAATCTTAACAGATTATGAAAAGACTGGGGAGTTTACACTACAAGACTGGTTCATTAAGATTTTTTATCACGACTGAAAACCTGACTGAAATACACTACACAACTGACTCAGACGAGGCAGTATACATTACAAGACTTTTCACTTTGAAATTCAAACATGTTTGATAAAATCCTTCAGTTTACACTTGAAGACAGGAAATCTGGAGGCAGTTTACACTAACAGCTTTGTCGGCAGTCCCTCGGAATCAAAGAGTGAGGGCAGGACTACTGTATACTGTACTTTATAAAACGGCTCTCTCAAGTCAAGCAATCTGATTGGTTCACAGCCATTGTATAATTCCAGTAACCGAGTTCAATAACCCATGGCCATGGGTTATTGGTTGCCATGGCAACTCTCTCACTAAAAGGCAGCTCTGCGCTCGAGCTCCGTGTTGGGCTTTCCAGAAAGCTCTCAGCTTCTCAGCAAGCGCCAGGATTGGCCAATGTCAACTTCAGTCTCCAGAACGATCCAATCAAATCACCCGCACGTCTATCTTCTTGCTAGAGGTCCCGCCTTACAGTAGTGTCAAAACAAAAAGCTACTCGCTTGCAGCCAGACGCATGATGGCGCAACTCTCTTAGGCTTTGGTTACCTCAAAAACAAAATGGCGGAGACAGCTTTCAGTTCCTTGTGAATCGATCTTCGCTTATAACTTTACTAATACTTCGCAGAAAATTATGTTTTGTACAAGAATAGACGCGGGCTAATGTCTTAACCCCTCTCTCGCGCGCCCTCACTCTTAACCCCGCATTTCTAAATAAGACGTAACGTTACTTGGTGTCGGCATACGGCTCTGGTGTCGAGCTTTGCAAAAAGCTCTCAGCAAGCGCCAGGATTGGCCAATGTCGACTTCAGTCTCCAGAACGATCCAATCAAATCACCCGCACGTCTATCTTCTTGCTAGAGGTCCCGCCTTACAGTAGTGTTTCAACTGACTCTATCAGAATACGATGCCAGTCGGACTTATAGTATTATTATTATTATATTATTATACTTGGAAACCGTTTTATAAAAGCAATATAGCACTCGAGCAGCGTGTGTTGTGGAATATATCCCGCTGTAAAGCTGTTATCCCACGAGGCCGCAGGCCATGGAGCGCCATGTTTGAATACTTGCCTCTGCTGAGAACAATGACGTCAACTCTGCAACCTAATAGTAGGATTGTAAAGTAGGATAATGATACTACTCAGTGTTGTCCTGTGGAATGAGTTCAGGCCTTTCAGTGATATATTCACCACAACACACTTGCTCTCGTGATATATTGCTTAAGTATACTACCGTAGGCTGAGAACAGCGGGAGGCGAGTGAGGGCAGGACTACCGTAGGCTGAGAACAGTGGGAGGAGAGTGAGGGCAGGACTACCGTAGGCTGAGAACAGTGGGAGGAGAGTGAGGGCAGGACTACCGTAGGCTGAGAACAGTGGGAGGAGAGTGAGGGCAGGACTACCGTAGGCTGAGAACAGTGGGAGGAGAGTGAGGGCAGGACTACCGTAGGCTGAGAACAGCGGGAGGAGAGTGAGGGCAGGACTACCGTAGGCTGAGAACAGTGGGAGGAGAGTGAGGGCAGGACTACCGTAGGCTGAGAACAGCGGGAGGAGCGCCATGTTTGAATACCTGCCTCTGCTGAGAACAATGACGTCAACTCTGCAACCTCTATAGTAGGATTGTAAAGTAGGATAATGATACTACTCAGTGTTGTCCTGTGGAATGAGTTCAGGCCTTTGCTCTTGTCTTCTCTCCAGCGGCTCCCTCAGTGTGCAGAAGATGAAGCAGCTGAACATGAAGGTGAGCGAGGCCACGCTGAAGACCCTGCAGCACCTCTCCATGGTCCAGCTGGACCAGAGAGGAAATGTCCGCCTGCCAGTATGAAACGCCTCAATACAAACCAAGAGACTGCTGTCACAGGCGTGCTCCTCCCCTCTTCCCAGTTTACCCACACCTTCTTAAACATCCCATTCAAGGACTTTCCCGGCCTCAATTCCCTCAAATTCATGGAACCAACACGGCATAGTTTGAGACACGGATGAAGGTTGCTGCAATGTCTCATACAGTGCACTCCTCTTATGGTGATCACCTTGGGACGAGTCAAATTGATCACTATAAGCGGCTGATCATTATAACTTTGTATTATTATTATCTAATTGACATTTGTATATTTATTACACGGATATACAGTACATATAAAGTAATGAAGTGAACAGCTTTGCTTACTCAAAGTTATTTACTTTCAAAAATGCATAACAGTAAGTTTGCCTAGGCCTCCAGCTGTTTCAAACAGCAGACTCGCATAGACAGAGATGCCATACAGACAGACATGCACCAAGTATTGCTGCTGTATCTCGTTGGCTCATTTTTGGCATTTTGTAAATAAAAAATAATACAATTACTGTAGTTTTAAACATGTTTTCATTGTTCTCAGGTGTGACAAGGCCCAAAATTATCACTAAGCGGAGTATTGATCACTATAAAGAATTTATTTAAACAGCATGTGTATAGGAATTATTTGGGACCAAGCTTTTTGATCATCAATATAGGCAGTTGATCACTATACAGTAACTGTGATGACTATAAGTGGATTCCACTGTATTTCTTTTGTTACAAGCCACACACTGGATTATTTTTGTACCACACACTCGTGCTGTGTTGCACACACATTACCCTTTACGTTTGGACTTGTACCACACACCTTGGATTCATTGTACTCCACACACACGTGCAGTAACAACCATCCTTTCATCCATCCTTCATCCTTGTCAATCTTCCAATATCACCAATACATAGGTTAAACAGCCCTTGGATCCTCGTGTTTGGATGCTCACACCACTCAGCATAACGTTCCATAACACTTAACATACATTCCAACAGCTACATTATTCCATTACCATGCAGTTTTTTTTCAGTAAGCATCCTTTCCGTCCTCCCATGACTGAGACTGATTGAATCACTCGAAAACACCTGTTGCCCATGTCGTACATAGGGGGGAAACGAAAAGTGTGCCTGGGCTCCCAAAAACATTGGAACAGCTGATTGGATTAAAGAAAGAATATTAACTTGACCAATATGACCTTTTTCACAGCAGCCATATTGTCTCTAAAAGGCAGGGTAAACCGGTGCAACCAAAACATTAATGAGGGTTTCCAACTTCCAATTAATTTAGATGTTCCAGTGCTGCTTTGGTTGCACCTGTTTAGCCTGCCTTTACAAAATAAAATTGCTGCTGTGAAAAAGGCCCATTCTGTATCATAATCATCAGTAGTATATAAATGGGAGTTAGGGCTCTGTCTGTTTCTCTGTGTCTCTGTCCCACTGTGATGTCATGAATCCCACTGTGACAGAATCAGTGATGTCATAAATCCCACTGACATCAGTGATGTCATAAATCCCAGTGATGTATGACATCATCAGTGATATAAAAAATCCCACTGTAACATCATCAGTGATCAGTGATGTCACAAAAAAGAAGTGGGAGTCTGGCTTCAGACCCCCATCTTCAGCCATGGACAGCTGTATGTTGCCAGCTCCAGGACAGGTGATCCAGCATATCTGAAGTATGCCATCAAGGAGCAGCCAGGGCGAGGCCGCGCGATGCCACGGATTGCACGCAATCTGAGGGAAAGATTGCTTCAACAATTTTCTGTCTACAAAACATGGGTAAACACGACTTATTTCAGTATAAAAAAACAAGCTTTGTTCTTGATTTTCTTACAAGTGCATCAAATACATGTATGTGGTTTTAACACGTTCATTGCCAACGACGTATTGATACGTCAAGCAGAATCCAACCGTTGACTGCCAGCGACGTATTGATACGTCAAAAAAAATTCGTTTTTTTTTTTTTGACGGTGGGGCGTTGATCAATCCCTTTTACGTCTCCTATACAATTATTGGAGGTATTGAATGTGTATAATCTATTTTACCGACCCACTAAGTGTTGACAGTGCTCCCCCAGACGAGCGAAATCAAAGAAAAAACTGCCGCGGGAGCAAGCCATTCAAGGAAATGGCGAGGCGATTTTACAGTAATCCATTCTTGCCCGAGAGCGGCCGCGCACCGGCAGCAGCACACAGAGAGCGGAGAGCGATTTGCAAAATAGATTATAGGTGAAACACACTTTGAAACACCTCAGAAAGGCCAGAATCAACATCTGCCCATCGCCCACGCATTCCCCGGCCCATCTTGACTCGCACAAGGAGCGTCCGCACGCAGGCAAGCAGGCAGGCAGGCAGGCAGGCAGCAGCAACGCGCTTCTGACACGCCCGCTGTAGAGCCAGGAGGAAGGAGGAGAAGACACACGGAGGGAGGAGTTTGAATGAGAGGGGTGTTTCCTGTTGTTATGGAGGAAATTACTGTTCAAAACTATTGTTTAGAATGTCTGACGGTCTTACTGATGCCAAAAATGAATGGTTAAAGTGACTGTTCTATCGAATTCACAAAAAGCCATTTATCTCTGAATAAATTTCCAGACGCTGAAACCATGCTGTACTCAACGGCTAATATCTACATAACTACTAACTCTACAAACTAACTCTTTTAGACAGAGAAAGCACACATTCTATTAGTACTTTTCTGAACTTTGTGTTCACAAAGTCCAACCAGAAAATTATGCTCGGCTCTTGTAAAATGAGCCAGAATCCTCAAAAAAAGGCCTGGCAGAAGCTACCTACAGTAAAAAAAAAACGGCTGGCAGTCAATGTGTTAAACGTGAATTTATCATCAATCCAGATGCCTAAATATTTATAATATGGGACTCTTTCAATGACTGTGCCATTTGAACTGCAGATTTGAAGAGTACTTTAATTTATGTATTTGGATCTGGAGAATAGCATATATTTAGTTTTATTGGCATTTAATACAAGTTTGAGATCAATGAGTGCACTTTGCAATGCATTGAAGGCGAACTGCAGATTTTCAGTAGCCGATTTTAGGGAATCAGCCCAACAATATATAATAGTATAATCTGCATAAAGATGGACATTCAGGCCCGTATCTAGCTATGAGGACAGGGAGTTCCGGACCTCCCTAATAATTTCAGAGAAAGAAAAAAAAATCATTTTTTTTTATTTTATTTTTACAAATGTAATTAAAAATATTTTGCAGTGCACTATGTTCCTTTCTTGTTTAAGAATGTTTCAGGAAATGAAAATGTAGCCTATTTAAATAGAATTATTAACAATAACAATCAAGGAAGTTACATGCTTGTAGGCTAGAGAAGAAGAAGCGTGCATGCACGCACATGTTGTGTTGAACCAACCAACAACCAATAAGAATTGTTTAATCTGGCAATAAAGAAATGTGAACTTGACATGCTATTTTATAGCCTACTCAAAAATGCACCTCCCACTATACAGCAAAGAGAGGAGTCAATGTTTCTTGATATATGCCATTCAGATCAGAATAATTAGTCTAGTCATTAAGTTTGCTGATAATATTTCTATCATGTTAAGTCTGTGTCATGTTAACTGGTGTATTCAGAGCAAATAGGGAGATATAGAGCATTATCATCATGCTATATATCTCCCCCTTTGCTCTCAATGAGTGAGAAAAGGACAAAATACTGAATAATGACATCACAACAGTATCCTAATGTTAATTAAAAATGAGATATTCCTCTAAATATGGCTAAAAAAGGTAAAAAAAATACTTTTTTTTATTTAAAATGATATATTACTCTAAATATGGCTAAAAAAGGGGGGGGGGACCTCTAGAGCGCCGCCGAATCAGCCTCCCCTTGCCATGTCTGGACCTCCCCAATTTCAAAACCCTGGATACGGGCCTGTGGACATTACAGGTTTGCAAATACATGATTATATCATTGATATAAGCAGTGAAGAAAACTGGTCCTAATATTGAGCCTTGTGGAACACTTTTAGTGATTGGTAAAAATTCTGATCTAACATTGCCCACTTTCACGCACTGTTGTCGGTCAGAGAGGTAATTTTGGAACCACCTACTGGTATTTTGATCAAATCCAATACTTGATAGTCTTTGCAGGAGAATGGAGTGATCTACTGTATCAAAAGCTTTTGATAAATCAACAATGTGCTGCACAGTGTTTTCTATTGTCTACGGCTGACACAATATCATTTAAAACTATTATGCTACATTTCCTAACGAAAATTGAATTGTGCTTGCTGTAGGGTGTAGTAACTGGTTGCTACACCAGGGGTGTAGTAACTCGTTGCTAGGGTGTTTCCGGCTGGTCGCTAGGGCGTTTGTAGATGGTTGCTAGGGTGGACTAAGTAGTTATGGGCGGGCCTATGTGAGTAGAAGCGGGAGGAGCCAAGGAATCCAGGTGCGAAAGAATTTAAACACTACAGTTCAAAAAGTTATGGACCAAAACGGAATGAGGGCTGTTATAGTGCCACCATCAGGTCAATAGGTGTAATTTTTTATATCACAGCAATGAGTAAAAGTGGGGCGAGCCAAGGAAACCTGGGAAAAACTCATTTTGATTGTAGAAGCTACGGTTCCAAAGTTATGGACCAAAATGTAACGATGGCTGTTATAGCGCCACTGTCAGGTCAATCTGTGTAATTCTTTAGGCCAGAGTAGAAGAGTACTACTCTATGAACCTATGGACCCAATTTGGGAACAGTCACTCTTATGGTTTCTGAGCTACAGGTACTTGATGTTGCTATAGCGCCCCCTATATGCGAAATGACAACTTATTTTTCCTATCAGCTCAGAGTATATCCCTGGACACCTGTTTTTTTTGTTTTTGTTTTGTTTTTTATTGCTATTTATTCAAATGAAAATTGAACATTTGTATTGTTATTGATTATCCCTGGACACCTGTACCAAGTTTGGTTAGCATCGGACGATGCGTTCCGGAATTATGGTGATTTTTGTGAAATAGGCCCCACCCACCGAACTTTGGAAGTGGATTATATGCAATGATGCGGTCTTTTCAAAAACTGCAAAATCAATGTTGCGCAAGACAGTCCACATGTGATGTGTGCTTTGGTTTGGTGAAGATTGGGCAAAATTTGAAGGAGGAATTGCCAAAAAAAAACTTTTTGGTTTTGGAAAATCTAGTGAGACGGAAATGGGCTATATCAGTAAATGCAGAAGGATCCAGGGAATCCAGCATTTTGATTGTGGGCCCTCCGGTTCAAAATGTATGGACCAAAACATAAAGGGGGCTGTTATAGCGCCACCATCAGGTCAATTGGTGTAATTTTTTCGTCGTATGGTTTCTGAGATACAGCTAATTTAATGCAAGATTTTTCTAAACCCCATTCAAGTGAATGGGAAAAAAATAATCGCGAATAGCGCCCAAACTGCTTAGCGAAACCCTTAGCAAAGTCATAGCATACCTGTCCCCAATGAGGCGCACATTTTGAGGTCTGGCATGCCTATGTGGTGCAAAAGACAACCAGGGTAATTCACACAAAAATGTCTGGTTTACACTTTGCACTAGGGCTGCACAATTAATCAAATCGAAATCTCAATATGGCTAAGTGCAATATCCAAATTGCAGGAGCCTGCAATGATTTGATAAAGGTCAAATCTATCACAACATAGCCTTAAATGAAGCATTGTGGTGCTACAGAGAAGCCCCGGCCTACAAATATACTTCAGATGTAAGGGAACATGCTGGTTTGGTACAGACCCCAGTAAAAATCACCTATTTGTATTTAATTTTATTCAGTGAAAATGAAATCCAAAAATCACATCTGATGACATCAGTGATGTCATAAATTCACTCACACACACATAAATTCATGAGAGAGACTGAGGGAGAGAGAGGAGGAGGAGACTGTCATCAGTGATTTCATCAGTCTGAGGCTCACGAGAGAGACTGAGGGAGACGAAGGGGGAGAGAAGGAGAGAGAGGGAGACGTGCGCGCGCCAATAGGTCAGGGAAGGCCACACAGCAGCCGACCTGCGGGCAAGGCCGCCCAGTGGGTGAGCTGCGAATGTGAGCTGCAGGACGGGCGAGCCCATGCAGCGGGAGTTGAGGAATCAAGGGCACCTTGGCCCCTATCGTTGCATCGGCGCAGTTTCTAGGCCGAGCGGCAGGCGCAGATCAAAGCAGTGGGCGTGGAAAGGCGCACTTGATATCGTCGTGCTGGCGCTAGATGCAGCCCAAAGCATTACAACCATGCCTTTTAGGCGTAAAATTATGCACCGTCATGCTCATTGGATAAGTGCAATAAACGAATCGCACGCTTGCCTTTTTAGCTCCAATTCCAGTGATCCCGCAAAACCAGACGAAAGCCAAACGCTCTGCCCCCCCCCCCCCCTCCCTTCATCCAGCCTGTCTGTCTGCATTATAGGCTATTATTCCATATTATTATGCTTCTCAAACCAATCTAACTGCAGTTTCAATACTGCAAGCATGTAAATACGCTACACTATAGCAAGATCAAAGTGAAAATAATGTTCTATGCATCAGCTAGAAAAATATAGCCTATTAGATTGGTGAAAGTTTGTCCAGAAAGATATCATTTTCTCTCGCCTGCTGCAGGAAGGATGATGCACATAAATATACCCTACATTATGTCAAGTCATTGCATAAATGTGTTTTTATTGTAAAACTAAATGTGAAATAGGGCCAAGTTATTGGAGGGACATCACAGTATAGCAGATGCCATTAGAAGCGCGTTCCGAAGCGCGTTCCGCTGTTACTTCTCTAAATCACGTTAACTCGACAAGGGGTATATATAGGCCCAGGAGGACATATATGTTTCACTTAGGGTGGTGTTTTAATTTTGATGATTTATTTGGTCCAATATTGAAATGTTCTACAATTGCAGGCTGTGTTACCATTACACATTATTTTAGATCGACCTTTTATATCTATTTCGCCTCATTTGGTTGCTATTTAGTAGCGAAATTTAGTACCCAATTGCATGCTGGGGCATTCACAGGCAGTCAGAGAGAGACAGTCGTATTGTGCCTGTCAGACTGCCTGCAGCCTCAAAGCGGTACGGACGGAGTTGTTTTACCCAGGCTGGAAGCGTTGTCACACAGGCTTGTGACAGTAACTCAACGCGGAAGGATTTATTTCACAATAAACTGGTAAACGCACACCAATGCCTGCTCCTGTCAGTAGGAGACAGGGAGAGAGTGACACAGAGAAGGGTGACAGAGGAGAGAGGGGACGGACTGGCCCATTGAATAGGCCTGCTTTTCAAAGGCGCAAGGCGCTAAATTAACGGCAGGTCGGAAGATAGGAGTACGCCGGTATTTAGCGCCGACACGCCCACTTTGGCGCATTCAGGGACTCCGCCACGCCCATTCGGCCTAAAGCGCATTTGGCAGCCTAAAGCCTATTGCTATTTTCCCGAAACAGGCGCTAGGCACGTTTTTTTGCGGTTAAGGCCCGTAATAGCGCCGATGGCCTGTGGGAGAATAGGGCCCAATATGCCTAGTTATATAAACTAGAACGACCGCACTACGGATATATGCTTCCGCCAACAAGTGAGCAGTCGACACCCATGAATGTCCAGACTTTGACGTTTGAGCCAAATGTGAAGAAATTCCGTCAAGGTGTTACTGAGATATTGTGTTAACGAGTTGAAAATGGCATTAGTGAGGTCACAGTGACCTTGACCTCTGACCACCAAAATGTAACCAGTTCATCCTTGAGTCCAAGTGGACGAGCCAAATTTGAAGCAATTCCGTCAAGGCGTTCCTGAGATACCGCATTAATGAGCTAGAAAATGGCATTCATGAGGTCACAGTGACCTTGAACTTTGACCTTTGATCACCAAAATGTAATCAGTTCATCCTTGAGTCCAAGTGGACGTTTGAGGCAAATTCGAAGAAATTCTGTCAAGGTGTTACTGAGATAGTGCGTTAACGAGCTTGGAAATGGTGTCCGTGAGGTCACAGTGACCTTGAACTTTGACCTTTGACCACCAAAATCTAAACGGTTCATATTTGAGTCTAAGTCTACATTTGAGCCAAATTCGAAGAAATTCCGTCAAGGCTTTCCCCAGATATCGATCGATATAACAAGCTGCTTGGAAACGGCATTCGTGAGGTCACAGTGACTTTGAACTTTGACCACCAAAATGTAATCAGTTCATCCTTGAGTCCAAGTGGACGTTTGAGGCAAATTTGATGAAATTCCGTCAAGGCATTCTTCAGATATCGCCTTAACGAGCATCGGACGGACGGACGGACGGACCGACAACCGGAAACCATAATGCCTCTGGCCTGGCTATCGCAGTCAGAGGCATAACAAACCATGAAAACCCTTGATAAGAAACCTAATATTTCCACCACTCCCCCCAGAGTTGCCGGTGTTAAATTAAGTTAACCTCTGAAGCCGTACAGACTACATAGACGCACACACACAGTCAACATAATTTTAGTCTGTTACATAATATAATAGTCTGGTACACATGATATAAAATACACCTGTCCCATGATCGTTTAGCCTGTGGTACCATACTGTCGTGTACAAGTTGTGTATGAGATAGAGTACAGTATATATGTGCCTGGTGCCAGATGTCTTTCCAGTGAACGGCTAGCTCAGTTGCTAGAGCACGGTAATGTGGGAGATGTGTGGGAGGGTCAACGTTTTTTAAACGTCTTTTAAACCGAAAAATGCTCGCTGGGTTTTATGTCGGTATGTGTTTTATCTTTACTATGATTGATATGCCTTACTGCATGTCTATTGTTTTTAAACTTTTTTCTAGATTTTAGGCTGCCAACTTCACACCTGGCCAGGGACTACAGATGGAAACTAGCCTCCTGGCTAATTCTGGCATATTTATAGTGTTATTTAACATGCACTGTTTATTAATATTGTAGCGAATCAGCAGTACACATACAGGGGTGAGCATTGGTAGTGTCTCAACTACAGATAGGAACTGATGTGTGGGAGTGTTGTATTGGGGAACACTATGCTGTGGGAATACTTCCGGGAAAGACTGAGCATGCGCGTCAGTCTCCACACACTGCTACAAGAGAAGGTTGCTAGTTATGAGCGTGACAACCGCTGAGAGTTGTAATATAACTAAAGGAGAATAAAGAACCTTGTACCAACAAGAAGCCTCTGCCTCATGAGTTACCAGGAACGTTACACTGGCGTCAGAAGTTTAAACAGTGAATATTGCCTCCAGATTCGGCGAAATGGTTAACAAGTTCCTGAAGAAAGAGCGCAAACGACTCAATCGAGGAGCGGGAAAAACAGCAGAAAGCCTGGGGTTGGTGAGGATAAGATCCGGACTAGACAGCGATATCACCGTAGCCACGGAAGCTATCCCGCGGCTCAAGGGAGCTAGCAGGCAAGCTAGCGAGGCGGGAGAAGGAGCGGAGGAACCGGGGCCGGTGAGGGTGAAGATCGAGCGGGTTGACATTGCCGCTGTAGCCATGGAGGCTGTGCCACAGCCCAGCGGAGCTAGCCTGCGGGCCGAGGACAAAGACGGGACACGGGTCGAGGCGACAAAGGACAGCGGGCGGCGAGGAAGAAAGGAAATCACCCCGCCAAAATTCAACGGTAAAGGCGAGTGGGAGGCATACTGCAAGCAGTTTGAAGAGGCTGCAGAATGGAATGGCTGGACGAGAAGGGAGAGAGCCAGCCACCTCGTGATGGCCCTCGAGGGCGAGGCTACGGCGTGCGTGTCGGCCATAGCTGATACAAAGGACTTGGATGTGGTGATGGGGGTCCTGCGGAGACGCTTCGGCCGTTGTGAGGAGCAGGCCATCGTAGCCGCGGAACTGTGTAACAGACGCAGACGGCAGGGTGAGTCGCTGCGTGCACTGGCAACGGACATTGAGACTCTCAGCCGGCGCGCATACAGCCAGCTACCGACGGAGGCGCTGGATGGGTTAGCCCTAAGCTACTTTGTCCAGGCCATCGAGCCACGGAGTCTAAGCCAGAAGGTAACGCTGGGACACCCGAAAACATTGGGAGCAGCGCTGGGGTTGGCGCTGGAGATAGAGACAGTAGAAGGCTGGGACAAGAGCAGCGGCATAATGGAGGCCGCCCCAGTGGTGAGAATGGCAGGGGAGAGCCAGCTACAAGAAGAGCCAGCGTGGAAGACGGCCTTGGCAGAGCAAAGCAACACGGTGAAAGAGCAAGGCAACAGGGTGAAAGAACTGTCCGAGTCAGTACAACAGCTGACAGAACAACTGCTCCGCAGAGCGACCCTGCAGCCCAACCCCGCTCGGCAGCCCACCCAGCGGAACAACAGCTGGGCCCGAGGGAGCATGATCTGCTGGGGATGTAGACGCCCCGGGCATCGGGAAGCAGACTGCCGCCGGAGAGCGTGGAACCAGGGAAACGGCACAGGGCCCGTCCAGATGGGACGAGACGGGTCTACGATGCCACAGTCCCCGTAGCCACGTCATCGCAGGAAGGAGCCCACCGACAGCAACGGGGAGGTGGGGCTCCGCCGGGCCCCGAAGTAGACGACATCGCCGGAGCTGTCAACATGCAGAGCGGGCCGCGCGCGATGAACGGCTGCCATGTTCCAGTCTACCTACAGGGGAGATACTGCGCCGCCCTGGTGGACACGGGGTGTACGGCAACGCTGGTGAACGTCAACATGATGCCCGAGGGGACGCGCCTGGAGCAGCCAGCAGCACAACTGCTAAGAACAGTATCCGGTGAGTTGATGCCAATGAGGGGGAGGGGACACGTAATGATAACAGTGGGGGGACAGACAGTGGACTTTCCGGTGTGGGTGGTAGAAATGACGGGACCCTGCATCCTGGGGGAAGACTACTTAACGCTAAACAAATGCACAGTAGACCTAGGAAAAAGCACATTGACATTTGCAGGGGGGCCAGTAGTCCAGATGGGCCACCCTCCCACCGTTCCAGAGGAGAGAGCTAATGTAAATAACATCACTGTATATCGCGTCACCGTAGTGCATGAGCCCCACCCAGCAGACCAAGCCCCTCCACAAAGCTCCGCCCCTAGCCCACCTCCAAACACTTGCCCTCAGCCAGCGCAACAGGCAGAGGGGGAGAGAGAGAGGTTAGAGATGCTCAGGGGATTGCACCAACGCCAGAGCGAAGGGTTAGAACCCCAGCAGAGCGATGAACTGTGGAGGGTACTAGAGGAATATAAAGACATTTTCGCCATGTCGGATGATGAGCTAGGCTGTACCCACCTGGTGGAACACGAAATAGACACTGAGGGGGCGCGACCCGTCAGGTCATATCCCCGTCGGGTCCCAGCAGCGAGGAGAGAGATAGCGAACAAAGCTGTAGAGAACATGCTGCGGGCGGGGATCATTGAGCCATCAGACAGCCCGTGGGCGTCAGGGGTAGTGCTGGTGAAAAAGAAAAATAGCCCCAAAATGCGATTTTGTGTAGACTATAGGGGGCTGAACAAAGTGACAAAAAAAGACGCATACCCGATGCCCATCATCGAGGAACTGTTAGACGCCGCGGGAGAGTCATCCTGGTTCTCATCCCTAGACCTCCGTAGCGGGTACTGGCAGGTGCCCCTCCGCGACGATGCCAAACAAAAGACCGCCTTCCGCACAGAGAAGGGGCTGTGGCAGTTTCGAGTACTCAGTTTCGGGCTGTGCAACGCACCAGCAACGTTCGAGAGGTTAATGGAGAAGCTGCTAGGAGACATTCCCCGATCCGAATGCGTCGTGTATTTAGATGACATCTTGACACACGGGGGCACGTTCCAGGCAGCAGTGGGGGCGTTACGAAAAGTCCTGCAGAAGATAGCAGAGGCGGGTCTAAAGTTACACCCAGACAAGTGCCACTTCCTGAAGAGGAGGGTGGAGTTCTAAGGGCATGGCATCGGCGCGGGGGGCATTCGCACCCTGGAAGAGAAGACTCAGGCGGTCATGGAATGGCCCACGCCCAGAAACAAAGGCGAACTCGAGAGCTTCGTAGGGCTAGCCGCATACTACAGGAAATTCGTAAACGGGTTTTCTAAAATAGCGGAACCACTGTTCAGGCTAAAAGAGAAGAACGCAGACTTCCACTGGACGACAGAATGCCACCTAGCCTTCAAAGCCCTCAAGAAAGCGCTGACCGAGTCTCCGGTGCTTAGAGCACCAGACCCCGCCCTGCCGTTCCTACTAGACACTGATGCCAGCAACGGGGGTATGGGGGCCGTGCTGTCCCAGGCGGGGCCGGACGGGGAGCGGGTGGTGGCGTACTACAGCAAGACTTTCGATAAAGCAGAACGTAACTACTGCGTCACCCACCGGGAGCTCCTCGCCGTAGTAGAAGCACTACGACACTTTAGATATTACCTCCTGGGGCAGCCGCGGTTCACCATACGGACCGACCACTCGGCGCTGCAGTGGCTGTGGTCCTTCCGAGAGCCGGAGGGGCAAGTGTGCCGCTGGTTAGAGAAAATGGCAGACTACAACTTCACGATAGAACACAGGGCAGGGGCGCGCCACGTCAACGCAGACGCCCTGTCACGACGACCCTGCGCAGAGAGAGGGTGTACGTACTGCGAAAAGAGAGAAGGAAGAGAGAGAGAGCTCCAAGAGGAAGCTAGGATCTGCCCTAACCACACGGGGGATGGACCAGTGTGCAAGACGCTGCGGGTGGCAGAGGCAGCGGATTGGAGGGGCCACCAAGAAAACGACAGGGAGCTGTCACCAGTACTGCAATGGGTAGAAGAGGGCCAGAAGCCGCCCTGGGAAGAGGTGGCAGGGGCCACCGACACAACCAAAGGGCTGTGGGCAGGGTTCGACACCCTGAGATTGAGTAGCGGAGTGTTGATGAAGTCCTGGAAGGAGCCAGCGACAGGAGAGCATAAGTGGCGGAAAGTAGTGCCGACGACGCTGAGGGAGGAGGTGTGCAGGAGCTGCCATGGAACTGTAGGGGCTGGGCACTTTGGGGTAAACAAAACCCTCCGTCGCATCAGACAAGGCTTTTATTGGGGGAGGATGGGGAGAGACGTACAGGACTTCTGTCGACGCTGCGACCTCTGCGCAGCGTACAAAGGCCCGTTAGACCAGTCTCGCGCCCCGCTCCAACAGCTAGCAGCAGGAGCCCCCATGGAGAGGGTAGCAGTAGACGTGATGGGACCTTTCCCCCGCTCAGACAGTGGAAATAAATACGTCCTGGTCGCCATGGACTATTTCACAAAATGGCCAGAGGCGTACGCACTGCCCGACCAGGAGGCGGGGACGGTGGTCGACGCACTAGTAACCGGCATGTTCAGTAGGTTCGGAGCACCAGAGACCCTACACAGTGACCAAGGGAGAAACTTTGAGTCACGAGTGTTCGCCACCATGTGCGAGAAACTGAACATTAAAAAGACACGGACCACAGCATTGCACCCCCAGAGCGATGGCCTTGTAGAAAGATTCAATCGAACGCTGAAAAAGCACTTGGCCATCCTCACGGAGGAACACCAGAAGGACTGGGACACGCACCTGCCTCTCATCCTCATGGCCTACAGATCTGCCACACAAGAGTCCACCTCCTGCACACCAGCTCTGCTCATGTTAGGTCGAGAACTGCGGACACCAGCAGAAATGGCGTTCGGCAAGCCACCAGATGCACTGGACGCTCCCCCAGGGCGAGAGTACGCCAGGAGGCTACAAGATCGCTTAGAGTCCGCTCACCACTTCGCTCGGGACCAGCTAGAGAAAGCAGGCATGAAACAAAAAAGAAATTATGACGTGAGGGCAAAGGGAAACCATTTCCAGGGGGAGGAGTTGGTCTGGGTGTACACACCCCGGAGAAAAAAAGGGCGTAGCCCTAAACTGGACTGTCACTGGACAGGCCCATGCAGGGTCATGGAGAGAATGGGGGAGGTGGTGTACCGAGTGCAGATGCCACTTGGTGGCAAGAAGGTACTCCACCGAGACAGGTTGGCCCCATACCGGGGGGGGGTGCACCTTTCCCCCAGATCTCGGCCGCCCGGCGGTTTCACCTAGACAGGCTGAAAGAAGGACTCTGTTTCCACAGAGAGGGGCGTCCGGCCATGACCGGGCGGGCCCCACTCAGGGACGTGAAAGCCCAGAGACACTGCAGGTGGGATCAGCCCCGCAGGCAGATTCACAGAGACTAACACGGCCACGGAGAGAGCCAAGGGCTCCAGGACACTTGGGGGACTTTGAGTTGTATTAAAAAAAAAAAAAAAAAAAAAAAAAAAAGGAGGAGATGGGGGTTGGAAATGTTGAAATGTTGTAACAGAAAGTAAAGGATGTGCATGACATGAGATATTGTGGGGGAGGAGATGTGGGAAAGTCTGAGATTGAAACATAAAATGTGGTTGAAAAAACAAAGAAGCTGTTAAAAAACAGATGCTGGGTGTGTTTTGGTACAAGGGGATGTGTGATGTGGTATCAACGTGGGCGTTGACCTTATTGTTGGGCGGGGAGTATGTAGCGAATCAGCAGTACACATACAGGGGTGAGCATTGGTAGTGTCTCAACTACAGATAGGAACTGATGTGTGGGAGTGTTGTATTGGGGAACACTATGCTGTGGGAATACTTCCGGGAAAGACTGAGCATGCGCGTCAGTCTCCACACACTGCTACAAGAGAAGGTTGCTAGTTATGAGCGTGACAACCGCTGAGAGTTGTAATATAACTAACGGAGAATAAAGAACCTTGTACCAACAAGAAGCCTCTGCCTCATGAGTTACCAGGAACGTTACAATATGCACTGTCCCTCTAAAATAAATGAAAAAGAAAACAGCGCTGGCACTGTAGGATAATGGTCTGGTATGGCACAGTTGCTGATCGCCCGACACTCTGCTATTCGTCTGCCCGTCTGGACTGAAAGGAAATTCCATTACAATGTAAGAGTATTTAACAGAATAAATAAAATAAAATACCCAGAACACATACTTGCTGAAGCCACAATTGTGCCAAATGAATATGTCTCTCCGATTCTCTTCCTATAGTTCCTGCGGACACAGAGATCATTTAAGGACAAACTCAAGCAGCAGTGTTCATTTAAATATGTCAGGGCATACCAGTTACAGAACACTGAGAGTGCCACAATTCACTGGATCAATCTCTCCAAGTTCCTTTCTAATTCTGTAGACACAGAGAGGGAATTTAAGAGACAGAGAGAGAGAGACACACTGACTGACTGACTAAATGAAACTTGTGGGTTCAGTGTAGGTAGATTCGAGCGTTGCTTCGGCGTACTGTGTGAACGGGGGCTAAAGCTGTCAGTGCCTTAGCCCTTGTTCACACAGGACGCTGAACGTAAGCAGAACTGAAGCTTGAAGCAGGCACAAGCTGAACGTACGCCGTGTTGTTCACACAAGACGCCTTCTCTTTTCCTCTCAGCTCCTACCCTCACGCCTTGAACCCGCCCACAACTCCCATTTGACTTCATGCTTCACGGCTTCAGCGTCACGCTTGGAAATTCGGCATCAGTCCTGAGTGATCGCTTCGGCGTGACGTGAGCGTGGCTTCGGCACGGCATCAGCATGGCACACACACGGGTGGTGTGAACGTCTTCGCCTATTAACAAGGACGCCGAAATGAAACTTGTGGGTACAGCGTAGGTAGCCTACAGCTTCGGTTGAGCGTTGCTTCGGGCGTACTGTGTGAACGGGGGCTTACCCAGTGGTGTCTCTATGTAAAGCTGTCAGTGCCTTACCCAGTGGTGTCTCTATGTAAAGCTGTCAGTGCCTTACCCAGTGGTGTCTCTATGTAAAGCTGTCAGTGCCTTACCCAGTGGTGCCTCTATGTAAAGCTGTCAGTGCCTTACCCAGTGGTGCCTCTATGTAAAGCTGTCAGTGCCTTACCTAGTGGTGTCTCTATGTAAAGCTGTCAGTGCCTTACCCAGTGGTGTCTCTATGTAAAGCTGTCAGTGCCTTACCCAGTGGTGCCTCTATGTAAAGCTGTCAGTGCCTTACCTAGTGGTGCCTCTATGTAAAGCTGTCAGTGCCTTACCTAGTGGTGCCTCTATGTAAGGCTGTCAGTGCCTTACCCAGTGGTGTCTCTATGTAAAGCTGTCAGTGCCTTACCCAGTGGTGCCTCTATGTAAAGCTGTCAGTGCCTTACCTAGTGGTGCCTCTATGTAAAGCTGTCAGTGCCTTACCCAGTGGTGCCTCTATGTAAAGCTGTCAGTGCCTTACCCAGTGGTGCCTCTATGTAAAGCTGTCAGTGCCTTACCTAGTGGTGCCTCTATGTAAAGCTGTCAGTGCCTTACCCAGTGGTTCCTCTATGTAAAGCTGTCAGTGCCTTACCCAGTGGTGCCTCTATGTAAAGCTGTCAGTGCCTTACCCAGTGGTGCCTCTATGTAAAGCTGTCAGTGCCTTACCCAGTGGTGCCTCTATGTAAAGCTGTCAGTGCCTTACCTAGTGGTGCCTCTATGTAAAGCTGTCAGTGCCTTACCCAGTGGTGCCTCTATGTAAAGCTGTCAGTGCCTTACCCAGTGGTGCCTCTATGTAAAGCTGTCAGTGCCTTACCCAGTGGTGCCTCTATGTAAAGCTGTCAGTGCCTTACCCAGTGGTGCCTCTATGTAAAGCTGTCAGTGCCTTACCCAGTGGTGCCTCTATGTAAAGCTGTCAGTGCCTTACCCAGTGGTGCCTCTATGTAAAGCTGTCAGTGCCTTACCCAGTGGTGTCTCTATGTAAAGCTGTCAGTGCCTTACCCAGTGGTGCCTCTATGTAAAGCTGTCAGTGCCTTACCCAGTGGTGCCTCTATGTAAAGCTGTCAGTGCCTTACCTAGTGGTGCCTCTATGTAAAGCTGTCAGTGCCTTACCCAGTGGTGCCTCTATGTAAAGCTGTCAGTGCCTTACCCCGTGGTGCCTCTATGTAAAGCTGTCAGTGCCTTACCTAGTGGTGCCTCTATGTAAAGCTGTCAGTGCCTTACCCAGTGGTGCCTCTATGTAAAGCTGTCAGTGTGGTGCCTCTATGTAAAGCTGTCAGTGCTGTCAGGGAGGAAAAAGATACCAGTGTGAATGACTGACAGGACTTGTGGCTGCAGGGGTTGGGGTGTGTGTGTGTGTGTGTGTGTGTGTGTGTGTGTGTGTGTGTGTGTGTGTGTGTGTGTGTGTGTGTGTGTGTGTGTGTGCGTGCGTGCGTGCGTGCGTGCGTGCGTGCGTGCGTGCGTGCGTGCGTGCGTGCGTGCGCGTGTGTGTTGGGGGTGGTGTGAAGCATTGTGTTCATGTCACACTGTTGGCACAAGCGGAAGCATCTGCGTTATGACAACTATGCAAGGTTAGCCAATGACCTTCTTTGTTTCATTTTCTCCTGTTCTCCTGTTGTAACACAGTGTCTTCTGTTAAACTGAACAAATAAAACTACACACAAACACAACTAAAATTATCCAGACTCACTCACTCACTCTCTCTCTCTCTCTCTCTCTCTTTCTCACTCTCTCACACGCACGCACGCACGCACGCACACTGCATGGCCTGTTTCCCCACGGGACTCGTTCATGTCTCATCTAATCTATGCACATACACATGGTGTATATGCGTATAAAAACACATGTGCACGTATCAGTCATCTAAAACGGGCGTCTCTCCAAGGTTGTCTGGCAGTGGCACTGTTATGGCTGTCTGACATAAGCACAATGCTCACCTGTTTTCCAGATAATATATAAATATAGTACCACACTCTCTCCAAGCAGCAGGGTTCAATAAACCACACACTCTCCAAGCAGCAGGGTTCAATAAACCACACACTCTCCAAGCAGCAGGGTTCAATAAACCACACACTCTCCAAGCAGCAGGGTTCAATAAACCACACACTCTCCAAGCAGCAGGGTTCAATAAACCAGACACTCTCCAAGCAGCAGTGTTCAATAAACCACACACTCTCCAAGCAGCCAGGGTTCAATAAACCACACACTCTCCAAGCAGCAGTGTTCAATAAACCACACACTCTCCAAGCAGCCAGGGTTCAATAAACCACACACTCTCCAAGCAGCAGGGTTCAATAAACCACACACTCTCCAAGCAGCAATGTTCAATAAACCACACACTCTCCAAGCAGCAGGGTTCAATAAACCAGACACTCTCCAAGCAGCAGGGTTCAATAAACCACACACTCTCCAAGCAGCAGGGTTCAATAAACCAGACACTCTCCAAGCAGCAGGGTTCAATAAACCAGACACTCTCCAAGCAGCAGTGTTCAATAAACCACACACTCTCCAAGCAGCAGGGTTCAATAAGTCACTTTACAGGAAAAAGGCTCATATTTAGGCTACTCTATGTAAGGCTCATCAGAAAAGTTATATTATTGTCCATCATTCGTCTTTTTGAGTTTCAAATATGTTTTTATCCACTTTTCATTTTTTTGTTTTTAGTATTGCTTCACATGTAGGCTATACAATATGCTCTTTTTATATTTATATTTATGTTTACTTTTTTTGTAAAACTGTGTCAATGTGTTTTCAGTCAGTCAAGCCAAGTCAAGTCAAAGAGAAAAATGTTACAACATACAAGTCTGAATCTGCCAAATAACGTAAAACAACACCCACATTACGGTCACGCGGCGGCTCCCAGCATCTCCAAACACTCGAGGGTGTTATTTCATTATGGTGGTAATGTGGTAAGCTGGAGCTAAGTACTGGCTTTGTCAAGTGCCAGGCATCAACACAAGCGAGCTATAACTAGCCTGGAGAGTGCGCTCAGGTATGAGCGTTTGACCGTGACCCCGGCCGTGGGGAACAATAAGTTTGCGATGGGTAACAATAGATGTTTTTTTGGATGGTGGAGGTGGGTGGCAAGTGCTAAGTCTCTATATGGCAGGAATGCCTTGGTTATGGCTCCACCCCCCTATTGTCTAAACTTAGCTCAGGTGGCTGAGGTGGCCAACTGTGCTGCTATATAACCACAGAGGGGGACTTTCTATTGTCCTCTCAAGCATTTGTGATTCAACAGAGACGCACTGACAAGCTCCTTATCATGGTAACCACTCCTCCGTCACACCTCTGCTATCTATCTGTCTCTCTCTCTCCTCTGGTACCTGTCTCTCTCTCTCCTCTGGTATCTGTCTGTCTCTCTCCTCTGGTACCTGTCTCTCTCTCTCCTCTGGTACCTGTTTGTCTCTCTCCTCTGGTACCTGTCTGTCTCTCTCCTCTGGTATCTGTCTGTCTCTCTCCTCTGGTACCTGTCTGTCTCTCTCCTCTGGTACCTGTCTGTCTCTCTCCTCTGGTACCTGTCTGTCTGCTCTGGTATCTGTCTGTCTGTTTGACCTTTGGCTGTTGATGCATGTCCTGAGTCTCTGTGTGGTCTAAGGATGCTATGGAAGGTAGTGCAGTGAAGCCAGTATGTGGTTGTCACTTACAGCCAAAACGTTACTTTGTGAGTGAATTCTTATGCATACTTAGAGCTTGAATTAGATAGAGGATGAATTGACGTAATTTCTTTTGATAATGACCAAAATGAGCTCCCAGAGTTGTTGTGCATATCTAAAAGTCCACTCTCATTTAGAAACATTTGTTCATCAGGGCAACATTGGGAGAGTCTTTAAGTACATTGTGTACATTGGTTTGTTTAAATTGAAATGTATTACACAAATAATTTGCTTTGGATTTAATTAGTTGATTGCATACAGTAGCATAAAGAGTAGAAACAATTTCTTTTAGAACATAGGAACCAATCTTTTGTGTTTTTTCTCCAGTGAAAATGCTAGATTTTTTATGAAATGCTACACTGTTGGTGCCTTAAATGGTATTCCTTCAAAAAGCTATTATCATCGAGAGGTTCATCAGAGAGAAATAATTTGTGAAATGATGCCAGTCCGTAACCCCACAAAACTTCCATGTGAACAAAATAAACCTAACCATAAAACATCTGACACACATGACTTTTTGCACCATTCATGTTGAAAACCATCTCTTGTGGTTTTTAAACTACAAGTTGGGGCCTAAGCTTGTACCCATCCTTGCCTCAAGAAGACTGTGACACTAAAATGCTCACAAAATATAACCTACAGATGTTGACTAGAATGCTAAAGCATAAGGCATAAATAGTGGAAAATCATTTTTCAAATTTGCTGACATGCTGTTTTCAGTCAAAATCAAGACAAGCAAAATTCAGACAAAGACAAGTGAATCCGGCCAGCAGCAGTGGAAGCGATGGATGAGCAGATGAGTTTGATTTATCGAGAGCCTGTTTTAGCAGCAGTGAAGCTCCACATTAATTTACTGTATGATTTTTTTATTTGAGAAAAATTGACTTGGTTAATATATAAAAAGACCACGGTGAATGTTAATTACACATATCCACGGCATGTATGCATCCACATCACAGAACTAACTAGTCGGTTAGTTCTGATGCACCTTATAAATGGAACAGACCGCAAAGCATTTTGAAATATATCTCACATTTTCTATAAGATGTACATGTCTATATTTTGCTGAGTGTTTGACCCGTATTGTGAATTTTCTCTGCTATTTTATTAATGTTTTTGTACGTGTCAATCAGACTACCTGATTACATAAAAGATTGAAAAACTATTAGCTATAAGATTTGATGTACAATAAATTTTAACTTAATACAAGATGGTTTTCACAAGGACCACACTAATCAACCAGCCATCATTTTATTTACAGCTCTTAAAAAAAGAAAGATAAAGATTTTTTTTAATAAATGGAACGTAAATTATGGTCCCATGAATAATAAACAATTAGTTTTTTGAACTATGAATGATGCAATAAGCTACTCTAGTGGAGGCCAACAATAAAATAATAATACATTATATTAGCAAAATATGGGCCCTTTAATAAACATCAATAATACACAATATAGCATGACTTGGTGAGCTTTAAGTAAAGTGACAGCACTATGATACTATAACACAGTTATGAGGACTTATGAGCAGTATTTGCTGGCTGCAAGTAAAGTGTTAAACAAAACAGATTATTATTTCAAACACTGTTGTCACTTTGGAGGTATAAAGCATTATGAATGCTGAACTTATAATACATCATCACGTCTGTAGCTGAGGAGGAGGTAGAGAGGGGCTGTAGCTCAGCAGGTAGAGAGGGTCGTCCATTAATTGTTTTGGATAAAAGAGGTCGGTGGTTCGATCCCCGTCTCCTCCAGTTAGCATGTCTTGTCTTGTTTTTGCTTTTCCCTTTCGTGTCATGTACTGTATTCCCATCTGATGTCATACATGTTGAAGTACTTTTTGTTGTACTGTCTGTTTAAATGTTTTTTCTTTTTGTTTTTTTTATGAGAAACAGTGTCTTGGGACACAAGACAAATTTCTGACTTGTCTGACAATAAAGTGAAATCAAATCAAATCAAATGTCGAAGTGTCCTTGGGCAAGATACTGAACCCCAAATTGCTCCTGATGGTGTGCCAGTACCCTGCGTGGTAGCTTGCCACCATCAGTGTGTGAATGTCTGTGTGAATGGGTGAATGTACCTACTGATTGTAAAGTGCTTTGGATAAAAGCACTATATAAATGCAGGCCATTTACCAATACCATTAACATCATATCTGTCCACCACCATAATAATACTTTATAAAGTAGCCTATTATTATTGTTGTTGTTGTTATACTTTATAAACCTTGTTATAAGTTTCCATTCATGATGATAAACATTTATCAAGAGTTTTATAGCACCTTATAAATGCATTATGTCTTATGAATGTGCTCATAATGCATTATAGACATGACCTTCATAGAAAGTGTTACTAAAAATGTCTTCTGCTCAGGCACCCAAGAAGGCAAAGAAGAAGACAGCTGAGGCGGGCTCCAATGTGTTCAGCATGTTTGAGCAGGCACAGATCCAAGAGTTCAAGGAGGTGGGTGGACTTCAAGCTCTGGCAAAAATTCAGCCAACGCACTTCCTCGAATGGCCACTTGAGGCTGGCTGCAAAAGCGAGTCATTCCCTATAGACCCCCATGTTAAAATGCCCAACACATTAACACAAGTTTTGGTCTAATTTCACTGTTCATGACAAATGTGGGGGGGGGGGGGGGGGTTTATACAACGCACCTGTTACATGGGGGTGAGTAGACTGCATTTTCATTTTTAGGTGAACTATATTTTTAATTCTGAAACAGTCAAATTGGTGCCACCATACGCTCTCGCTCTACGGAGGGCAGAGTGCTGTTGCAATGACAACGCTGAACAACAGAGGCCAGAAATTGGACCAGAAATTCCACCCTTTAAGTCACCAAAGACAATTTGAACATCGCAAAAAGATGAGGATTTTATTTTAGGTTATCTAACGAGGCTTGGCTGAAATATGCTATCTCTGTGTTTCTTTCTCCACAGGCTTTCACGATCATGGACCAGAACAGAGATGGCTTCATTGACAAGGGTGACCTGAGAGACACGTTTTCTGCTCTGGGTGAGTAGCCTCAACTGTAGGTTATACTGTAGTACTACAAATCAGTCCAGTAAATGTTGCTAGTGCTATCCAGTCCTGTGTCATGGAAGAGTCAGCACATTTCCATTCCAACCACACACTCATACAGTACTATCCACAGAGCTTTCTAAAAGCAGCAGGTACTCACTCCAAATAAATGACCATGACTAAATTGCAGGAAGAGGAAACAGCTCATAACAGCCAGGTCATTCCACACATTAACATACCTTCAGTCAGCTGTTGGACTGTTTGGCTGGAATTAAAAACTGCAGACACATGGCTCTTGATATTAAATCCAAGAATGCAAACTTGCAACCTAATAGTCAGACTAAAATATCAGCATTTTCTAAAAGACCTTTCTAAAATGTGGCATTTTACGTTCCTGCAAACCTACAGTCTCTATGTCAATTTGAAACGATGCAGTGGTTCATTTGAAAATCTTGATGCCTTTCCTAAATTAAACACAAAGAAAACAACTTTAACAACTTTGGTTAACTTGGTTAAGGTTAGGTCTATAGTTTGGGTTAGGTTTAAATACATTAAATATAATGTGACTGCTGTACTGTTTGAACAGCTCTGTACCATAGACTGCTGTACTGTTTGAACAGCTATGTACCATTACACTGCTGTACTGTTTGAACAGCTCTGTACCATATTGACTGCTGTACGTACTGTTTGAACAGCTCTATACCATAGACTGCTCTAGGCCTACTGTTTGAACAGCTCTGTACCATATTGACTGCTGTACTGTCTGACCAGCTCTGTACCATAGACTGATGTACTGTTTGAACAGCTCTGTACCATATAGACTGCTGTACTGTCTGACCAGCTCTGTACCATAGACTGATGTACTGTTTGAACAGCTCTGTACCATATAGACTGCTGTACTGTTTGAACAGACCCCCATGTTAAAATGCCCGACTTTGCTGCTGTACTGTTTGAACAGCCCTTATGTGTCTAATACACACATGGGCAACATATACATGCAGCCCTCGGGCGCCATCTGTGTGCCCTGCGATGGAATTGCACCAAAAAAAAAAAAAAAAACAGTGCAACATGCAAGATACCCGCTGAATAAGTGTCCAAATGTTCATGTCATTCTGGCCAATACTCCACTTCTGTTATAGCATTTCAGTCTGGAATATGGAATATCTTTCAATAATCTTCATGACTAAAAGGCTACATTGAAGTAGAAATTTAAAGAATTAACTAATTGGTTTTGGATTTATTTAGCTTCAAGAGTGCATTTTTGTTTGTGTGACCCTCAACACAGGCTTTGAGAATCCCGGGCCACTTACTGATACTTATGCTTAAATTAACCCACTCATATTCTGGTTTATTTCAAGAAAAACATTTCGGCTAGTGGAGATTCTAATTGGCTGGTAACTTTAAAATCTAGCAGCCATATTGGCAGGTGGTCAAAAAAGTAAATTTCAAGCCCTGAGAGCAGGTGGTGACATAGGAGTGAATGAGAAAAGGATCAAATATTAGTGGTTAAGACTGAATAATGACATCAGAACTGTTCATTTAAAATGAGTTATTCCTCTAGACCTGGCTTAAAATGCCCCAAACTTTTCACGCTGGTCCCGTTCGGCCCTCAGCAAAACCTGGTAGCGAGGACATTTTTTGTGGCCCTCTCTATCATCAAAGTTGCCAATCCATGGGTTACGGCATGACAATATTTGTTCGGCCCCCGGCAACAATCTGGGTTTCTCATGTGGCCCCCCATGAAAAATAGTTGCCCACCCCTAATGAGACAAGAACTCAAATTGAGGGCCTATGATTGGAAACTGCTGCTGTGGACAGTTGGTCGTGCATTGGCCTCCGGGCCCTTTGTCATTGTGAGTTCTTATGTGCCTCACAATCAGTTTGATTATGTAATGGCTAAAATCCAAATCAAGGCCCAATTCTACAGATTATCATTCGAACCAAACGCTATGCTAGGTGATTTCACCTATAGAGTACAGAGTTCCCTAGTCTGGAAGTAAATGGGATTTTTGTATGGGGAGATGTCTGAAATAAGGGCTGTGGTTAACAAAAGTTTAGGAAAGTGAGACATTTGTGTTCAGCAAGATCATCTTCACAGATGGACAGGGTTAGGGTTAGATTTTTGGATTGGAATTGCAATCAGCAAAAATCGTGATTTTCAGAAAACACTTAAAAAATCCTAAAACTGGTGAAGATTATCTTGCTGAACACAAAGGTCTCAGTTTCATAAACCTCAATCTGGGCACCCAGAGTCTATCAGTATCAGAAAAAGAATAAGACTCTGGGGCAGACGGCAGATATTTCAGGGTTTCCACTAGAGTGGATGTCCACGCCAAGACTTCCGCTTCCGTGTGCCGCGGTTATTGTTTACAGTCCGGTTGACACGAGAATGGAGTTGGAACTGATTGATTGTAGGTGTTTTAGGTCCAGACGACATTTCGGCTAAACAATAATAATAAATAGCTGCATATGAGACGTTGTCAGACTGTAAACAATGATGGAACGGGCGGGACGTCTGCTCTACAGCGGAAAACCCGAAATATCGGCCGTCTGTCCCAGAGTCCTATTAGTCGCGAGACTGATAGAGCTGGGTTCCCAGATTGCATAAACTTGTGTTGACCACATACCTTATTTCAGGCCTCTAACCAAAAGCCCCATACAAAAAAAAAACATTGACTTCCAGACGATGGAACCAGGCGATGCTCACTTCCGAGTTTTATGACTCGTTCCTGCGGCACTCTATTACTTCCTCCTCCTATGGTTGAAGGTGTGTTAATCAAGGAGATCAGCTGCTGTAGTGTTTGGAAGTTGGAATGAAGGTCTGAAGACTACTGCGCTTCCATGGCATGTGGTGGAGAACCATGGATGATCTCCTCAGTTGATGGTTGCATGATCTTCAGCATAGCAGCAAAGCTTTTTTCCTAAGCCTTCTGACCACTGTGTTCAGGTCGTCTCAATGTCGGCAATGATGAGCTGGATGAGATGATGAAGGAGGCTTCCGGGCCCATCAACTTCACCATATTCCTGGCTATGTTTGGAGAGAAGCTGAAAGGTGAGTCATGACATCAGAGCAGATTAAATACATACAAGTGGAAAGAAGTATACCAAAATTGTTTCAAATATTCCTTGGGGATTGTTCCATTGAAATTATTTTATTAGGAATAACCGCTTGAGATGAACCATCTAATTTTCTTTCTTTCTTGATTTTTGCACTAGTTTGATAAGCAGTGACACATACAAGGTGTTTGAGTGAACTGGCTTCAAATTTGACAGACAATACACATAAACATGCAGACAATAGCGAAACATCTAGTTTTCAAGGGGGTTCTTTTGATATAACCCATTAGCCATGCAAAAATCAAGATGGGTACCACTTTTCCAAGATGGTCTATTTTGGGAGCAACTTTGTGTAGAATTGTCCAATTTGAATGATCTTGCTATCAAACCATACATTGATGACCACAGAGAAGCAGATTTGTAACTCTGGAGAGGGTAAGAAGCTTCCTTCTACTATATTTCAGCCATTGAAAAATTAATTAGCTAGTACCCTACTCTTCTGTTGTAAGTGGTTGACGGTATTGTGGAGTTTTGTTATTGGTGTTTCACATTACTTACAAAAAATATTCGAGCAAATGGCAGAAGGAGTTATAAAAAGATTTCTGATGCATAAATTAGAATTTTACATAGTTATCAAACTATCAGTTAAAATCATTTGACACCAGAATAACAGTGAAATGATATGGCAATCTTTCAAAATGGCAGCCATTTTTAAATGTATTGGGATTTTTCAAAAGAATGACCTAAGAGGTGCACTCAATCAAATTTTTGCGCTTCTTTCCAGATGTAAATGATGATTATTATTTTATCTGCTGTAGGCTACTAGTGGCATGATGGTGGAGACACCCCATGTGAATGGGGAAAACAATTGTAACTTCCCCAGTTGATTACTTACATTGAGACAATTTTTGTATTACAAGTTTTCTGAAATTGTATGTTTAAATATGCAAATTATACATTATTTACTTAAATATGCACTAATTTACATACATTTCCAGAACAGAAATCTCTCAACATTGGATAACGCCAAGTTCAAAATGCAGGTTTCATTTTGTTGACATACTAGAGTCAACGGCTTTACAGAGGGAGTTTTGGATATCTCTTTGTACCACTCCATAAATCAGCAAATACTCTCAACCGTCATAAGGGGGGTCACTGTTTTTTTCTGATTTATTTTTTATTTTTATGTGAATCAGATTATGAATGATATATGAACAACCCCCTCTGTAAAGGCCTTCTGAATATAGATAGGAATACATCTGTTCAGTTTGGTGCATGTATGGCATGTGCTACAGAAGTGGAAATTCCTGAGTATGAAAAAGGGAAAACAGTGTTTTTACCCCATGTCTCCCCTGATATGTTATATGTATTACACAAAGCAGCTACCACAGAATTACCACAATCAACAAAGGGAAACTGAATAATATGATTATAAATATTGTTATATGATGAAATATCATCACTTTTCGGCACAGCCCCGACAAAGGGAAAGTGAATGATATATAGTTATAGTTATATTATGAAATGTCATCACTCAGGCACTGACCCAGAGGAAACCATTCTCAATGCATTCAAGATTTTTGACCCTGAGGGAAAAGGCGTCCTGAGAGGAGATGAGTAAGCATTTTCAAATGTCTTTACCCTAAATTTGAGCTGTCATATCTATTAAGTATTACATATCTACTTGGAAATGAGCTGTCATATCTATTACATATCTATTACATATGAGCTGTCATATCTATTACATATCTACTTAGACATGAACTGTCATATCTATTACATACCTACGTAGACATGAGCTGTCATATCTATTACATACCTACTTAGACATGAGCTGTCATATCTATTACATATCTACTTAGACATGAGCTGTCATATCTATTACATATCTACTTAGACATGAGCTGTCATATCTATTACATATCTATTCTATTACATATCTACTTAGAAATGAGCTGTCATATCTATTACATATATATTACAGATCTACTTAGAAATTAGCTGTCATATCTATTACATATCTATTACATACCTACTTAGACATGAGCTGTCATATCTATTACATACCTACTTAGAAATTAGCTGTCATATCTATTACATATCTACTTAGAAATGAGCTGTCATATCTATTACATATCTATTACATATCTACTTAGAAATTAGCTGTCATATCTATTACATATCTAATGAGCTGTCATATCTATTACATATCTATTACATATCTACTTAGAAATGTATATCCATTACAGTACATATCTTAGAAATTTGTGTTTCTGATGAAAACAAACTTGTGGTAGAGGTCATACATATCTACTTAGAAATATGTGATTCTGGTGAAAACTTACTGTAAACTTGTGGTTGAAGCAATTAGTTACAATTTTGTGGTATTTATTTTGTGTTAAACACACATTTTTGTCCTGTGGTCAGTCCCTCAAATTTTAGATATAAAAATTTAGTAAAAGTTCACTTTTGGTCTGACAGTTGAAATCCTCTATGTATTTTATTGTTGGTGAATCCAGTTTTACTTAAATCTAAGGGGAACTGATCATCCATTAAGGTGCAAGAATAAGTAATAAATGATAATGTCCCTGTCCACAGCATCAAATACCACCTCATGTCCCAGGCAGACAAGTTCACTGAGGATGAGGTAATGCACGGCCCTCCTGGTTTATTGGAGAATGTTTCTTTGAGTTTGATGTGACATCCACTAACTACAGTATGTCCTGTCATTAGACCACCATCACCTGGGTTCTGTTACTTCTCTGGTACTCCAGCCTCCATCAGGGTCCAGTCACGCTGAATCAAATAACACAACACATTTTATAACATGATTTATATTTTGTCAGACAAACGTCATCAGCATGCTGTGGTCAAACTAACAAACACTAATGCTTAAAGCATGAAGCATGAAGTCAAGTCCTTACATAAGGATCGGAGGAGGCAACATTAAGAGCCTTGTAACACTGCATTATGTAGTAACTCGACAAAATGTAATACATTTTCACGTCATTATGTAATAACACCGCATTTTGCAATCTGCCACATTTTGTAATTTTGTAACGGCCTGAACACAAATTATGTAATAAATTCCCCTGCGTTTTGTAATAACTGATTAGATACATGTGCTGGTTATTACAAAACACAGCAGTTGCATTTTATTTATGAACATTTAATCATACTAGGCCGCTGTGCTGCCTTGCCCAAAGCTCGGCTGCTGCGTGATGCTCACTAAATGTTATTGTATCAGTGATGTCACAATGCCTCCTTGTGTGTGTGCAGGCCCCATTATGATATCATTGATGACATCATCAGTGTGTGTGTGCCCCCCATGACATCACTGATCAGTCTTGTCACAATGCCTCCTTGTGTGTGTGGCCCTTATGACATCACTTTTGACATCATCACTGATGACATCACTGATGACATCTCAAACATCATTAGCTAATTAGCCTAATTAAAAAATCTGTCTGCGGCCTCGCCTGCCCTGCAGCTCGCCCACTGCGCATCACATACGCAGCTCGGCCACTACGCAGCCTTGCCGGCTCTATGACATCACTGATGACATCATCACGGATTACATCATCACTGAACTTATATAGCCTCAGCCAAGAAATATGACATCACTGATGACATCATCACCGATGTCATCACAAATAATTAGGGCAATCACCTAATAAAAAAATCTGGCTCCGTCAGGTAACATTCAGCCCGATCGCACGTAAGACGGCATAGCTGTGGCCGGCCGAAATTTTGCTCACACACACACACGGACACTTCTCTTATATATATATATATATATATATATATATATAGGGGAGAGAGAGAGAGAGAGACAGAGAGAGAGATGGTGCATTATGTAATAACCAACCAAAATGTATGTCTTCATTCATAAAGACTGCCCTCATTCATGACATGTAAACATTTAGAATTGTTATTATCCCCTTGCTGATTATATTTCACTCTGAAATTGAGTTAGCCAAGGAGTTGAGCACAGCGAACATCAATATGTTGTCATTTGAAATGTAAAAATTGTCTGGATCAAGCACACGCTTAGACGTCTGTATCTATGACTTCTGAGCTTTTGACTTCGCTGTTCTAGGTAAACCAGATGTTTACGAACTTCCCCCTGGACGTTGCTGGCAACCTGGATTACAAGAACCTGTGTTACGTTATCACACACGGAGAGGACAAGGAGGCAGAGGACTCATAAGATTGTCATCATCCACCACATATATCCCCGTGCTCCACCGCCCTCATCATAATAAACCTTTAATAAAAGTCCAGTGTGTGTGTGTGTTTTGGGTAGGTTTTACAACATGTGTGTGTGTGTGTGTGTGTGTGTGTGTGTGTGTGTGTGTGTGTGTGTGTGTGTGTGTTTTGGGTAGGTTTTACAACATGTGTGTGTGTGTGTGTGTGTGTGTGTGTGTGTGTGTGTGTGTGTGTGTGTGTGTGTGTGTGTGTGTGTGTGTGTGTGTGTGTGTGTGTGTGTTTGGGTAGGTTTTACAATATGTGTGTGTGCATTGCTACCTACTTAAAACATAAACACACATGCCCAAAGTTTCAAAGCAGAGAATACTGCTTAGTTTTTCATGATTTTGAAACATAATTGTATATACTTGGTGACATTGTAAACATAAAAATTTGGCTGGGTGGTTAATAACATTTTTTTCTGTGGTGTGACAAACTCAAAACACATTCTTTATGTTTGGTTTCCAGGGATAGAAAGTTAAAGGAGTTAAACTGAAATACTTTTGTCAATTTTGCCAGGTCGGTACAGGTCTTACTTAAGCTGAAAAGGGAACTTGTGCAAGATAGAAAAGACAATAAGGCAAGCAATACCCAGCTCTGCAAAACTGTCAGTGTCCTAAGTCACAAAATGTAAAGTGCCAACAATCCATCATTAGATGCATGTCGCCCTCTCAGGAACGCCTACATGTAGGCTTATCTACAGCCATTAATATCAATATTAAGGGTGGAGACTGTGGAGATGATGCACCATGGGTGCACTTTTTTGGTGGGTTGTGACCAAACATGTCAACTCATGCTACGTCAGTGGGTACGACATCACTTAACGATTGTGGAGCATGACATGACATCAGTGGTTATCATTGTTGCTCAGTGTTTTCCAATTGAGTGACCGCTGACCTCGTCTCTGTCAGGGATTGGCTGTTTAGAGCATATCCCTCCTGGTCATACCAGGCCCTCAGTCTGTTTAGAGCATAGCCCTCCTGGTCATACCAGGCCCTCAGTCTGTTTAGAGCATATCCCTCCTGGTCATACCAGGCCCTCAGTCTGTTTAGAGCATAGCCCTCCTGGTCATACCAGGCCCTCAGTCTGTTTAGAGCATAGCCCTCCTGGTCATACCAGGCCCTCAGTCTGTTTAGAGCATAGCCCTCCTGGTCATACCAGGCCCTCAGTCGAAAGGCCTCAGGTATGTCTGGGTTGACCATGACGACAAAGCAGACATCTGCCCCCAAAATCAGAAACTCAGCACAGCAGCGAACTTGCTTGAGTGACATCACTGATGATGTCATTATCAGTGGGAAAGGAGGGAAAACAGTGGATGGATAAATCCAGGAGGCGGTAATGCAACATAAAGGATGCCAACTGCCATAAAACACCACAGAAGAAGAAGAAGAAGAAGAAGAAGACCCTAATTCACAAGCATGTCTCAGAGGGCTTCACAGAGAATATGTCTAGCTAAATCTAGCTGACACAACAATAACAATTACAGTAGTAACTAGAAGATCTAGTTACTAGATCACGCACCGCCTGCCCTGCAAGGTCCCTGCCCATGCAATTAGGGGGACTAAGTACCGTAGTTATGGGCGGGCCTATGTGAGTAGCAGCGGGAGGAGGCAAGGAATCCAGGGGCGGAAGAATTTCGATTGTAGACACTACAGTTCAAAAGTTATGGACCAAAAGGTGAAGAGGGCTGTTATAGCCCCACCATCAGGTCAATAGGAGTATTCTTTTTTATAGATCAGAGCAATGAGTAAACGTGGGGCGAGCCAAGGAAACCTATGAAAAAATAGTTTTGATTGTAGAAGCTAAGGTTCTAAAGTTATGGACCAAAACGTAAAGATAGCTGTTATAGCGCCACCGTCAGGTCAATCGGTGTAATCTTTTAAGCCAGAGTAGAAGAGTACTCTATGAACATATCTCCCCAATTTGGGAACAGTCGCTCTTATGGCTTGTGAGCTACAGGTACTTGATGTTGCTACAGCGCCCCCTATAGGCGAAATGACACAATATGTTTCCTATAGGCTCAGAGTACATCCGTCCACACCTGGACCAAGGTTGGTTAGTATCGGAAGTTGAATGACCATGACATGACAAGGGACAGTAAAACAGGGAACAGGGAAATGTGGGGGAGGAGAGAGCAGGGAAAGGGAGGAGGTGGGGAGGGAGCTAGAGTTGTGTAGTGTGTCCAGAACAGCGATCTGACTACTTTTACTTGATACACTATAGAGATTGCTCATTCCAGGCTCCGTCATTAGTATGAAATGGTATACTCTTCCGGTCTCCTACATGGGCATGGTCACCTCTCCCCTTGAAGTGTTGTGCTGAGTCTGACCTAGCAAGCTAACATGAGCTAGAAGAGATGGTGAGTTTCCAAAACTGAATAAACACACATACATGTATAGCCTAAACACAAAACTGCCCCTTGTTAGCTCAATCTAGTTAGATAACAACAGATTTTTTTCCAACCACAGATTTAGCTGCTACATTTGCGAACTTCACATGTAGCTTTGGCTAATTGCTACCTGCTAACTATTGTTGGCTCCTGTTGCCAAATCGCATGAGAGTGTGTTGCTGAGGCAGGGACAGGTCTTGAACAAAGTTAATTTTCTCCTAATTCGTCTGAAAAATACCATTTTAGTGTCAAAATGTTCAGAAGATATGTGGCTTGTGGAAACTGGGTCAAATTTACTTTGTTGAATATGGAGCAAATCTGTCATGTGTTCATGTTCACTTCCCCCATTGACTCAATAAAAGCAGTGGCGAAACCCATGTGACACAGATCTATTCATCCATGTCCAATGGACATCGATGAATAGATATGATCATGGTCAGTGGCGACCATCATAAATCACTGTGTGTGTGTGTGTGTGTGTGTGTGTGTGTGTGTGTGTGTGTGTGTGTGTGTGTGTGTGTGTGTGTGTGTGTGTGTGTGTGTGTGTGTGTCTAGGTGGCCTCTGCCATGCCACAGATGTAGATGTGCTGTGTGTATGTGCGTGTGTTTCTGGAGGTGGCCCCTGCCTCGAGAAGGACGGAAGTGGTGAGCCGTTCAGCTTGAAAGAGGAAGCAGGCTCACCCATACACTGCTGCTATTCTCTGAGACCACTGAGGAAGAGAAGCTTCACTGAAGGTAACACAATGCTTATTACAACTTAAAAATAATTAAATCTAGGTCAGAACATCGCTTAGAGACAGCGGTTTCACAACTAGCACATTATTCTTTATCGCAAACATTGTAAATGCTCTGTAGGAGCTTATATAGGTAAAAATGGTTTCGAGCGCTCCCCCCCCCCCCCCCCCCCCCCATCCACTGAAGTGGATGAGAGCACTTTTTCTAAAGAAGTAGTTTTGTAAACTAGCAATGCCATCAAATTGAAATTCAGCCGTTTTTAGAGGTTTATTTATTTAATCTATCTATTTAATCTGAAACCCTTTTGTAGCCTTTTCACTCAGGTTTTTTTAGGCAATTTGAAGAGTTCTTATAAGGTGGGTTGGGTGAGTGAGCTGAATGAATTCATATACAGTAACAAGCAGTGGATAAAGTATAAATGGAATCAACGTGATATAAAAGCAAAATAAAAATAGACTGGACCCTATCTTGTGCCGGGGGCAAGGCGCAAGGCATTGTCATTGCTAGTTTCTAGCACTCAAAATCTCCCCTTTTTCTTTTAATTACCACTGGGTCGCTGAACAGGGTCGCTGAACAGACCCAGTGATAATTAAAAGAAAAAAGGGAGATTTTGAGTGCTAGAAACTAGCAATGACAATGCCTTGCGCCTTGCCCCCGGCGAAAGATAGGCCCAGAGCAGATTATATAAAAATGAAACAAAGTGAGATTGATATCAACAAGCCACTTTGTGCTCCTTAACAGTTTGAATAGCATTTTAAGCATGTTTGTTTTGTGCCATGGACAAAAAATAGTTAAAGAATCAGTTGGACACACATTTGATTTGCTGCACATTTAAAGTTAATTTATAGCTCAACAGTATACAGCATTTGTGTCTAATCATGCAATGAATAAAAATCATGCAAATTGCAGGATGACAGGTGTGGAATTTTAAAAGTGAATTGAAAGTGTTGAAATAAACAAGAGAATGAACAATATTTAAGTTACAAGATGAATCATTCTTCACACCGCAAATACAAATGGAAGAGCATGCACGTTTACAGCAAGAACATGAAATATATATTTTGCTCTTGTTACACTTTTTAGGAAGGGAGGTGGTTTCAGTCTTCTTTTTAGGAAGGAGGTGGTTTCAGTCTTCTCACAAAAATTGAACTAAAACTAACTGAAATTATATCAACGGCATAATCTCATTTTACGAATACATATTAGCAGCTGTGGTATTACATGGTGTGAATGGCAGTCGCACTTTAACATTTTACATCTGTCTTTGGCTTTTCCAACTGAACCAAATACCTCATTGATACAGTGAGGTCTTTAAGTGGCCGAACACACCATACGCCAAAGCCATGCCGAACTGAAGCTTGAAGCAGACATCAAGCTGATCTGACACCAAAGCGGTCACACCAGAAACAATCTCTTTCCCTCAGCGGCCGGCTCGGAGCTGCTGCTCCGGCCCTCAGAAATTGCATTGACTACCTGCCTGGCAGCTCAGGATCAGCGCGCAGCACGCTTGGAAAATAGAACAGAAGCTGAAATGATAGGATCAGCGTGGCTTTGGTGTGGCGTCAGCGTGGCACGCGGCCGCTGTGAACGGACTCGCCTGTTAACAAGGACACTGAATTGAAACTGCGTGGCTTTGGCGTTGCTTTGGCGTATGGTGTGAATGTGCACTTTGTATTTGAATACATTGATGGCTCCATAATTTCTTTCGTGCAAAATGTCTGGCCATTTTCAAACAAATAGGTAATGATCCTTTTCTACATAGATAGGCTTTTCATATTAAACTCTATGGGGAAATGCTCTGTGCAGTAGCAGAAACATGACCATTTGAAGCTGGTATATGCTCTGTGTAGCTCCAGATGAATTTAGATGGCGCTATACTGAAATACCAAAAGACTAAGACAAAATGGCTGACATTAAGTTGTCCAGAGGTTAACAGCCTTGAGTGGTGTAATACACTTTTACACAATTCACTATAATTCCAACACAATGACAGTATGTATGCCTATTCTGGTAATGGACTTCATGGACTTTCTGTAATAAAACCTCTAAAGACAAAAATCTTCATCAGATGGGTGACCCTGGGACAATATCAAATGGAGGTCCGTGGTCTGATTTGTGTCAGTTTAGGGGGTCGTTGATGTGAAAACATTTGAGAACCACTGGTGTAGATATGAAGTCTTCACCTGTTAATCACATATGGCTGACAAAATTCCCAAGTTAAAGCTGATTTATTAACTACATATCCAATGATATGCTAACATGCTAGCTTTTGTACAAATAATCACCTCGATTGGCTCACTGTATCAAAGAATCATTCATACTGTGTTGTATGTATGATCTTGCTATATGATAGAGTTGCTTGTTAATTGGCAGTATACCTGCACGTTTCAGATGAGACAAAGTGTGACTTCAAACAGGGTTTCAGTTGCACGTTGGCCAAACACATCCTGTGGTTAGGCTTGTGTTGTTTACAGGAAAACACAAGCTACAGCCTTGAGAGGGCCATTGTCAGTATTGACAGCAGACTTGTATAATCTGTATAACTTGTATAAACATGGGGTCCAGGCAGGGACCACCAGGGCTCCTTGAGGGGGTTCCAGGGGGTCCCCAACAAACCGATACATTGTTAAACTTCGTCCATTATTTCATTTACAAGAAGTTAACACAATTGGAGAATGTAGGAGAATGCCTGTTCTGATCTTCCTACCAAATAGTCATTAGCCTGGTTAAAACTATCCTGATAACACAGAGGTGGGCAATTACTTTTTACCGGAAGGGTAAAAAACATGACAAATCCAGGGGGGGAAGGGGGAGGGGGGAGGGGCATTTTCTTTTGTAATGCCATACCTGCAAGTTTCAGATGAGAAGTGTGACTTCAACCAGGGTTTCAGTTGCACGTTGGCAAAACACATCCTGTGGTTAGGCTTGTGTTGTTTACAGGAAAACACAAGCTACAGCCTTGAGAGGGCCATTGTCAGTATTGACAGCAGACTTGTATAATCTGTATGCAATTTTTTTTGTCATGCCATAACCTCTAATTTTATCACTAGATTAAATTATAGAAAACATACTGTGCACTTATTCTTCAGCATTTATTATAATGAAAATCACTCCAAACAGCAAATTTAGATCATTTCATTGGATTTTTTTTTGGCTTAATAAGTAACCTCCCGTGCCAGGCAGAGCCATCATGAGGGCCGGTTCTAATCCCCAGGTCTGTGATAACGTGATCTCACATTCTGTTTCGCTCTATGGATCATGGACTCCAATCCGTCCAATGGTAATTTCAGTGGGTGGAAGTACTTGCCTTGACAGACAACTCCTTCAACGAATCAGCGTCGCCAAATCCAATCCTTCAGCCAATCAGCGTCGGAATGAATCAAATCCAAATCCACTGCTGGTGCATACTCTTGTTCTTGTTTATTTCTACAATAACTGCACTTATGGCTATGTAAACTCTATGAACATTAACGTTACTGCTTGTTGCTTCAGGAGCAGCCAGGGTTAGGGTTAGGGTTTTTCCCTGATTGGCCGGTTATGTTGTCAACTACAATGCAGGTCCCTGATTGGCCCGTGGACTTTGTAATTACTGAAAATTGCTGGGGCGGGCAGGAGGCCAGACTGATCCGCAGAACAAAACAGAATGTGAGTTCACGTGATCAGGATGTTTACCAGGCTAGATAGTCATTGGATTCTGGACAAAATCACATCTAACAATATATTTCTGTCTTTTAGGTATGATAATGATAGGCACCTCCAGTCTGCTCGGCGCATTGATGCTTGTGTCCGTGACCTCTCTTAGTATGCTGTCTCTTCTCTGTCTGTGGTGCAAAAGGAAATCCAGTAAGTCCAAATCTGCCCCTAAGTGGGTCAGGTTTTACAACACTTTGTTTGGGGGTGCAGTACAGTGTTGAGTGGACAACTTTTGACAATGAACTTGTATTTTGTTCCGTTCTCACAGAATTCTGTGAAATGAGGACAGTGTTTTTACATGCAGTAAGCCTGAAGAGAGTGAAAAGCGAGAGAAGTGGGTTTCCTATTATACCCCTAACTTGAAAGCTCTAACCTAATTGTGTCAGTCGTCTAACCCTAATCCTAACTGAAGTTTTTACTTGTCTAAGCTTAACAGTTAGCTAACTTTTCCACGTGATGAACACATGGACATGTTCAGTCCAATTCATGCTATTGCCGCAGAATACTTTCATGATGTAAGAACATAATGTTCATTACATCATTTATGCCGAAGGCTAAGTGCAAACCCACTTCCCTTTCAGAAGACAGCTTCATAATAATGGCCAGGAATGTCCGTAATGTCTTCATTACATAAACAGTATTTATCCATTAAAAGCATATCTTTAAAAAAGTAAATGTAGTATTGTGTACAGTCTGTACACAATACAGTATATAAGGGATTTCTTCATGGGTTGATTCGTGGACGTGGAGATACTAGGTTGAATATTGGTATATAGTGGGACAATGGGCAGACTGGGGCAATTAAGCTTATCTTTACATGTATATATACTTCCAATACTAAAAATCAACACTGACCTCATCACAAGCAAGTATGAGATAAAAAAGAAAAGAAAAAAAGACTTGACACCGCCCTATCCTGGCTAAAATCGTATTTGTCTGACAGGACACATTGTGTCTCATATAAAAATATGTCCACATTCTCCTCAGTGGAGTTTGGTGTACCGCATGGATCAGTCCTGGGTCCCTTACTGTTTGGTGTTTACTTACTGCGTGCGTCTTGGCGAAATTTTCCGTAGATATGGTAGTAATTTCCACTGTTATGCCGATGACACTCAAATTTATATACCAATTAGACCAGACAATCGCTCTCAACTTGCAAATCTTGAATCCTGCTTAATTGCTGTTAGAGATAGGATTTCTCAAAATTTCTTAACGCTAACAAAACTGAATTACTAGTTGTTGACCCAAAAACCCAACTTCCGCTTCTCGCTGAATATTGAGAACTGCGTAATTACTCCAAACTCAAAGGTGAAAAACCTAGGTGTTACCTTTGATTCTGATCTTTCATTCGATGCTCACATTAAGGAAATCCCTAAAATAGCATTCTTTCATCTTCGCAATATCTCAAAGATCCATCCTTGCTAAATGCAACGGATGCCGAAACGTTAATACACGCCTTTGTTTCATCTAGACTCAACTACTGTAATGTCTTATTTTCTGGCCTTCCACTTTGTAGCACAAATAAATTACAACTTGTGCAAAACGCAGCTGCTAGAATTCTAACCAGAACTAGGAAGTTGGATAATATAACTCCGGTCTTAATCTCCCTCCACTGGCTCCCAATTCAGGCCAGATCGGACTTTAAAGTGCTTCTGTTAACCTATAAATCTTTGCACGGGCTCGGACCCCCGTATTTATCGGTAACACTTTACAAATCTGGTGCACACAGATTGATGCTTAATTAAGCCATTAATTCATGCTTACCGCATCATCAACTAATGAAAGGTATGTTTGATGAACAGACTGAGTCATATATGAATTACTATTAATTAAGTAGGCTATGCCTATATCATCATGGATTAATTCCTCATCAGTACCTAGCATTAATTAATACCGTAATTCATGTGTTAATTACCACTATCGACATCCAGCTCCCTGCAACCGGAACTTTAGTGTTTGCCAGTCGCATCTGCTTATAGCCGCCATTACCTCGTTCATCATGGGCATTGCTTCCTCTTCGAGGCTTGGTCCAGTGCAGGGACACAGAACATGTGGCCGGTGTTGTGTGTGCCTATCAATCTTACCGGGTGTCTTAGCCGGGTATGGCTATTTCAGCAGCTGTAGCTATCATTCCGATGTTGCTGCTCTGATATAGGCTATGCGTAGCCCACCTTGGTAGCTCCTACTAGCCCCGAACCAGACCAGATCAAACCCATTCTCTGACGTTGTATTCACTGTGCATCTCTCCGACAGACCTCAAACACTGGATGTATGGCTTGTAGGCTCTATATGCCAAGAACCACATATGTATGAGTTAATAGTGTTGTGCCTCAGAAAGTACAGTGACTATATCATTATGTATTAATTAATAGTTATGTGCCTCAGAAAGTAAAGTGACTATATCATTATGTATTAATTAATAGTTGTGTGCCTCAGAAAGTAAAGTCACGACATAATGATATCCTCACAAATCATTAGCTAATGCAGATGCTGATCATGAAATCACTTTTAGACAGTAGCCTATAGCAACAAAAATACATGCATTCCAGTCATGACTTGAGAACCTTTTCAAAATATATATTTATCAGTGAAGACCATCATTGGAGTTATAAAAGCACGTTTATTTATCAAGTTTGTGAACATGTCCCCAAACTCTCCCCATGCCCTGGAGCAAGGACTCGCTCTCCGGTGCCCCGCCTGAGTTTTGTCTGTGCCAGCTGGGGGGAAACAGTCTCCCCTTACGGGTGAAGTGTGAGGGCCTCTCCCCTCTCCTCCCCACGGCCCGCGTTGCTCTCTCCAGCGGGTCCTCCTCCAACTTCCAGCTCTCGCCCTTCTTCCTTTTTCACTTGTGTTTCTCTTCACTTCCTGAACCAACGTGACTGTAGCAACAGGTCTCCACACACACACATAAACGCCACGGATCAACACAAGCTAGCTAAGTTGCTAACGCTAGCTACCTGAAACTCTAACAAACCCGCTCGTCCCTCTTGCAATTGATATCCATCCGACACACCGCTGCCACCACTGTGGCCGACTCTTTAGGCTTTGCAGTTTGCACTCTTCGTAGAATAAGAACACAGAGGGTGTTCTTATTGCCGGTTGGGGCAAGACAAGAGCACAGCACCACGTCCTGCAAGCCAGCTAGCTAGACCATGAGAATAAGTGTCAAGAAAGACATGGCACACAAACAATTACTTCCGTTGCCTGCCTTCAAAAATAAAAGCACGCAGAGCTCAGTACTGCGTAGCTGGTTACAACATGAATTTTGACTTTTATTCTGAAAGTCTTGACCGGAAACCATATGTTTTCTCGTGGCTACCTTGACAGTGTCCCAGGCGTACAGCTGATGCCTGACTGGGCAAGCCTCTTTTAGGCTACTGTCAGTTTGAGTTTACCCGGTGCGCACCAAGCATCAATCACTCGATCAGCCTGAGCCACGAGAGGAACCTCCATAAAATAGCGTACACTACAGTAGTAACAAGTAATCATCAGAATGATACTGATAGACTACAGCACAGCTGCTGAAATAGCCGTAGTCGGGGCGCGCATACCCCACTGAACCCAGTTAGCGAGGCGCCCACACACACACGCTTCCCAGTCATACATAGCGCCAGGGCCGCTGGAAGTCATTTTAAGCAGGGGGTGCTGGGAGGAAGGGACTCTCAAAAAAAACGTCAAAAAAATTTGAGTTTTTTTTTTTTACATTTTTTTGCCATATTTAGAGGAATATCTCATTTTAAATTAACATTAGGATACTATTGTGATGTAATTATTCAGTATTTTCTCCTTTTCTCACTCATTCAGAGCAAAGAGGGAGATATATAGCATGATGATAATGCTCTATATCTCCCTATTTGCTCTGAATACACCAGTTAACATGACACAGACTTAACATGATAGAAATATTATCAGCAAACTTAATGACTAGACTAATTATTCTGATCTGAATGGCATATATCAAGAAACATTGACTCCTCTCTTTGCTGTATAGTGGGAGGTGCATTTTTGAGTAGGCTATTAAAATAGCATGTCAAGTTCACATTTCTTTATTGCCAGATTAAACAATTCGTATTGGTTGTTGGTTGTGTTGAACCTTCTCTATAGCCTACAAGCATGTAACTTCCTTGATTGTTATTGTTGATAATTCTATTTAAATAGGCTACATTTTCATTTCCCGAAACATTCTTAAACAAGAAAGGAACATAGTGCACTGCAAAATATTTTTAATTACATTTGTAAAAAAAAAAAAAAAAAAAAAAAAAAAAAATGTGTTGAAAAAATCTAGGGGGTGCTGCAGCACCTGCAGCACCCCTACTTCCCGCGGGCCTGCATAGCGCCAGTGTCCCCGCCAGGCCACCACCACTGACAAACTACCGTAAACAGCAGAGGCGACTCCGCTGCACCCCGAACGCCTCTCTTTACAGCCAGCTAGGCACCGGTCAAACAAAGAGAACTCTCTTTCCCCGAAGTCGAGTATGTTTCCCCCGTTCCCCTGAGATGTCGCTCGGAGAAGTAGGAGCGTGGGTAGCCATCCCGTCTTCGTTATGCAACGGAGGAAACTCACTCGATTTCCCGGTTTCAGGCGACTGGAAGTTGATAGTGGTAATTAACACATGAATTACAGTATTAATTAATGCTAGGTGTTGATGAGGAATTAATCCATGATGATACAGTATAGGCATAGCCTACTTAATTAATAGTAATTCATATATGACTCGGTGTGTTCATCAAACATACCTTTCATTAGTTGATGATGAGTTAAGCATCAATTAATGGCTTAATTCATCATGAGTTAAGCATCAATTCGTGCACATGTGTGCTGCGTGCACCAGTATTGTAAAGTGTTACCTATTTATCTGACCTAATCATTCCTTATGTTCTCACGCGTACCCTCCGCTCACAGGATGGTAATTTTCTTACCGTGCTCCACATCTCTGAAACCGGCTTCCTCTGTCAGTTAGGGAAGCCGGTTCTATTGAAATCTTCAAAACTAGACTCAGTGCTCCCCCCCCCCCCCTCCCCCCCTTCCATTTTGGGAGACATTTCTAAACAACCAATTTGTAATCTTGTGGTAGCATGTGCTATTTCATACAATTTCAGGAGGTGCAGTTAATGGTGCCAAGTGTTGGTAACCTCTATCTCACACCACTGGTATTGCTACTGGAAGTGTTTCTCCAAATTCTGACCACGTATGTCCAAAGTGATCTTGATTTTGCTGGCATGCAGTGCAGAGGCCATAGAAGTTGCCAATATTCTCTGAGAACTTTCCCCCCCCTTTTTTGTGCCTTTTTATGCTTTGATAGTGAGAGAGACAGGACAGGAAGGTATGGGAGAGAGAGAGAGAGAGAGAGAGAGTGGAGGACATGCATCAAAACAGCAACCCAGGTTGCTGCAAGAAGGACTGAGCCTTATGATACGCACTCTACTCAGTGAGCCACCGCGGCACAGCGATGGTCGTGTTTGTCGACAATAATTGTACTGTCTCAAAATGAAAGATGTATTGATCTATTGATATTTAAATCATACACATAGTAGCACCTTTAAAATCTACCTGCATTTCTTTGTGGGGAAATTATTTCTTGGCTGCACAGTTGTAATTACGGTAATAGTGGGGTATTACGTGAGAGGGTCATACAGTATGCTACAATCCATTGATTTTCCTTTCTTGCAGAGATCATACATGAAGAAAATCAAATCTATGATCCTCAGACATTGTGAGTATTTCATTTATGCTTTCAATCATAGATGATGACGAGCTTAAATTCAATATGCATCTTTTTTTTTATCAAAACACCCCTGTACTCGGTCCTATAGGCTGTTTATCATATCCAACACTGTCCCAAATTGTTCTGTTGTGTCAATGTTTTGTTAGAATGAATATTTCATGTAACAGTGTTTGACTGAATTGATTTATTGAACTTTGAAATGCAATTGTGAAAACAAAATGCTATCTTGACAGCCAACGTGAGGGGAGCAGATTTGCTGTGATGCGGTCAAAAACAGGTAAAGTAAATCAACGTATAATTCAGCCCATAGCTTGTTTGCAATTAACTTTCTCAAGACAAGTAAGAATATGTGGTAGCACTTTACATTACAGCTCGGTAACAACATGGTAGGGGTAATAGTGAAAATAATAAATAATTAGAATCTAATTCTAAGATAATACCATGTAATTACCAAAGTAATAATCAGGGAATAACTTGGTATTAACACTGGCAGGCCACTATCGGGGTTGGCAGATTGCTAGCTGGGAAGTGTTTCCAGGTAATCCCTACGTCTCTAGATGTTTGGTTTAATCTAATATTACCATGAAACGTTGGTGAAGGGTGGTTCCTGGCTGACGACCCTGCAGCTGAACCATGGCACCGGAGGAGGTGCCTCAGGCAGCAATGCCCAGTAATTCCAGCTACCTGTTCAATCACTACCATGACATTTAATTTCCCCATTATTATCATTTGTTCCTGGCCCTGTTAGCCTATTACATACAATTCCGTCTAATTACCCAGGATATACACATTGTTAATACCAAGCTATTACCTGGTTATTACTTTGGTAATTACATATTACCTAATTATTATTTATTATTAATTATTACCCCCTATTACCACGGTGTTACCGAGCTGTAATGTAAAATGCTACCGAATATGCTTGTGATGATACATGAATCCACACATGCTGATGTAGATGATTGACTGTTGATATGCATGTTGTGGTTAGACCACAGTGACACTTGTGTTTCCTGTGTGTTTTTGTTCCAGTCACCAGGCCCAATCAGATACCTCCACCCACAATGTATGTACAATACATCATCATATCAGCCAATGCAACATGAATACTGATAGTCTAACCTACCTGAGGAGCACACACACTTTGATCAATGCAACATGAATGCTGATAGTCTAACCTACCTGAGGAGCACACACTTTGATCAATGCAACATTAATAATGATAGTCTAACCTCCCTGAGGAGCACACACTGTGGTCAATGCAACATTAATAATGATAGTCTAACCTCCCTGAGGAGCACACACTGTGGTCAATGCAACATTAATACTGATAGTCTAACCTACCTGAGCACACACACTTTGATCAATGCAACATTAATACTGATAGTCTAACCTACCTGAGCACACACACTTTGATCAATGCAACATTAATACTGATAGTCTAACCTACCTGAGGAGCACACACACTTTGATCAATGCAACATTAATACTGATAGTCTAACCTAACTTTCTATTGTACTATCTGGCTAACCAACTACAATATATCTTAAACTGGCTCCATCCCAATCAACATTAACCCATGGATAGACATAGAACAGTCAGTATGCAAAGGCATCTTAATCTCGGATTTACCATTCCTGAACACCTCCATAAAACCCGAATGCTTCAAAAACACTGTAATCTCAGTAACCCTGACACCTTGGTGGAAAATTAACAATATCAGTAAATTCACAATGTCACCATGTAAACACACACCATTATGGCACAATCCAGACTTTCTCCTCCAAAAAACACCACTATCCTTCACCATATGGAAGCAAAAAGGTATCACACATCTCCAAAATGGCTCATTCATCACCTTCCAGGATCTGGTCCAGAAATACAATATAGGAAATTAACAATACCTTCAATATCTTCAGTTAAAATCTGTCCTTAAATCCAAAATTAATAATAATTATTATTATTAATAAATTAATAATCTAAGAAAAACGTTATCTAACCTATACAAATTTATTTCAAATATAGACACAATGATCTCCCTACCCACCCAAGACTGGAACAAAGACTTATCATTTTCTCCCGACATAAACTTCTGGTCCCAGATATGTAGAAATACATTTACAATGACAAACAATACTAACCTACAGCTAATATAATACAAAGTGATCCACAGAACCCACATTACCCTACACAAGATAAAATGGGATTTTCAGACTCAGACACATGCTCGCACTGTTCAATGAATGTACCCCGACAATTACTTCCACTCCACCTGGCTGTGCCCACCAACCCATCATTTTTGGAAACAAGTCACCGAGAGTCACTCTCATCATGAGCTCCAGCATCCCTCTCTCCTTCCCTTTGTCTGCTTGGAGACCACTCAGTTATTAACCCACCCACCCAAAACTACAAAGCTATACTCACTGCTCTCACCATTGCCAAGAAAACAATTCTGTTAAACTGGAAAACAAGAAATACAATAAACATCCCACAATGCATAAACCTTCTTACAGAACATATTTCCATGGAAAGAATTTCACACACGCACCAAACTACACACTTTGAAAAAACCTCCGCCCCCTTCATAACTTCCTTAAATTTGCATGTGAACCAATCCCCTCCCACTTCTACATAACACTTGCTTTTTGTTAATCACAGTCTTTGCTACTTTGTAATCATCATTGCTGACACCATTAATCATTACTTTCACCATTATTACCTCATCAACACTAGCTAAACTCAACTTCCCAACTCAATGTAAACTGCTGCGTTGTACTGCCTTGTCTTAATCCCCTAATGTCTGTATGTCTGTATGTACTAGCACTCCCAAACTGTCCTGTCTTTTTGTTGTTGTCATGAATTGCTCCAATAAACATAAATAAATAAATAAATAAATAAATAAATAAATAAATAAATAAATAAATAAATAAATAAATAAATAAATAAATAAATAAATAAAATAAAATAAAGTAGGCCTAAAGTCAAAGCATTAAATTTACAATGTACAGTAAACTAACCCTACATTTTCCAGTGACACTCCAGTGGAGCCTGCACAAACTGCACAAGGTAAAAAAATAAAAATAAATCTTTTATCTTTTAAGTTTAACACAAAACATGGAAGCTCATAATGGCAGAGGTTTTGGGGTATAGGCTACTTCGTCCAATGGAAAAATATTTAATTTTAGAATTTCTAATTATTACAGATGTGAATGAGGAGCAACCGGACTATCAAAATGTCACAGATGGTAAGTAATACAATTACGTAATTAATTTAACACAGAAAATGATTTCAATTATTTTGCATTATATAATTACTCCATTATTACTAGAAATGCTCATTATAAACTGTAACCAATTGTGTTGATGCAGCTCAAATGGGGAGTTTTGAACCAACATACGTGTAAGTGTTTCAGATCCTGTGATAACCACATTTAAATCAATCAATAATAAATAAATAAATAAATAAATAATGCCTGTCTGTATTGTTTGGCAGAGCTCCTCTCGATCCGATCTCAGTCTATGAAAATATAAAGATTGAAGTAGAGAAAAACGGTGAGTATTTTTTTCTATTATTCGTACTCTGCTTCTGTGAAATGAGGTCGAATAAAACAGCAGAAAGAAGCAAAAAAATATTGATCAGCTATATTCCCACACACAACTCATCTTTGAAAACTGTGCTATTTGTAGCTATACTATTTTCCTTTTTAATTCATTATAAGAATCATGTAATTTCTTTTCTAGATGCTGATCCTAATCAGGTCTATGAGAACTTTACCAATAATGGTATGTTGAATTTTAGAGAATTTGTATTATCATTTGTTCTTCCAATTCAGTTAAGGTTATGTTTCACATCACTTCTGCCATGCCGATAAAAATTGTGGACAGAATTAACAGTTCTGCTTATTCAAACTGCTGTCACCAAATAGATGATGATGATGATTATGAGAACGCCGAATTCCTGGACCAAGTCAAGCAGGAAGAAGATGGTAAGTGCATAGCATTAGCCTAGCATCAGGGACGGGTATCCAATTCCAGACAGCTATGACCAAAAAAATCACAATCATGTACCAATATATTTCATCCTATACTGTTTTGGCTTAAGTTTAACATAAATTAACAATTAACAATCCTCCACCTGTCCTTTTTTAATATCATTTTTACCTTAACTTGAAATGGATTTTCTTCCCATCCCTGCAAATGGATGATAGCGCACCTATTTTTCAGATTTAAAAGTGACCGGAATTGGCTACTGTCCAGGGATACTAGAAATTAAGATAATCATGAGATATTTTTATATTCACAGATTTTTCATTTGGGGTTTATTTTTTATTAGGCTACCGGGATTTGACCTTTATTGACCACTCGAGTTAAACTTTCCTGACACCGTGATTATCCTAGAGGTCACAATAGGTCATTGTATACTGTGAGGTGAAGTTTAAAAAAAAGTCTCACTACAATGAAATGGCCACTAGGGTCTAACATCATCATACATGAATATAATTGGGCTATTTGAATCCACAAGAGTCTCAGCTTTCCAGTCATAGCCAATTTATGCAATTCCAAGACTGATTAGGGACGCCAGTATGCAGGAACTTTCAAATGTAATCGGCAAAAATAACACATTTATACTGCATGCAAAAACTGCATCCTTTTGCCAAAAACTTGGGATTAGCATAAAGTGGGCATGTCTGTAAAGGGGAGACTCATGTGGGTACCCATAGAACCCATTCTCATTCAGATTATTTTGAGGTGAGAGGTCAAGTCAAGCAACCCAAAAATATGGCCATGCCAGTTTTCCCTCACCCAAATTTAGGCTAACTTTGGAGCGTTATTTAGCCCTCTTCCCGGCAAGCTAGCATGACATGGTTGGTACCAATGGATGCCTTAAGGCTTAGGTCATCTAGTTTCAGAGGATAGCAGTATCTACCTTTAAAAATGACTCTGCTACAGCCTCTCAAAGACATAAGGTCGGCTGGCCTAGTGGCGTTTTACTCTGGGAACGCAATTCCCCTGTGACAACCCCCCCCCCCCCCCCCCCCCCTTTTCCACCACTCTGACTAATAATGTCTATCAATTCAATTCAAAATACTTTATTAGTCCCTTGAGGGGCTAAGACCTACATTTTGGGAAATTAGATGTTGGATCTCTATACAGCGCAGAAGACTTAAAGTTTTCCTTTGAAATTATCTGTTAATCGTGTTGGCTCTTGTTAAATACATTTGAAGGAGCTCAGCAAGATGGAAATACAGCACATTGCACAGACAATAACTAAACATCCACCCATCTCTGACAGAGGAGCCAGACTATGTGAACGCCGAGGAGTCGATGCCTGATGCAGACACCATTGACAGCACTGTCCAGAGGATATGAGTGGAACGAGTTTACAAAACATTGCTTGTGCCAAACTGAAAGTAGGCTAGTAGTCAATTATGTACCTGCTATATGTGACAAAGACTATCTGGACAACTGTGGGTGAACATCAATGGTGCCATCTTGTGGTACAAAACGATATAACATTCACATGGATGGATTCACATGGATCCTTCTCTTGAGACTGCTGTGTCCAATTTACAGTCAGATTTTGCCGCTCTTCAGCATGAACTCATCAAGTCTAAGTTACTTCTGAATGGTGTGAAAACCAAGGCAATGTTATTTGCTCCGGGCAAGCCTATCATCTCGGCCATTTCGATTACCACCCTTGAAGGTATCCCCATTGAATTTGTTGAAACTTATAAATACCTAGGTATATGGCTTGACAAGAATCTCAACTTTAAATACCATATTGACATGTTAATTAGGAAACTCAAGTACACAGTGAGTTTCTTTTATAGATTAAAATCTTGCTTCTGTTTTTCTTCCCGTACAAAGCTGGTAACAGGTCTCTTTTTGTCTCAGCTTGATTGACACTGTTTACAGTTTTGCTTGTCAAACTGCACTGGCCAAGCTTGATCCTGCTGCTTTGAGATTCATTTCTAACTCTGCCTTTTGGACACATCATTGTACACTATATGCATCTGTTGGTTGGTCTTCGCTTGATATGTGCAGGATGCATCATTGGTATATTTTAATGTATAAGGCCATTTTAGGTAAGCTGCCTATGTACATTTGTTCTAAGTTTGTGACACTCACAATCTCAGATCCAGTGCCTGGGTCAGTTTTAAAGTGCAACGTGCTAGGACCGAGGCTGGAGGAAGAAGTTTGTTCTATTTTGGCCCCTGGTCGTGGAACGACCTTCAGGCCCGTCTTAAATTGGCCTATCTCATCTCTTTATCGAGTTTTAAACAAAACATTTCTGAAATACTCACCACTAACTGCTCTTGCCATGACGCATAGTTTGTTACTTTCAATTGTGTTTTTTAGTTAGTACTTTCCGCACTGATGTTTTGGCGCTTTATAGATTTAAATTGTTTTTTTATTGTATTGTTCTCCTGTTTGAGTAGATGGTATTCTTAGTCTGTACTTCTGTTTGTCTTGTTTGTTTTTACTTGTAATTGTATGTATTTGCTGATGATGTTGCTGCGTCTTGGCCAGGTCACCCTTGTAAAAGAGATCCTGTGTCTCAATGGGTCTTATCTGGTTAAATAAAGGTAAAAAAAAAAAAAAAAAAAAAGTACTGTAGTGTAGATCAGTGGTTCTGTAATTTATTTATTTTTTGCTAAGTGACCCCACTTTGGTGTCAGAAAAGTCTAGTGACTCCAGACATTCAAAACACAGAGCTTTTTCTATGTTTTACTCATATAGGTTTTTCATGAATTGTACACGCAAACATTTAATCACAACCCTCCCTCCCCCCTGGAAGTCCAAAAGAAAAAATAAGGAAATAATAGCAACAATAATAACAATAATAGATACCACTCAATGTCTCGTTATAGGCGCTGGGTAGCTGGCTTTGGGCGTGGTCAGGGTGGGGTAAATCCCCCCTTTCTGCCCATTCAGCATAGTTAGCATTTACCTGCTAGCCTAGCCCAGACAGACAGGATCGGGGATTCAACCACCGCAGTAAACGCACATCTGAACAGACGTCTATGTACCTGCTCTAGAATCCCCAATCCAGTAGTGTAGAGCCACAGCACCGTCCTTGGGTGAGTCAGCCCATTGAGATATGTTTTTTTACTCCACTCGCGCGCCAGCCATAGTAACATTTTGTGCGCGTTCCCACACATAGACCAACTGTATCTATAATAGTAAATTTTAAAAAAGTGATAAAATGAAAATGAACATTCAGTTGTTTTAAATTGTGGTGTTTTTATAATAATAATAATAATAATAATTATTATTATTATTATTATTATTATTTGATTTGATTGATATTGATCAATTATTAGAAATTTCAGGTGACCCCATTTGAATTCCATGTGACCCTGGGGTCAACCCCAAGGTTGGGAAAGCCTGCAGATGCTTGGAATAAGTACTACTTAATAAAAACATACATTTTAAGAGTGGTAATTTTTTCATGTTTGATGGTGTAAATGCTTTGGAGGCCAATATGGAAAATAGAAGGGGGTAGGGAAAAGGGGCCGTAGCTACCGATAGGAAAGTCATAGAGTCGGGATTTGAGGGGTGAGTAGGGGCAGTGACTATAGGGAGATGTGGATGGTGGGAGTGGTGGAAAGGAACGGGGCAGGGCTAGGAAAAAGGGCCCGTAGCTTGGGATAGGAAGGTGGTAGAGCGTTTTGATTCGAGGGGTGTGTAGGGCGAGTGGTTAGGGGGATGTGAGTGGTGGGAAGGGGACAGGGGCTGGGGGAAAGGGGGTCTAGCTATAGGAAGGTCGTAGAGAGTCGGTATAGAGAGTCGGTATTCGGAAGGAAGAATCTGGATTCAAGGGGTGGATAGGGGGATGTGGGTGATGGGAGCGGGCCAATGAAGGGGCCGGGCTAGGGAAAATGGGCTAGGTTGTACAGTCGGTATTCGAGAGGTGGGTAGGGGGAGTGGCTAGGGGGATGTGAGTGGTGGGGGGTCAAGGGGTGGGGTTATGTAAAAGGGGCCGTAGCTACACTAGGGATAGGAAGGTAGGTGTGTGTGTGTGTGTGTGTGTGTGCGCGCGCGCGCGCACACACACACACACACACACACACACACAATGCAAAGGCTGGCTGGCTCCTGTTTTCACAATCAGAATCAGAAATACTTTAATGATCCCAAGGGGAAATTAGGTAACGTTGCAGTTGCTCACATTCAAGTAGGGAAGTTATAAGCATATAGAGGAATTATAAGAATAGAAATAAGACAATAAAATAAATATCAAAATACATCAAAACAATAAAATGTAAATATCTAAATAATCCTACATTATTTCTCAAATACTAGAAAGTAAGATATACATAATACAGCAGTGTGAATAGCGATTATTATAATAGTAAAGTGCAATAAGTAAGTTGCAGTTGTAAGTTGCAGTTAATTATTGCACATTGGATTATTGCACACATTGCAGTATTGAATAATTACTGCAAATTAAGTTATTGCACAAGTTGTGGTAGGTAAGATGTACATTACAAAATACAGTATGGGCTGTGAAGGGGGTAGGACTTGATAAGTATTAACTTCTACCTACTCCTTTTCGGGCATGATAAACAAACGTATTGATTGTGAATTTGGTGTATATTGTATATTGTATGCTGTGAATTCTAATTGACTATGATTGTTTTGCACTTCTTGCCTATATTTATTTTATTCTTTATCTTTGTTTTTGTTTTTCACCATGTTCGAAATAAAATCTAATCTAATAAAATCTAATCTAAGTTGCTGAGGGGTGAAATAAGTCAATGCTGAAGGCTTCTAACAGGCCAGAAATTCCATAATTAAAATGTGATCCTGCATATAAGAAGATAGATTTGGGGGTGGAGCAGAAACACTAATTGGACTCCTTTAGGACACTATGGACCCTAGGCAGAATGAGCAGTTGAGATTGTAGACAATTTTACATTTCTGTGCATTCTGTAAAAGTAGAAAATGCCAACATTTTATTCTGGGGATTGGGTTGATGTAGTCACTCTGAATACAATTTGCAGTCTGCTGGGAGGGAACAGAATAGACATCATGTATGCATCATTCCAGTGGGACTGAAGACTCTGGGCTCGGAAACAGCCTCATCAGCTGTAAAGTATATCAAATATATTGATTTTTCATGTGGCTCAAATAGTTGCAGTACATCAGCTCTTGTTTTCCAGTTCTGCAGTTGACCAGAGAAGATCTTTTTTGGGTTCTTAATAGCTTCTTCAGATGTTCCACCTCGTGGTATTTTTATCCTCTCTCCCTCCCCAAATGATTTAGTAGATCATGTCTTGTCTGAAGGAAGGAGAATAAATCCTTTCAGAGGCATCTGAGTTTCACTTGTAAGCTCTGGATGTCAGAATGCAGTGACATGCTTCAGATGAGTATGGAAAAAGAAGTCCGCCCTCCCTCGGTTCGGCTCAACGGTGGGTGAATGGATTTTCAAGCTGTCTGTCAGAGGCCTCTTCTTCTTACCCCCATGCAGCTTTGGTTTCCACAGCATACCCGTGTTAAAGGAAACACAATTTCAAAGTAGCATACTTTATAGGAAACAAGTATGATTTTAGATGTCTGCTAGTTCACTGAGCTTATAGCCCTCCCAGTTTACTGACGAAACAACATGCACTGGATGGACTGCAGAATTACATTTAATATCTTGTTTGTGGTCTTTTTGCAATGAATCAATTATATAGTGTAGTAACTTGATCAAATAATCACATTTAATCTTTTATTAAGACATTTTTATTCAGCGAAAATGTACATTATTAAATACCAGTTATCACTTGGAGTTAGCTCCTTTGTCAGAATTGGTCTGTAATACAACAATGCACTTTGATGATGATTCATTTTAGGGGCAGAATTATACTAAGCTTGTTTTCATAAATAGGTATGATAGGGAAAACATCACACCATATTAAAGCTCAGGAGAGCTGGAGGCTCTACATTTCATGAAATATTATTCAATGTCAGGCTGCACTCCTATGAAATGCACAAAACAAATTTGTTGATTTGATTATTAATATGAATGTCTATATTCTAAAAACAGCAACATACTGTATATCTGCCTGATTTCATGTTGCAGGCCCCCAAATACAAATGTCCCTGTACAAAATATTCAATAAACTATAGGTGCACTGTTACAATATACATGTGCAATAAATAGTGCAAAGGATTTAACGAAGTGTGCCTTCGTTATCACCGCATCCCCCCAAATCCATGTGACAACATGCCCCAACCAGGCATTCCTGACAAAGAGACCTTTTCTGAGCACATATTGACTAAACCATAGGTTATAGCTGACTATTGCTTTTGTGTTACAATGTATATTTCGTTTTTTCCTTTATAAGACCAAATTTAAGAAAAAACAAGATTTTCATTACTTCCATTATTTTCTTTGCTTTTAGGTTGAAAATTGTTTTTATGTCAGTGACTATTGAGATTGTTGTACAACATAAACATCTTATTAAAAAAATAAACTTTAATTGGATTCCCCCCCACCCCAAAATAAATCCACATGGGGCAACTTGATGATAGAATGATAACAGTGAAACTGTGATCAAAACAGTTATTTATAATTCACCAATTGTGCTGGGGACCCCCTGGAACCCCTAAACTGTAGGGTCCCTTTAGGGCCTAAAGGGACCCTCGGTGGTCCCCAGACCCCATGTTGAGAAACACTGATGTAATGCACCCAGCACTTTATTAATTTAATATATATTTTATATATTTGCACTAATTTGTAAGGGGAGAAAGCACACGTTTTTCATTGTATTGAAAATTGCAGGTGCCCCCCTCCCTCCCTAATGACATGGCAATGATGAAGTTGAACTTGATATTAGGTCACTGACCCCTGGGCCCTGGGCACCTGCTGCTGCTGGAACAATATGTCTATACCTAAGAAGGTACAGCTTCCAGCCTGCAGGGGGCGATGCTTCCCCAGGTTCAAGTTCAAGTCTAAGAGAACATTAAACCTGAATGAGTTACACACAAGCGTTTAGACTGTAAGTTTTACACATAATTTACATAGTCAGATAGTTTGATAATAAAGCACAGTAGTTAGCCTAACTTTGTTTATGTTAGTTAGGTTAGGTTAGTTTGTATTGCATTTGCCTATCTAGCCTTAATTAATAGGGAAATGTATCTGGAAAAATGTATCTGGAATAATTCCAGTTTAAAATGTGTATTTTGCTCATACGACATTGCATGTAAACAGGCACACAGTGATACAGCATTGAATCTATTTGCTGTTATTAAGCTACATTCCTGTCCTAAGGTCAACTTTTATTGTGTAATTTGCTAGATGTCGTATTCTGATGAGTTTTATAGCACAAGTCTGAATCTAGCCTGAATTTAAACAAGTTGATAAAAGAGGAAAAATGCCCACTCACAACAAAAAAGAATAGAAAAAAGTCGAGAATGTTTATTTAACTGAAAAGCCATGAGCTGTATGACCAGCCCATACGGATCAAATAGCAGTAATAACGATATAAAACACCACGCATTATACTGTAACATCGGGCTTACTGTACCGCCCCGCTTCCAAGTGCAACGTCCATCCCGTGTTTTCACTGATAGAGCAGCAATCGCTTTCGCCGTTCAATATTCTATTAACAGGGCCGTGTTCACTATCAATAAATCCGCTCCGCGCCGTGCCGCGGTCGATAACCGGTCGCTGGGTCGATTGAATCCGCTCCGGGTTTTCCTCCCCCCTCCCTCCCTCCTTCCTGCTGAACTCCAGCCCCTCGCGCTCCCTCTATCAGCCTCAGTCCGTCTCAATATGTCTCAAGATGGCGGCCAATGTGGGATCGATGGTTCAATATTGGAGGCGCTTTGACTTCCAGCAGCTGCAGGTCAGTCAGCCCGTCTCCTTCGCTTCACACGCCGGCTTTCAGAGCCCACCTGCGGCCAGCTGGGCCGGCCCAGGCCGGGCTCTGGAGCGTGGAGCCTCTCTCTCCTCTCTCTCCTCTCTCTCTCCTCCTGCTCCCATTGATTAAAGCAGGCAGCGCCAGGCAGTGTGTGTGTGTGTGTGTGTGTGTGTGTGCCGCTGATCGGAAATTGATCCTCTTTGTTCAATTGAAATTGATCAGAAAACATGGCGGCGGCGGCGGCGGCAGGGGAAGCGGTCGCCATGGCAATTGAGACGTCAAAGAGCGAGGAGACAGAGTGCGTGATGCTGTGAAAAGTTTTGCTGTCACACAGTGTCCTCGGCGTGAGGCTGAGATGTTTGGCAGTTTGGTGGTTTGAGAGAAGAAGTCCCGTTAGTTGAGTTAGTTAGTTAGCTGTGTCTGTGGGGGTGGCGCTGCTGTGCCTTACATGCTGCTTCATCTCCTCACCTCTATAGTCTTTGATGTGATGTTTGAGGTGACATGGTGTAGCTACAAAACGTCAACTGCCTCTAAATAATAATTCGGCTATGTCATATTTTCTGTGTTGATTCAGAGGTTAAGTTTGGGCAGTTATGGCAATCACTTATTTTGAGTGTTGAATTGTGAGATAGGAAGCTTGAGCAATTCTAAGTTCCACATTTGAATTCCTCATCATAAATGTATGATTTGACACCAAGATCATCCATATCAGATTAGTCTAGACAACTTTATTGCAGTTTCCACAGGCTGGCAGAATGTGGCCCCCAAAAAATTGCCATTTTCCCTCCCTCCAACATTCATGATGCCTCCGTATCCAATTATTTTTGGAATGCCTTTGACTGTAATTATTTATACGCCTTTATCACAAAATGCACAATTGTTGCTTAACTGCCCCACTAAGTGACTTTGAGGTGGCTAGGCTCTGTTCTGTGTACTGTGAATGAACTGGAGTGGCTGCTGATGATTATCAACTTGCTATCAACTTGCTGTTATGTGTTTAGGGTATTTGTAGGCTGTAGTGTTTATGTGTTAATGCATTTTTCTTCTTTTTTGTAATGTGGATTCATTTTCTGGTTATGATGATTTTATTCGTTCCTGTGACATCAATCTGCCAAAAGGCACAACACATCAAAATGAGCTTATGGCTAAATCTCACATATTGATTTTTAGATGTTATAATTAATATGCCCTGTCCCTATTTAAATCAACCCATCTTACAAATTTATAATAACAAACATGTTGCTTTGCCTTTCCAGAGCTGCAGTGGTTTGCTTTGTATTTAGCTTATGATGTAAAGTGAATAATGCTCTGGTGTGCTGCCTGCTACTAACCGCTGGCGCCTGCATGTGAAAGTATGGCTTGTTTGAACAGCAGCTAGAGGGGGTGGTGTAATGTAGAGTTGAAGGCTGGAGGGGGGTGGTGTAATGTAGAGTTGAAGGCTGGAGGGGGTGGTGTAATGTAGAGTTGAAGGCTGGAGGGGGTGGTGTAATGTAGAGTTGAAGGCTGGAGGGGGGTGGTGTAATGTAGAGTTGAAGGCTGGAGGGGGTGGTGTAATGTAGAGTTGAAGGCTGGAGGGGGTGGTGTAATGTAGAGTTGAAGGCTGGAGGGGGGTGGTGTAATGTAGAGTTGAAGGCTGGAGGGGTGGTGTAATGTAGAGTTGAAGGCTGGAGGGGGTGGTGTAATGTAGAGTTGAAGGCTGGAGGGGCTGGTGTAATGTAGAGTTGAAGGCTGGAGGGGCTGGTGTAATGTAGAGTTGAAGGCTGGAGGGGGTGGTGTAATGTAGAGTTGAAGGCTGGAGGGGGTGGTGTAATGTAGAGTTGAAGGCTGGAGGGGGTGGTGTAATGTAGAGTTGAAGGCTGGAGGGGGTGGTGTAATGTAGAGTTGAAGGCTGGAGGGGGTGGTGTAATGTAGAGTTGAAGGCTGGAGGGGGTGGTGTAATGTAGAGTTGAAGGCTGGAGGGGGTGGTGTAATGTAGAGTTGAAGGCTGGAGGGGGGTGGTGTAATGTAGAGTTGAAGGCTGGAGGGGGTGGTGTAATGTAGAGTTGAAGGCTGGAGGGGGTGGTGTAATGTAGAGTTGAAGGCTGGAGGGGTGGTGTAATGTAGAGTTGAAGGCTGGAGGGGGTGGTGTAATGTAGAGTTGAAGGCTGGAGGGGGTGGTGTAATGTAGAGTTGAAGGCTGGAGGGGGTGGTGTAATGTAGAGTTGAAGGCTGGAGGGGTGGTGTAATGTAGAGTTGAAGGCTGGAGGGGGTGGTGTAATGTAGAGTTGAAGGCTGGAGGGGGTGGTGTAATGTAGAGTTGAAGGCTGGAGGGAGTGGTGTAATGTAGAGTTGAAGGCTGGAGGGGTGGTGTAATGTAGAGTTGAAGGCTGGAGGGGTGGTGTAATGTAGAGTTGAAGGCTGGAGGGGCTGGTGTAATGTAGAGTTGAAGGCTGGAGGGGCTGGTGTAATATAGAGTTGAAGGCTGGAGGGGCTGGTGTAATGTAGAGTTGAAGGCTGGAGGGGGTGGTGTAATGTAGAGTTGAAGGCTGGAGGGGCTGGTGTAATGTAGAGTTGAAGGCTGGAGGGGGTGGTGTAATGTAGAGTTGAAGGCTGGAGGGGGTGGTGTAATGTAGAGTTGAAGGCTGGAGGGGCTGGTGTAATGTAGAGTTGAAGGCTGGAGGGGGTGGTGTAATGTAGAGTTGAAGGCTGGAGGGGCTGGTGTAATGTAGAGTTGAAGGCTGGAGGGGGTGGTGTAATATAGAGTTGAAGGCTGGAGGGGCTGGTGTAATATAGAGTTGAAGGCTGGAGGGGGTGGTGTAATATAGAGTTGAAGGCTGGAGGGGCTGGTGTAATGTAGAGTTGAAGGCTGGAGGGGGTGGTGTAATGTAGAGTTGAAGGCTGGAGGGGCTGGTGTAATGTAGAGTTGAAGGCTGGAGGGGCTGGTGTAATGTAGAGTTGAAGGCTGGAGGGGGTGGTGTAATGTAGAGTTGAAGGCTGGAGGGGGTGGTGTAATGTAGAGTTGAAGGCTGGAGGGGGTGGTGTAATGTAGAGTTGAAGGCTGGAGGGGCTGGTGTAATGTAGAGTTGAAGGCTGGAGGGGGGTGGTGTAATGTAGAGTTGAAGGCTGGAGGGGGTGGTGTAATGTAGAGTTGAAGGCTGGAGGGGGTGGTGTAATGTAGAGTTGAAGGCTGGAGGGGTGGTGTAATGTAGAGTTGAAGGCTGGAGGGGGTGGTGTAATGTAGAGTTGAAGGCTGGAGGGGCTGGTGTAATGTAGAGTTGAAGGCTGGAGGGGGTGGTGTAATGTAGAGTTGAAGGCTGGAGGGGGTGGTGTAATGTAGAGTTGAAGGCTGGAGGGGGTGGTGTAATGTAGAGTTGAAGGCTGGAGGGGTGGTGTAATGTAGAGTTGAAGGCTGGAGGGGTGGTGTAATGTAGAGTTGAAGGCTGGAGGGGGTGGTGTAATGTAGAGTTGAAGGCTGGAGGGGGTGGTGTAATGTAGAGTTGAAGGCTGGAGGGGTGGTGTAATGTAGAGTTGAAGGCTGGAGGGGGTGGTGTAATGTAGATTTGAAGGCTGGAGGGGGTGGTGTAATGTAGAGTTGAAGGCTGGAGGGGGTGGTGTAATGTAGAGTTGAAGGCTGGAGGGGTGGTGTAATGTAGAGTTGAAGGCTGGAGGGGTGGTGTAATGTAGAGTTGAAGGCTGGAGGGGCTGGTGTAATGTAGAGTTGAAGGCTGGAGGGGTGGTGTAATGTAGAGTTGAAGGCTGGAGGGGGTGGTGTAATGTAGAGTTGAAGGCTGGAGGGGGTGGTGTAATGTAGAGTTGAAGGCTGGAGGGGGTGGTGTAATGTAGAGTTGAAGGCTGGAGGGGTGGTGTAATGTAGAGTTGAAGGCTGGAGGGGTGGTGTAATGTAGAGTTGAAGGCTGGAGGGGCTGGTGTAATGTAGAGTTGAAGGCTGGAGGGGCTGGTGTAATGTAGAGTTGAAGGCTGGAGGGGCTGGTGTAATGTAGAGTTGAAGGCTGGAGGGGCTGGTGTAATGTAGGTGGTGTAATGTAGAGTTGAAGTAGCCATGTTTTAACTGCGTGCTTGCAGTTTAGTATGCAGGTCACCGTGTGTTTGATTTGTGTTTATGAGCCAGATGGAATCAGCTGCAAGGCTGGAAAAGACCTCAGACAAGCTGCTCACTTTTCACTTCTAACAAGACAGACTGGCTGTTATACCCAAACACTTTCTAGGTGTTTCTATTCCTGTAGCCGTCGTTTATGTAGCTACAGCAGCTATAAAGGACTGTTTTAGCTTGGGCACGGTGTGCTTCCATAGCTGTCACGCTAGCCAGAGCAACGTTTCAGTGTTCTTCAGCTTCAGTGAAGGGAAAAGCACTAAGGCAGGTCAGATATAGGGATCGACCGATATCAGTTTTTCAGGGCCGATACCGATATCGATTATTGGTAATCAAAATGACCGATAGCCGATATTTGGAACCGATATACATTTACAGTAAAAATAAAAATCTTGGTGTCAAAATTTTAAATAACACAACTCGTTGTGGAAATGCATTTTCCTCAGTTTATCTAACTGCAATATTAATTGAAAATATTCACATTAAAGTGTTGATCTGTGTGTGTGTGTGTGTGTGTGTGTGTGTGTGTGTGTGTGTGTGTGTGTCACAACCTATAACCTGTTCCCATTTCCATGTGTATGCTCACTCTAGTGGAGACTTGGGAACATCAACTGTGGAGACAAGGGTGTATTCACACCTCTAGGTCGTTTGGCTTTGGTTGGATTCAGGGGCTTAATTTATACAATTGTTGCATTTGTGCCTTGGTTCGTTTGTGTTCACACAGCCACAAATCAAACCGGTAAATACAGTAAGAAAGCAACACATCTGACTACAGTGTGTAGGCTCCAATAAAACAGGACAGGTTGCTGATATGGGATGGGATTCATGGCTTCTGTTCAGATATGAAAGACGACATGTTTCCAACCATATAAAGTTAGTCAGACTTTTCTAGTAGAACAATGTAGCCTACTATATCTTATACTGAAGTAGAACCATACTGTAACTGTAGTAGCCTAGGCTACATTACAGGTTCATTTGAACAAAACATTAATTAGAGCAGCTTATGGAATTTATAAATGTCCTTTGTAGCAGTGTAGAGACTAAATATCTGCAAATGACATCTCAAAGACAGGATGCTGTTGAGAAATATTTGAGGCTGTCTTCAATTCTGCTAAAACAGCATTGGAGAGTTTTATGCTGTTGGTATCCTATTTTATGGTTAAGTAGCCTATATTTGCATGCCTACTCATGGCTGCAGACAGTAGTGTCACGAGCAGAGCCGTGATCCCAGTCTCATCTCTCTCTCTCACACAGCTGCAGATGGTTAAGTGACGTTAACGAGCAGGCCACTTTGTGCAAGCCGTGTGCCGTGTGCTCTCTCTCGTCTCTCTCTCTCTCCCTCTCTTTATCTATCTCTCCCTCTCTCTCTGCCTCGCGCAAATGCGGGACATCGTCTCAATTTGCGGGACGCGTGAAAAGTGTTGAAAATGCGGCGCAGTCCTGCACAAAGCGGGACAGATGGTCACTTATCACTGCAAGAAAGTGCATTCGGCGGATTTCAACTCAGGCTTCTATCAAACCTACCATATCTCCACGCTTAATTTGCACTGCATGCCATGCAGCCAGGGAGCGCTTCATACGAATCATCTACTAATAAGAATGATAGATCAGACGATTGTGGTGTTTATGCAATGTCAGCCTAGATAACTATGATGTTTATTCACTTTATTGCAAGCTTGGCAGCCTGCTGCGGACTGCGGACTGTCAGTCAGTCCGCTGCGCTGCACAGACCCACACGGCACGCTGTTGAATGAAGGCACAAGGCAGCTCGGATTTCATCTGAGAAGCCCTCTGATAGGCTAATACTCACCAATCAGATAGCGCTGTGGGCAGGACATTTGCACAGCAGCAACACAGAGCAGCAACACAGAGAAACACACAGGCTGTTAGAGCTGCATTCTGAGCCAATAGCGCATTTTTTAATTAATTTATTATATCGGCAAACAGCCAATGAAAATGCAGATACAGATAATCGGCAAAATGCTGAATATCGGCCATAATAATCGGCCAAACCGATAATCGGTCGACCCCTAGTCAGATAGCACTAAGGCAGGTCAGAGAGCACTAAGGCAGGTCACAGAGCACTAAGGCAGGTCAGAGAGCACTAAGGCAGGTCACAGAGCACTAAGGCAGGTCAGAGAGCACTAAGGCAGGTCACAGAGCACTAAGGCAGGTCAGAGAGCACTAAGGCAGGTCACAGAGCACTAAGGCAGGTCACAGAGCACTAAGGCAGGTCAGAGAGCACTAAGGCAGGTCAGAGAGCACTAAGGCAGGTCACAGAGCACTAAGGCAGGTCAGATAGCACTAAGGCAGGTCACAGAGCACTAAGGCAGGTCACAGAGCACTAAGGCAGGTCACAGAGCACTAAGGCAGGTCACAGAGCACTAAGGCAGGTCAGATAGCACTAAGGCAGGTCACAGAGCACTAAGGCAGGTCACAGAGCACTAAGGCAGGTCAGAGAGCACTAAGGCAGGTCAGAGAGCACTAAGGCAGGTCACAGAGCACTAAGGCAGGTCACAGAGCACTAAGGCAGGTCACAGAGCACTAAGGCAGGTCAGAGCACTAAGGCAGGTCAGAGAGCACTAAGGCAGGTCACAGAGCACTAAGGCAGGTCAGATAGCACTAAGGCAGGTCAGAGAGCACTAAGGCAGGTCACAGAGCACTAAGGCAGGTCACAGAGCACTAAGGCAGGTCACAGAGCACTAAGGCAGGTCAGAGAGCACTAAGGCAGGTCAGAGAGCACTAAGGCAGGTCAGAGAGCACTAAGGCAGGTCACAGAGCACTAAGGCAGGTCAGAGAGCACTAAGGCAGGTCACAGAGCACTAAGGCAGGTCACAGAGCACTAAGGCAGGTCACAGAGCACTAAGGCAGGTCAGAGCACTAAGGCAGGTCAGAGCACTAAGGCAGGTCAGAGAGCACTAAGGCAGGTCAGAGAGCACTAAGGCAGGTCAGAGAGCACTAAGGCAGGTCACAGAGCACTAAGGCAGGTCAGAGCACTAAGGCAGGTCAGAGAGCACTAAGGCAGGTCACAGAGCACTAAGGCAAGTCAGAGAGCACTAAGGCAGGTCACAGAGCACTAAGGCAGGTCAGAGAGCACTAAGGCAGGTCAGAGCACTAAGGCAGGTCACAGAGCACTAAGGCAGGTCAGAGCACTAAGGCAGGTCACAGAGCACTAAGGCAGGTCAGAGCACTAAGGCAGGTCAGAGAGCACTAAGGCAGGTCAGAGAGCACTAAGGCAGGTCACAGAGCACTAAGGCAGGTCACAGAGCACTAAGGCAGGTCAGAGAGCACTAAGGCAGGTCACAGAGCACTAAGGCAGGTCACAGAGCACTAAGGCAGGTCAGAGAGCACTAAGGCAGGTCACAGAGCACTAAGGCAGGTCAGAGAGCACTAAGGCAGGTCACAGAGCACTAAGGCAGGTCAGAGCACTAAGGCAGGTCACAGAGCACTAAGGCAGGTCAGAGCACTAAGGCAGGTCAGAGAGCACTAAGGCAGGTCAGAGAGCACTAAGGCAGGTCACAGAGCACTAAGGCAGGTCACAGAGCACTAAGGCAGGTCAGAGAGCACTAAGGCAGGTCACAGAGCACTAAGGCAGGTCAGAGAGCACTAAGGCAGGTCAGAGAGCACAGCACTAAGGCAGGTCAGAGAGCACTAAGGCAGGTCAGAGAGCACTAAGGCAGGTCAGAGAGCACTAAGGCAGGTCAGAGAGCACTAAGGCAGGCCAGAGAGCACTAAGGCAGGTCAGAGAGCACTAAGGCAGGTCACAGAGCACTAAGGCAGGTCAGAGCACTAAGGCAGGTCAGAGAGCACTAAGGCAGGTCAGAGAGCACTAAGGCAGGTCACAGAGCACTAAGGCAGGTCAGAGAGCACTAAGGCAGGTCAGAGAGCACAGCACTAAGGCAGGTCAGAGAGCACTAAGGCAGGTCACAGAGCACTAAGGCAGGCCAGAGAGCACTAAGGCAGGTCAGAGAGCACTAAGGCAGGTCACAGAGCACTAAGGCAGGTCAGAGAGCACTAAGGCAGGTCACAGTGCACTAAGGCAGGTCAGAGAGCACTAAGGCAGGTCACAGAGCACTAAGGCAGGTCACAGAGCACTAAGGCAGGTCACAGAGCACTAAGGCAGGTCAGAGCACTAAGGCAGGTCAGAGAGCACTAAGGCAGGTCAGAGCACTAAGGCAGGTCACAGAGCACTAAGGCAGGTCACAGAGCACTAAGGCAGGTCAGAGCACTAAGGCAGGTCACAGAGCACTAAGGCAGGTCAGAGCACTAAGGCAGGTCAGAGCACTAAGGCAGGTCAGAGAGCACTAAGGCAGGTCAGAGAGCACTAAGGCAGGTCAGAGAGCACTAAGGCAGGTCACAGTGCACTAAGGCAGGTCAGAGAGCACTAAGGCAGGTCAGAGAGCACTAAGGCAGGTCACAGAGCACTAAGGCAGGCCAGAGAGCACTAAGGCAGGTCAGAGAGCACAGCACTAAAGCAGGTCAGAGAGCACTAAGGCAGGTCAGAGAGCACAGCACTAAAGCAGGTCAGAGAGCACTAAGGCAGGTCACAGAGCACTAAGGCAGGTCAGAGCACTAAGGCAGGTCAGAGAGCACTAAGGCAGGTCAGAGAGCACAGCACTAAAGCAGGTCAGAGAGCACTAAGGCAGGTCACAGAGCACTAAGGCAGGTCAGAGCACTAAGGCAGGTCAGAGAGCACTAAGGCAGGTCAGAGAGCACAGCACTAAAGCAGGTCAGAGAGCACTAAGGCAGGTCACAGAGCACTAAGGCAGGTCAGAGCACTAAGGCAGGTCAGAGAGCACTAAGGCAGGTCACAGAGCACTAAGGCAGGTCAGAGAGCACTAAGGCAGGTCAGAGAGCACTAAGGCAGGTCAGAGCACTAAGGCAGGTCAGAGAGCACTAAGGCAGGTCACAGAGCACTAAGGCAGGTCAGAGAGCACTAAGGCAGGTCAGAGAGCACTAAGGCAGGTCAGAGAGCACTAAGGCAGGTCACAGAGCACTAAGGCAGGTCAGAGTCACAGAGTTGTTGGAATGTTCACTGCTCTAAAACTCTCTGGGATTGAATGTGCAATGTGTCCATTACGAGGAGAGGAGAGAGGTTCCTACCTTTTTGTTTTAACTGAAGTTTTTAACGGCCAAGTTTGAATTGCTTTAAAATACAATAAGCTAGGGCTGGGCAATATATTGATATTTTATCGATATCGTGATATGAGACTAGATATCGTCTTAGATTTTGGATATGGTAATAATATATACAGTATGGCAAGTGTTTTCTATTCCTGGTTTTAAAGGCTGCATTACACTAAAGTGATGTCATTTTCTGAACTTACCAGACTGTTCTATTATTTACCTTTACCCACTTAGTTATTATATCAACATTACTGATGGTTATTTATCAAAAAATCTCATTGTGTAAATATTTTGTGAAAGCACCAGTAGTCATCCCTGCAGTATTGTCGCGATATTGAGGTATTTGGTTAAAAAAATATTGTGATATTTGATTTTGACCATATTGCCCAACCCTGTTTTAATCAAAGTACTTGTGACATCTCACATGTGGCTCGACTTACAACTGAACATTTAGCCCACTTTGTACAAAATACGTAGATATATCGTGTATCGCCATTCAGCCTAAAAATCCCGATGTATGATTTTTGGTCCATATCACACAGCCCTACAATAAGCCAGGCTCGGATCATTCACATCCCAAAAATGGATCTTAAATTAGCATTCCATTTATATTTTGTCTTATAAGGTTCTATGGGTCTAGCCAAATCAATATTATGACCCCTCAGATCTGTTGTAACCTGCTTATTATGTATTAAACATATTTAGGCTGAATTATATATGTTGAGAAGAGAATACATTCCAAGTTTGATATGATTACTTTAGAAGATGAAAAATAATGCGTAGGATTTTAAAACTACACTTTCTTCTTGTTAGACCACACCACATATTCCTTTAATTTGTTTCTGCGTTTCACTCCCCTCTTAGCTGGTAAAGAACTCAAATATTTAACTGAAAATTTGTGTGAATAGTTTGGGTCAAGTGAGATAACCTAACTTTAATGGATACATTCTCTTGCACATTTTAACCTACACTTATTGAGAATTAGTCAAGATTGACTGTTCAGTCTACCTATGATACTGTATCTAATGCCTAAGAGGAAGCTCCTTATAATAAAAGCTATAGTCTATATCAAAACTGATCTCTCTGTGCTCTGAAGAAAAGCCATGAAGGTCACATGCAAGTGTCTAAGAGTAAATTAATAGACTGCAAAATACCCCTATTCATCCTAACAAGCGATTATGTAGTATTGTCTTAAACTCTTATTTTTCTTAAATCTGATACAATCTGCCAGTGTTGTTCGGTAATTCCATTGATTTCCAATGAAAATCATTCACATTTCTTTGATACTAGCAGAGCGATCTGCCTTCTTTCATGATATCATCATCACTATTTGAAACGGTATGAAAATTTCATATCACGATTATAGTGACCAAAATGTATTATCAGTTATTATCATGGTTTTGTTCAAATGTGCTGAAAATGTTCAAAAAGTACTGATCATGGAAATCATTTCACCAAGTTTTATATTGAAAAATTAGATACATTCACGCCTGCGTCTGGGAGACTGTTGCTAACTTTGGTTGATGATGGACAGTATTTACGTTGTTTTTCAAACCGCTGTAATCACGGTAACACAGTAATAATCACGGTAACGCGGTTTTAATGATAATGATAATTTGAAGCGGTACTGTTATCGGCAGGAATTTTATTACGGTTTATCATTAAACCGGTAATCATTTCATCCCTAATCATCACACAATAAAATTGTCAATGCAGGTGAGATGCAGATTTTTTCCCCAACACTTGTTTAAAGGAAAATGAAATTGAAGAGGAAATCTTAACGACTAAGATGGACATTGTTGCTCTGGCGTATAATATGAATGATAAATCTAACATTAACATCCCAGATGACTGTCGATACAGCTCAGAGAGCTGCTCTCAGCCTCTGTGAGGATGCACTGAACTCTTGACAGCCATACATAGTGTCTGCATGCAGTATGCTTGAGTATCATATTGCATAACCGTTTGGGGCCAGGCTAACCAAACAACACTGGCACCCATTAGGTCATTATATAAACAGGCACTGAAAGTAATGGACCAGAAACTTGTTCGATGGCACCATTGCCAAATTATCAATAAATATAATCTACTAAGTTTTGACAGTTTTGTCCGCTTCTCATTTTTCAGAGATACTTTGCCAGTTAGTAAACAAACAAGACGGTGGTATTAGAACTAGGGGTGCAGCAAGCGGGAACTGTAGAACAGCGAAACGCAGAACAACATTGGGACAGTCATCCTTCTCGGTAATAGATACCAAATTATGGAACACATTACCACCTGAAATAAAAACATTGACAGAACTCACCGTATTTAACACACAAGCAAAACAATGGCTGAAACTGAAACAAGTCTGTGAACATTGACTTTTACATAGTATTGTACTATTTTACTTTTCTGTCCTTATCTGTTTTGTGTTTTTGTTTTTTGTTTTTGTCTTTATTTTGTTCTGTTTTATATGGTTCGTTTTTAACGTTTTGGTACTGTTTTAATTTTTCTCTTGAACTTTTGTTTTAATAGTAAAGGCCTAAGCAGCGACAGGGGTTGCAAATTAGCCTCGGCTAGAAAGCTGTATGCATGACATCTGTTTTGTAGGTCATATGAAATAATGTTCAATGCATTTGTCCCTGTTGAATAAACGAATAAATAAATAAATAAATAAAAAAGTATGGGCTTTGTTAGCAGCCTTGCAGTAATCATGGTGAGCGCCATCAGAGTAGTCCATTAGTCCAGACAGCTGCACAGCAGAGATGAGCTCTGCATATACTTTAATAAACTGTGAAAGTTCAGGTACTTATATATTATATTACTGGGTATTAATTAGGGATGTCAACGGTTAACCGTTAATCGATTAACCGTCGCTAACGTCGTTGTTCGGTTATTGCTGTCGGTCTATCAGTTAATATTAAAAAAAAAAAAAAATTTTTTTTTTTTTTTGGTCTATTTACTCAATGAGCTCATGCCCAAACAAGGCGTGTCTATTTAGATGCTGAAATGTTAATGCTTTTTGTGTTAGAATTTCTAACACAAAAAGCATTAACATTTCAGCATCTAAATAGACACGCCTTGTTTGGGCATGAGCTCATTGAGTAAATAGACAAAAAAATATATATATATATATATATATATATTATTTTTTTATATTAAAAAATTATGAATTAACCGATAGGTTAATCGATTATTAGCGTCGGTTAATCGAAAGTGAAATTAACCGAAAATTGACATCCCTAGTAATAATGTTGCTATTACTACAGTATTACACTATGTTCAAATATGAATGTTTTTTCTTCCATGGGAAAAATAGCTTTTTTGGAGAGATGAGGTTTCTCCCCGACAGCGACAAATTGCAACTTAAGTGAAAGAAGTTTCAGAACTCCTTAGGTTATTGTTGTAATGGTATTACTTCAAAATACATTTGTAATGTTTCTTCTGTACCACAAAGTCAGAAACAATAGAACAGCTAGTTTATAATTATATTTACACTGAACTGCTGCTCTTCACAATTGAGGAAAATGGTGTAATAGGTTATTTCTTGCCAGCAAAGTAGGAAGTAGCATGTTGTTGTGTCAGTGCTGCCCTGGCTGTTGTATTCTGCAGTGCTCTGTCTGTCTACAGCAGGGCTGCTCGGTCTGGTTTACATTAGCAGTAGCCAAGTGTCTGTTACTGTACAAAGATGTTACATGCGCATAAAGGAAGTGGGCCAAGATGTCTGCTGCTTTTTTCTCCCCGCACAGGCAGGCAGCTCCCTGAGCGCTTTGTCTGCCCGTTACAACTGTTTTTAAGCCATTTCAAAGGCCCTCCACTCCACAGGCCCTGGGCATTCTGCCTGTGTCGATTCCACATCGTTGGAATTTGTCCAATCAGGGTTTCTGTGAGTCTTTTAAAAAGTCTGAAAAAAGTCTTCAGGCCTTAATGTCTTAAATGCAGTTATTGGAGGAGGGCTCAGTTCTTTTCATCATGTCACGCAGGTCAGATTCTTCACATTCAGGTGATATTTAGGTAAAGACAAATACGAAGAATTGTGTTGGTTCACCAACAGATGTGAATGGGAGCATTTGTGTCAGTTTTATATTCCTACGTTGTATTTACTGCACCTCCAGTCATGCATGCATGTCCACTCTCAGATTATTATTAGCGATGTAACAACATTCACGGTTTGATTCATACAACACAGTGGTGTCATGGTTCGGTATGTTTCCGAAACTTTCAGATACAGCAAAAAAGTGGAAAATCTTGAAATGCCAGAGAAATTTCCTTGATTAAAAAATAATAATAATAATTTATTTGTATTTATTTTATTATTTACACAATCTAGTTTAACATTTCTTTCATTTTAGATTTTTTTTTTAACACCTTTCGGCTTTTTTGTCTCCGTTTTAGTTGACCATAATATCCTTGTCGAAGACTTGCACTATAGATTAGTTTGGTTTGCAATGCGTATTGAACCTAAAACGGTTAAATACGAATATGCAGATGGTTACACCCCTAATTAATACAGAATTGGGGTTGATACAATGTGACAAACTTGTTTTCTTTGCATTATATCAACTTTAATTGTATAATAAGAATCCAAAGTCTCTGTGTGTGAGTGAGTGAGCAGAAATTGTGTTCGGCCACAGCTATGTCGTTTTGGTTTTGTGCCATCACGCTGAGTCGACGTGCAGAGCACTCCTGCGGGTGACCTAACGGAGCTGGATATTTGAATGAGGTAATTAGGCGGCGGCCAATTAATGGCCGGATTTGCGATGCTGCGCAATGGCTGTGCAGCCTCCATTTACGTGTACTTGAGCAGCCTCCATATACATCGCATGGCTATTCTGCTAGTGCAGTGTTTGCCAACCAGGGGTACGTGACTACGTGTACCCCTAGGGGTACTTGAGCAACTTGCGTACATGCCGGTACATGCAACTAGTTACCCCCTGGCAGGTGTCAACTGTTACACTACTACGAAGAGCCACTGTTCACGCATGTCAAAACTGCGTGCAAACTAGTGCTGCACGATTAATCTAATCGCAGTCGCGATGTCAGCATGTGCAATTACATAACCGCAAAAGTGTGCGATTATTATTATTATTTTCACGTCTTTTTGAGTGTGTGTGTGTGTGTGTGTGTGTGTGTGTGTGTGTGTGTGTGTGCCTCTAAACCAGGCGTGGGCAACTATTTTTCATGGGGGGCCACATGAGAAACCCAGATTGTTGCCGGGGGCCGAACAAATATTGTCATGCCGTAACCCAAACTTTGATGATAGAGAGGGCCACACAAAAAAAAATCCTCGTTACCAGATTTTGCTGAGGGCCGAACGGCGCCAGCGCGGAAAATTTGGGGCATTTGAAGCCAGGTTTAGAGGAATAACTAATTTTTAATTAACAGTTGTGATGTCATTATTCAGTCTTAACCACCAATATTTGATAATTTTCTCACTCACTCCTATGTCACCACCTGCTCTCCCTGCAGGGCTTGAAATTAACTTTTTTGACCACCTGCCAATATGGCTGCTAGATTTTAAAGTTACCAGCCAATTAGAATTTCCACTAGCCGAAATGTTTTTCTTGAAATAAACCAGAATATGAGTGGGTTAATTTAAGCATAAGTATCAGTAAGTTAAGTGGCCCGGGAGGGTCACACAAGAACAAAAATGCACTCTTGAAGCTAAATAAATCCAAAACCAACGAGTTAATTATTTAAATGTTTACTTCAATGTAGAACAGTAATTTCTTACACATGAGATTACTTTTAGCCTTTTAGCCATAAAGATTATTGAAAGATATTCCATATTCCAGACTGAAATGCTATAACAGAAGTGGAGTATTGGCCAGAATGACATGAACATTTGGAAACTTATTCAGTGGGTATCTTGCATGTTGCCTTCAGATTAGAGGTCTTCGGGTATGCCCGACCCCCCGAATACCCGAGGTTCCGACCCGGACCCGGCCGGGTCTGGGTCCATTCAAAAGAAGTGCCTCCGGGTCTGGGTCGGTTCCGGTAGCGATTGTCACGGGTGTCGGGGCTCTGACAGTGAAATGCCGGGTCCAATAAGACGCTGATCACGAGAGAAATGCATCAAAACAGCACACGTGAGGCTTGTTGTCACAAACTGCAAGTAAATCCATAGAGAAAATAACTAGCAAAGAGCGTTCCCATCTGCAATGAAAATTACTTCCTCCTTTACATGAGGTGCATGTGACTACCACATGCGTACACATGCGCCTCAGGCAAACGAGGAAGTGATTTTCGTTGCAAAGAGGTAACCCTCTTGCTGGCTCCTCTCGCTATGGATTTAATTGAAGATGACTGTTTCCCGTACTTTTGGATTATTATTCGATGATCGCATGGTGAGTACACAAGTCACAACATGTATGTGATTGTTTCTAGCGCTGTTGTGTGTGTTTTTGGGCGAAGGAACGGAGGTAGCATAGAGAGACTGCCACTGTACTATCTAACTAGCGTTAGGCAGCATCAACCAGGTGAGAATGCTATAACGTTAGTTAATAAAGATGCACAAAGTTTCATTTGATAAACAACTTGTAGCAGTTAACAAGCAACTTTGACGTCGACACCACTAGTCTCTGCCTCGGTATTTCTCGGATCTGAACGGGGCCGGGTCTCAGATTTGTAATAATAGACAGGTCCACTCCGGGTCCGGGTCCGACATTTATCGGTTCTGAACGGGGCCGGGTCTCAGATGTCTAATAATAGACGGGTCCATTACGGGTTCGGGCACAAATTCCCCGGGTCTATTAGGGTCCGGGTCCGTGATTTTGGACCTGTGAAGACCTCTACTTCAGATGCATTCTAATTTTTTTTTTGTTTTTTTTTTGTTTTTTGTTTTGTTGCAATTTCATTGCGGGCCACACACCGCGGGCCGTATTTTGCCCATGTGTGCTCTAAACGTTACATGCGACGCAGCAAACACACGTTTCTCTGCCATCACACTGGGCATCAACACTAGCGGGAGACTTCTCCCATGCACTCCCGCAAATAAGTAATGTTATGCAAGGTTACATCTTACCGAGAGGGAGAGAGAGAACATCCATGATCGTTAACAGCGAGCTATGCTAATAACTAGCTAGCTGTTCAGAAACGCATGTAAACAGCCGTGTGATTAGTGAGAACGTCAGTAAAATAAGGAGAGAGCTACAGGTGCTTATACAGAACCATCACCATACATAAGATGGACTGAACGTGGCTATCTCCACCCAGCAGGGTCGAGTGAAGCCGAAATCCTGACAGATCAGTGAACCAGATTCTGCGCACTAGCTCCGTTGAGTTAGAACCTCTTTGATGTCCCCGCCCCTCTGAACTTTCTTATGTAGAGCTGCTGTTTCTAGAATGCGCACAGTGCGTTGTGTATTTATATACAGTCTAGCTCTGTAAATATGGCAATTTAAGTTGTAATATTTTTTGTCTCGCCAAAAGTAACCAGGAAGATTCCCACTATGAGATCAGTTTATCAAAATGACGCCTGTACGAAAGTCTGATTTTCGTTGTCGGAGATTGAGCTGCATCAGCCAGACAAGTCAGACCTCCGGGCTGCTCTCAGCCTCTCACTGAGCTAAGGGGGAAATTATCGGATGAACTGATGTTTGCAGCTCTATGTTGATTATTCAGCCTAATGTTTCTGTGGCATTTTGATTAACTTTATGATTTAATTCCTTTTGGAGCAAATGTTGGTTTAACAAATCTAACCGTGAGGCTACGTTGTTGTACTGGTACAGTGTGGGTAGGGCAGCCAAACCTAACGTTAGCCCAGTGCGTGAGCCAGGCTGCCTGGTCTCTTCTCTGCCTCTGTATATCCCACTGAGCTATATCTTATTTATGCCAATGGTATATCGTTACTAAGAGAGGAGCTTGTGAAGATGAACATCCCCACAGTCAAAGCATTTCCCTGAGATATCCATATAAAAACGTGTATTGCTTTAATACCAAAAATAAAACCTCCAGTATCTGTTTGTCTAAGCTAACGCTAACCCGTTAGCGATTAGCTAATGGCTGGTGATTGTGTAGTAGGCCCCATCTTATACCCGGGAGTTAACGTTATAAAACACATTTCCTGTCAGTTGGACAACCTGGTCAGTTCTGAAAATATGTCTATTATTGTGTTATTCCAGCTATCGTTATCGGTTGTTAAGTTATAGGAATATTAAGCTGACAAATAATGCAAAAACAGCTGGCTAACTCAAGCGGCTAATGCTAGCCTGCATCCATTAAAACCATTGTGTATTAAAAAAAACGATAACGTAGCTGGAGTAACTACGGTAATAAAACACATATTTACTGAACTTACTTCAGTCCCCAACCAACGTTACTTCCTCGTGCACCTTTCTCAAAACAATGTCCTTTTTATTGCGGTCCATCGATATGTCTGGTAGATAACAGAGCAAGCAGTACTGTGTCCTGTCTATGTTAAACTAACGCTAGCTCTATAATATGAAGAGCCCAGGGACGTGCAGAGAATGTCAGAGGGGCAGGGGCTGAAATTATTATTGAAAAAGTAACCTTACCCACCGCCATTCATATTTTTTCGCAGCGCTGCATGGTACAGGGAGAAAGCAGGAAGTGACGTTTCACTTTGGCTCTCTATAATACTTTGTTTTGGCCAATGGCCAGCCCATTATGGCCACATACATACCTGATATCTGTCTGTCTCAAATTAAGACCGACAGTCTGTGTGCTGCTGTGCTGTATCACACGTCTGTGCATGGGCTGGCAATCTGAAATGTGCTGTGCGGCAGTTTCATTTCTCGGCTGCGCTGCCTTCAGGGGCGGCTTGGAAAGGCGCCTGTCCGCACAGTGGGCCATTAGAAATGCTGCATTCAGTGTCAGGAGAGCTCGGAAAAGGCAATACTCTTGAAGTGCTGCCTTCGGTGACCGCTTTGAAAGGGCAATTTACATACAGAGCGCCATTAGAAATGCTGCATTCAGGGTCAGGAGAGGGCACTTTTTACAGACGGGGGAAAAGGGCAGGGGCTCAAGCCCCCTTTGATGTCTATGTGTGCACGTGCCTGAAAGAGCCTGTCCAGCCAATGACGGCTTGAGACTGGCTACCACAGCTGTCAATCATCCCTTTTTATATGTCAAATAACTACTTAAAAACAAACTGATCAGAAAAATGACCACTTGCACAGGCATTAGCATGATAATAACTATCTAAAATGATACAAACCACCTTTGGAAAAAAATGATCTGACGTGTACTGTGATTATTTCGGTTGTCCATTTCCCCATCCACTAACATGGGGAGGCGGGCCTTGTGACCTTTACTGGCACCTGCCGCCAGAGCGGCGATCTAACATGCAACGGCTTCACTAAAGGGGACCAGGCCTACACCCCTGTACAGAACTAGTGCACGATTAAGTGCACAGTGGGTAATGACCCGCTGTGATGAAGAATATAGCGACATTAACAAGGTTGATAGCAGCAAAACACTGTCGCAGCTGCTTGCAGCAGCACATTCAGACTTTTAACTAGCCTGTCACATGATGCCTTCATGGTCGCTTGATAAAGTCTGCAGATGCACGTTACCTCAACTCTCTCTCAAGAAGCGTCACGTGAGTGTGGCGTTTAAGGCCATCTGTCGCTACAAAAGAAATAAACGGGGTGTATCATTGTATTACTGGACAGACATGTAACTAACTTTGCAGTCTGAGCCATCTTCTATGTGCTGTAACACAGTGCAGTTTCTATTTTTCTGTTGTTTCTTTTTTACATGTTTGGGACAGGCAAATGTCTCAAAATGTTTTATTTTTTTGTAAAGATAATTTTATTTCAAATTGTTTTATTTATTTAGTTTTAATATATTTTAAATTGTAATATATTTCATGTATTTTAGTCTGTGATATGTGAAACCGTGGTATTTTTGTCCAAGGTTATCATACAGTCAAAAACTCATGCCGGCACATCCTTAGATACCATTTGTTTATTATATCGCAATCACAATCGCAAATCGCAATATTGTCCACCATAATCGCACCTTTCCCCCAAATCGTGCAGCACTAGTGCAAACCAACTAGCTAGCAAACGTGGGCAAAATGGCTTGAATCTTAAACTGTCAGAATTGTTCATTTATTGAATAATCTGTTGTTAGATATAACAGTTTATGAGTTTAATAGAACATATTTAGGAGAATCATCAACACGCATGAGTGAGGGGGTACTGTTGGCATGGCAAAACAGCTCAACGGGTACATCAAACAAAAATGGTTGGGAACCACAGCGCTACTAAACATAATTTAGAATAGCTTTTTTCCCCCAAGGGACGGTCTTTCTTAAGCAGTGTTTGTGAAGAAGCAGACTGGAGAGGCGTTGAGCTGTGTGTGTGGTCTGGCACTTCTCATGTTAACATGTGGATGAAAGGAGGAAGCAGTGTGGGCTTGGAGCTGTGAGTTGCCTGAGGCCAGGCCCTCCCTCTCCCCCCCAGCTCCCCTCCCCGGGCCGCCGGGCTGCAGGCATGTGCTGACCTGCTGTTGGCAGCAGATGTCTCACTCTGCAGATTTACCATGTGACAGACACAGACAAGGCTTTGGCTCCGTAGCACAGACCTGTGGGGCAAGAGTAACTTTTTAAGATCTGCTGCTTTTTGAAGAGTTGGTTGTGTTTCAAATTCAATTAAGCTTCATTAAGTCAAGTCCTTGATGTGTAGTAGAGCAAAGGATGGAAGGGGCCATTATTTCAGAATCAGAGTGATTTTATTCAGTCAGTATGTTTGCACATACAAGGAAATAAACTTGGTGTAGTTCGTGCACAAGTTACATGAGATACATAGAGAACACAATTATACATTTACAACATAATACAAGATGTGGACAGAGTATTCACAGCCAAGTGTGGCAAAGTACAAAGTTATCAAGTCAAAGTGACAAGTACAAAGTTGGCAAAAGTACAGTTATCAAAGATTTTAACAAAATATACATGATATAGCAGAAATAGACGCATGTTAACACAGGTCATATCAGACCTGCCAACCTGCACACATTTTTCGTACCATGCACGCATTTGGGCATCAAAGTACGCTGGTAGCAGCAATGAATGATGGTCCATGGGTGGTCCAGATCTGGTAGCCAAAACACGGGCCAGGTATGCCCCTGGACATAGCCATATCTCAGTCAACTGTATGACCGCAGCTGGCCTGATTCTGGCCCAATATTGGACCAGACCTTTTTATTTATTGATTATTATTGGTTATGTAGGCATCTCATGCTCTTATTTTTGGACAGATATATGGAGAGACAGGAAGGTTCAGGAGGGAGAGAGGAGAGGACACAGTTGACCATGGGCTGGATTGGAAGCAGGCTTGCTGCAGGAGGGACTGAGCCTTGTGGTATGCTCTGCTCTCTACTCATGAGAGGGACTGAGCCTTGTGCTCTGCTCTGCTCTCTACTCATGAGAGGGACTGAGCCTTGTGGTCTGCTCTCTACTCATGAGAGGGACTGAGCCTTGTGGTCTGCTCTCTACTCATGAGAGGGACTGAGCCTTGTGCTCTGCTCTCTACTCATGAGAGGGACTGAGCCTTGTGGTATGCTCTGCTCTCTACTCATGAGAGGGACTGAGCCTTGTGGTATGCTCTGCTCTCTACTCATGAGAGGGACTGAGCCTTGTGGTATGCTCTGCTCTCTACTCATGAGAGGGACTGAGCCTTGTGGTATGCTCTGCTCTCTACTCATGAGAGGGACTGAGCCTTGTGGTATGCTCTGCTCTCTACTCATGAGAGGGACTGAGCCTTGTGGTATGCTCTGCTCTCTACTCATGAGAGGGACTGAGCCTTGTGGTATGCTCTGCTCTCTACTCATGAGCCATCAGGGCTAATTGGCTAAACTGTTGACATGACCTTACCTTGATTGTGCACAATTCAAGAAAGACATCCGTCTATCTCAGCCGATGGGCCGTAGAACGTTTTTTACTTCTCTTGTCCCCTCTCCTCCCCTCCGTCTCTCCTCTTCTCCTCCCCTCTCCTCTCCTCCTGGGGTTTCAGGGAGGTCCCTGGTAGCCTCTCATAGCTTTATAGGATCCCTGACGCCAAATGCAGAATTAGCCTGGAATGTGCTGTCTGTCTGGCCCATAGAGACCAGGAGGCGTTCAGAGGAGGGGAGGAGACTCACAAACCCGTAGCTCCTCCTCCTCCTCCTCCTCCTCACACCCCCTCCCCCCAGAGCCCTCTGGTTACTCTGTAGATGACGCCCCCTGTCTGTCTCCATCCATTCACTGTTCATGTTGATTTCCTGTCAACTTGTGTGTTTTCCCTCCTCCCTCCTCCTTGAGCCTTGGCTGTCTGACATGTCCATGTCACAGTGACAATCCCAGACAAGTGGATATCTCTGCCTACTAATCGTCTGTATATCCAGTAGACAGTGGTTCCCAAACTGGGGTATGTGGAGGTACTACAGGGGGTGCTGCCCGAGAGAAAGGGGAAAATGTAAGAATAAATCATGAAAATGAGATGTTAGAATAAATCTACTCAGGATGCACTAATTGCAACTCTTTCACTCCATTTCTTATTTTGTAATGTTATATTCTTCAGAAGGTGGGTTATCATTCATCCATTGCATCATGCTATAGTTTTCTCTTGCAGTCTTCTAAGCAAAATGTTATAGTCGGGTATAAAGGGGGTACATGGATTCAGAAATCAGGGAAATGATGCCCCAAAGTTAGACTAAATTGTGGTGAGGGAAACACTATTTCAAGCTAAGAGGTTCCTTGACCTCTCACCTCAAGATATCTGAATGAAAATGGGTTTTATGGGTACCCACAAGTCTCCCCATTACATATAAGGTAGCATTTTTCACAGCCCAATGTTGGTAAGTATGGTTCATTAACATAAAAACGTTCAAATTTTGGTTGAAATGACCATGAAACATTTATGATTAAATATTTGCTTAAACAAGTAAATATAACTTATTAAAACAAAGCAATGAGACATGTTATTTTTTTTATGAAATACAAAATATAGGGAAATACATCATCTTAGTCTGGTGTGTTGATCAGAGTTGTGATTAAAGGGTTGGGTGGGCCAGATTTCAAAGTGGGCCGCGGGCGTGATTTCGAATCGCACATAGGTTACGCAAAAACCACGTCCTGTGCCCTGTGTGTCTTCTTTTGACAGCTGGAATCTCCCACACCACAACCACTGCAGGGCACGCAGCCTAGCGATTTCATGAACCAACTGAATTGCTCTTGATAGCGGACATTGACATTAATTATTAGTGTATTAACGCTAATGAAAACGTAACACACAAGCTTTTAACACATTTCCCACACACCACAAACACTGTGCCCAGCCCAGCGAATTTATTAACCAAATTGGTCTTGATAGCGGACATTGAAAATAAATTACTGTAATAACGCCAATGAAAACGTAACACAAGCTTTTAACACACAATCTATTTTTAAACATGTATTTCAAAACATCATTGTAAAATTCAGGCCTTTAGCCAAAGCTTCAATAACAGAGCTCAGCTGACAGTTTAACCTGCAAATGAAAAATATAAAAAATATAAAATTAAAAATACAATAGGCTACGGCACATAGGCCTAGCTCCCCCCCGCCCAGGCCAGCTGTTTGTTCCAGGCCAGTGAAGTCCCAACATTCTACAAAAACATGCAATAATATAAAATCATAGATAAAAAGTTGAATCATACACAATAAATAAAACCAAAAGTAAAGGGTTAGCCTTCCCAATGGCCAAGGGCAGCATCTGTTATTCTGGCTGAGGCGGGTGGTCAGAAAGTCAAATAACATTAAAATACATTGTAATGTATGCTTTGGTGCGATGTAGGATTTTGTCTATACAAAAGGAGTCTCTTGCGCGTCAGCCCCTCCGCAAAAGGAGGTCGGTGCTCTCAGGACAGGACAGTATTATGACAAAAGTTCAATGGACAAACCAAAGAGGATCCTGGAGCACACGATTCACTGGAAAATTGCTTTATTCAATGACTAACGTTTCAACGCCTACTGCGTCTTCATCAGAGTCAAACAGGGACATACATTGTAATGTATGCTTTGGTGCGATGTAGGATTTTGTCTTTCAATATCCTCATTGCAGCCTCGCTTGGTGTTGTTACTTCTCACAGGAATGTGTCCCTGTAACAGAGAGCCCAACATGAGCATGAGCGCCTGGCTAATCCCAGCGCTTGACTGCTGCGTAGGCGGGCACAGGGCGTGGTTTTTGCGTAACCTATGTGCGATTCGAAATCATGCGGGCCGCGGCGTTCTCAAGTTTGGAAATGGCTGCTTTAGACAAATTAATTTGAAATACTTATTTTCTGAAGAGTCGTAGTTCTGCTCCAGGTGCCTTATCTTCTAGCCATTTTCAACCAAAAAGCACATTCTGCCCCAATCTAATTATTCTATTCATACATTTTGCAGAATTTTAGAACAGGACGTTATGAAAATGAATGAGCAGCCTCTTCAGTGTTCCCATAATTTGTCTCAAGGTGAAAAAACTTTTTGATCTCAGTAGGGAGAAGAGCGGGGCACTTAGTAGATCAGAACGCTGAAATCGAATCGAGATAATTATATTAATATTATGATTAATGTTAAAGTCATTAAATGAACTGCAATTGGATAAGTCTGATCATTTCAACTTGTCTAGACGTTTTTGCCTATAATGCCAACGTATTAATAAATATACCACATGGGTAGATGCAGAAATGAAACGGATACAATAATCATTTGCAACTGTACCGATCGATACCAGCAGTATGGATTATATGGGCCATGTATTGCAAATATCTGGTAAGCCTTTGCTTGTTCCACAACACTGTATTGTTTTTTAGAAGAGCCAACGTTAAACTGTAAGTTTGACAGAAAGTTTTGTTAGCAGTTGTTGCAGGCTAAAGGCTAACCACAAGCTAGCACAGTGAGTGAATGGGTGAATGAGGGTGAGTGAGCGGCTGTGTGGGCTCCAGGCAGGCAGTGCTTTCTCCATAGAGACAGTCGGCATGTGTGGGAACGCCCACAAAATGTTAAACGGCTGGCGCGCGAGTGGGGTAAAACCACCCATATATCTCAATGGGCTGACTCACCAAAGGACGGTGCTGCGGCTCTAATACACTACAGGGTTGGGGATTCTAGAGCAGAACACAAGATGTCTGTTCAGATGTGCGTTTACTGCGGTGGTTAAATCCCCAATCGTGTCTGCCTGGGCTGGGCTAGCAGCTAAATTCTAACTTAGCTGAATGGATAGAACGGGGGATTTACCCCACCCTGACCACGCCCCCATATTATTATTATTATTCATACATTATCAGCTGTGAGCCTGTTGCTGCTTTAAGGGTACCGTAAAGTGGTATCGGGCGAGTCCGAGTACAGTAAGTGAGCACAGCATCGGTATCGGTGCATTCCTACAATGAAGCAAGGTTATGTCAGGTTATACAAGGATGTCAACTGCCTCCAAGTACAAGCACATCTCTCTTCCCTCACTGGCTCTGCGTTTGCCCTCTCCAGTTGCCAAGATTGAAAACAGCTCGGCCCTGTCTCTGAATTAGCCGTCTAAATATAATACAGCACATAACTGTGATGCTGTGTTCAGGTTGGACAGATCATTCTGCTCCAGTTGGACTGTCTGCTTTCACACTAGACACTTGAAATGCAATTCATGACAATGACAAGGACGTCTCATCATATCTAATGAATATACAGTATAATTGTGCGTTCACACACTAACGCGGAAATTAAAAGCAACATTCGCTTACACCCTACTTACATGAGTTTGAACACGCCAATCTTTGTGTTTACTCGCGTGTGTATTTCTTGTAAACATGAGTACACAACCCGCGGATATTCGCTTTCATTCGCGGATATAATTTATTATTGAGGGACTTCCTCATGTTAACAATAGCAGTGTTTCTTTTTGGCTCAAGATCTGTAAATATGGCACTATAACATTTTAAAGTTTGAATAATGTTTGAGTTGTCAAAAGTAACTATATAGATTCCCACTATGACGTCAGTTGATCAAAATAACGCCTGTTTGGAAATCTGATTGTCGTTGTCGGATATCTGAGGAACTGGGGCCCACTCGCAACCAGACTCCAAGCTACTCAGCTGGGCAACGTAACGTACATAACGGGGGGCAATCATTCATATTCCTGGCGTAACCATATAGAAACTCTCCTAATGCTTTAGCTGAAATCAAACCTCAAGTGTCTGCAAAAACATCAACAGCTAGCTAATGGCTAGCTTACTTTGGCTAATGTCTTGGCGGGAGTTGTATGAAACACGTCTCCTGGCATAGGCTACAGAGACTACAGAGAGGCTACAGAGACCGACAAAAGGAGAGGGTTTGGAGAAAAGGTATCAAGGAAGTTGGACTACCTGATAAGTTCTGAACATATGTCTTACTGTCTTTGCTACTTTATTCCAGCCAACGTTATCTGTTGTTCATAGCCAGCTGTACTAGTGGGTGTGCATACAGGCTGCGTGTGTTGGTTCATAGTGCAACTGATATTAGCTGGAGTAAAACACATTCAGAACTTACCCCTTCAGTCAAACTTCCTAGTTCACTTTCCTCCAAGCCCTCTCCTTTTTTTGCAGGCCTCCTGATATTCCATAAGACTGCACCACTCCTCATCCCACTATAATGATTCAAACAGTGTCTCTAGCCAAAATGATAAGACCGGTGAGCAGACATTTAAAATAACAGAAGCAGGAGTCCAACTGTCTTATGAAAGTGTATTTATTAATAAAGCCATATTCTTCATCTCCTCTAATCATCATTAGAGAAGGACTGCAAACATCTCAATATACATTGATGACATGAGGATTTATGGAATGCAGTGAAGATCTCACATTTGACATACTGCTTTATAGGCAGAGAGGAGGAGAGAAACAGAGAGAGGATGGGGTGATTACTCTGACTTAGAGCTATTCACCTTATTCTTTGCCCACACATGGACGCTTCCGCATTACGTCATTTTGTAATAGTATTTCCGTTTTGACTTGCCAAAAACTCCGCAGGCAAGATGGCTGCGCACCCTCCGCTCCTAAAGTGACAAAATTACTCCCCCATAAACTAACATATCTTGGCCAATACGTATGTAACATACGAAATAAAACAACCCGTAATATCTTCATTTTATGTAGAATGCAGAGGACATGTAACTGTTTAGTTAAACTTGCATTCCAGGAATATTGTGCTCTTAAGATGACGTTAGTGGAGTCGAGGCTGTTGCGTCCTGAAACCCACTAGCGTAACCTATGTGCGATTCGAAATAACGCATCCGAGATAGAAACGTTATGAATATAGCCACGTTATAAACAACAAACTAACGCTGGTGATCCGTATGGAAACAGTGTTACTCGAAATGGTTAAAAGTTATTATCAATTTGGTCATTCAGTGGCATTTTACTGCCATATAACATAACTAACTAGTGGCTAACCACAGAAGCCACAGAAGGCAACAGCGCTGAACCGGAAGAACAAATACGTTTGCGTTGAACGCGGAAGAGAGAAAAAGTGGGCGTGGTGAATAAGGTGAATACAGTCTGTCTGTATCAGCAAGTGTTCCTGTCTCATGCTCATTGTCATGCTGAGCCCTCTGAAGGCCAGTAGAGTAGAGGGGAGAAATCTCCTCCTATGTATGTGTGTCTCCATTATGATGTGTTGATAACTAACTCATACCAATATAATGTGTATGTAATTTATAGCTTATTGATTATTAAATGCCAATGGAACTTTAATTTTTCCACATCAACTGGTGTCAGGGACGTGCAGAGAACATTAGAGGGGCAGGGGCTCAAATTCATAAAAGGGCACTACAGAAATTTTAGGCAATTTGAAGGCCAATTTAGGGGTATAACTCATTTTAAATATTCAGATTTTAACCAGATTTAGAGGAATATCTCATTTTAGGATGAGACTTTGACAAACATACATACCTGATTCACGTTGACTGACTGATATATCTGTCAGACTGTGTGCGCCTGTGCTGCTGCTGTCCGTCTGCATGGTTGCTCTGGCTGAGTGGAGTGCGCACTGCTGGAGTGGGTGGGGACGGGCCATGTGCGTTTTTGGGTTGGTGCCTTCAGGGGCGGTTTAGAAAAACACTGCTCCATGCAGAGGCCTATTACAAATGGTGCATTCAAGGCCAAGAGAGCTCGGAAAAGGCATTTCTCTTTGAATGCTGCCTTCAGTGATGGCATGGAAAGGGCAATTTCCATACAAAGCATCATTAGAAATGCATTCATGGTCAGGAAAGGGCACTTTTTATTTTATTTTTTCATGTGTCTGAGCTGTTTGTTTTGTTCATGTGTTGTTGGAATGAAAATGAAAAATGTATTATAATAAATAAATAAAAACACAAAAAAAAGGGCACTTTTTACAGACTGAAAAAAAGGCAGGGGCTCAAGCCCCCTTTCATGTCTATGTGTGCACGTGCCTGACTGGTGTCGTACTGCTGCAGGAACCCACAAACAGCTAACGCTACTATCTGTTTATCCTAGACTAGAGCTGTCACTTTTTCCAAAAATAAAGTTCGAACAAACTTTAACACATTCACTGCCAGCCGTTTTTTTTTTACTGTAGGTAGCTTCTGCCAGAGGGGTTTTTTGAGGATTCTGGCTCATCTTTCAAGACCCGAGGATTCTTTTCTGCTAAGATTTTGTGAACACAAAATATCTCAAAAGAACTAATAGAATGTGTGCTTTCTCTGTCTAAAAGAGTTAGTTTGTAGAGGTAGTAGTTATGTAGGCATTAGCACTTGAATACAGCATGGTTTCAGCGTCTGAAAATTTAAGCTGAGATAAATAGCTTTTTGTGAAATTCGATAGAACAGTCACTTTAACCATTCATTTTTGGCATCAGTAAGACGTCAGACATCTAAACAATAGTTTTGAACAGTAATTTCCTCCATAACAGCAGGAAACACCCCTCTCCTTCAAACTCCTCCCTCCGTGTGTGTTCTTCTTGGCTGCAGCGGGCGTGTCACAAGCTCGTTTCTGCTGCTGCTGTAACCTCGCGTCACCAGGCTCACTGCTTTGCTGCTGCTCCTGTCTGCTGGCGGCCGCTGGGCAAGTCTGGATGGGCTCGCTCGTTTCTTGGAGTTTCGGTTGAGAGCTTTGATGAAGCTTTTGCGATTCTGGTCTTATTTATGCTGCGTGTTTCAAAGTGTGTTCCACCCGTAATCTATTATGCAAATTTGCAATCCCTCACCGCCAGCAATCAGCGCGAAAGCGAAAGCATTTTCGCCAATCCATTCTACAGTATGAGAATGGTTTCATCGCGCGTTCCCCTGCAGTTTTGGCTCTGCTTTTTCTAGTCTGGGAGAGCACTGTCGCCACTTAGTGGGTCGGTGGAATGGGTTGTACACGTTCGGTGGCTCCAATATTTATATAAGAGATGTAAAAGGGTTAGATGCACATCCCACGGTCAAAAAAAAAAAAAATCTTTTTTTTGACGTATTAACACGTTCACTGCCAATGACGAGTTGACTCGTCATACACAATCCAACCGTTCACTGCCAATGACGAGTTGACTCTTTTTTTTTTTTTTGACGGTGCTACGTGGATCAATGCCCCCCACGTCTCCTATAAAAATATTGGAAGTATTGAATGTGTATAATCTATTTTACCGACCAACTAAGTGGCGACAGTGCTCTCCCGACAGAGAGAAAGCCAACCAAAAACAGCCGCGGGAGGAAGCCATTCTCAAGGAAATGGCATGGCGATTTTACAGTCATCAGTCACCAGACTCGCCCGAGAGCGGCCGCGCCAGCAGCAGCACACCGAGAGCGGAGAGCGGTGCTGGCGTGGGGGATTGCAAATTTGCATAATAGATTATGGGTGAAACACACTTTGAAACACCCGCAGAAAGGCCAGAATCGCACGCATTCCGAAAACCCAGAAACGAACGAGCCTCATTCTCATACTGTAGGCGAAAACGCTTTCACGCTGCTGCACACGGGCGCACAACGGTGGGGGGTTCCAAAAATAGACTGGGTGGGCAGCATAAAGCCTAGAATCGCACAAAGCTTCATTAAAGCTCTCAACCGAAAATCCAAGAAACGATTGAGTCCCATCCACAGTCCACACTCGCCACACTCGCCGACGAGGGGCCGCCAGAGAGGGAGGCTGCTCACTGCTCAGACAGGCAGGAGAAACTGGCTTGTGACAAACGCCACCAGACACGCCCACGGAGGGAGGAGTTTGAAGGAGAGGGTGTTCAGAACTATATTGTTCAGATGTCTGATCTCTCACTGATGCCAAAAATAAATGGTTAAAGTGACTGTTCTGCCTGTTTGATTGAATTTCACAAAACTGCGATTATCTCAGCTTCCTGTCTCAGACGCTGAAACCATGCTGTACTCAACGGCTAATATCTACATAACTACTAACTCTACAAACTAACTCTTTTAGACAGAGAAAGCACACATTCTATTAGTACTTTTGTGAACTTCGTGTTCACAAAGTCCAAGCAGAAAATTAGCGAGCCCATATCCAGACTTGCCCAGCGGCCGCCAGCAGACAGGCACAGCAGCAGCAAAGCAGTGAGCCTGGTGACGCGAGGTTACAGCAGCAACAGAAACGAGCTTGTGACACGCCCGCTGCAGCCAAGAAGAACACAAAAAAAAAAATCTTTTTTTTGACGTATTAACACGTTCACTGCCAGGAGTTTGAAGGAGAGTTGAAGGAGAGGGGTGTTTCCTGCTGTTATGGAGGAAATTACTGTTCAAAACTATTGTTTAGATGTCTGACGTCTTACTGATGCCAAAAATGAATGGTTAACACTTTCAGTGCCACGGCCCTTGGGCAAAAGGTTGCTTGCTGTGCCACATAGGCCGCAATGCATTTTAAAACAGTCATATAATTTCTTTAATAATTACTATGTAAACACTGAACACGCACAAATAACGATGAGACTCTCTTCTATCACCTGCAAAAAAAAGTTTATTGATCCCATTTTCCGTTCTTTAGTTATGAGCCGGAGAAGATAGCTTGATCGAACGAAAAACAGAGCTTTTTTTCTACGAGCTGAGATAATGAGCCTTTTGTGAAATTAAACATTTCAAGCACATCACTGACTCTGAAGCTAATTTTCTGATGTAGTCACACCTCAAAAATAATTTCCTTCAATAAAACAGTGAAGGCAAGGGAATTTTGTTTGGAAGAATAATATTTTTAGCTGAAACCAGCAGCGCTGGCGCCTGCGTGCGCTGCTGGTTGCAGCTTCTTGCTGATCTTTTGCTGCTGGTGGGCATCGGATATTCTGGCTTGCGTTTGCCAACCCTGTCCTGCTGTCTGGGTCTGTGTTGTGTACTTGGCTCTGCGTGCCCACCTCCCCCCCTCCTCCTCCCCCCCCCCCCCCGTTGTGGGAGGAGTGTCTCTCTGCTCTGCTGTTTTCTCGTTTTCTCTGCCTGTGCTCAGCACTGAAAAAGTCAGCTAGATCCTGCTTTTTTACAGCCGCGTGTACCAGCTCCCATGCTTCGAGTTGAGAATAATAACAAATCCACGGCTGATCATGTGTTGCAGCGGACACGGAGGCTGTTGCAGCGGACATCGAGGTGCTCAATTGTGATAGCAGATTGGCTGCTGCAGGGGCACAGCTAAACGTTGCTTCAATGAAGCCGCTGCATACGGACGGATGCGATGCGATTTCCTTCCCCCCAATGACTTCTTCTGTGTGTTTCACTCCACGTTCTCTCATCTGGAGAGCGCTGTCGCCACCTAAGGGTTCTGTAAAATAGGTTAGACACATTCAATACCTCTGAATATTGTAAGAGGCGATGTAAGAGGCATAGATCGACACCCCCCCGTCAAAAAAAAAAAATCGAGTTATGACGCCATTTGGCGTCGCTGGCACTGTACGGTAAATTTCTAATGACGCCATATGGCGTCGCTGGCACTGAATGTGTTAAAGTGACTGTTCTATCGAATTTCACAAAAAGCCGTTTATCTCAGAATAAATTTTCAGACGCTGAAACCATGCTGTATTCAACTGCTAATGCTTACATAACTACTAACTCTACAAACTAACTCTTTTAGGCAGAGAAAGCACACATTCTATTAGTTCTTTTGAGATATTGTGTGTTCACAAAATCCTAACAGAAACGAATCCTCGGCTCTTGAAAGATGAGCCAGAATCCTCAAAAAAAACCTTGGCAGAAGCTAACTACAGTATTGAAAAACGGCTGGCAGTGAATGTGTTAACACGTCATTGGCAGTCAACCGTTGGATTTTTTTTGACGTATTAACACGTCATTGGCAGTGAACGTGTTAATTGACATTCTATCAGTTGCATTTCTATGTCTGAAAGACCACTTCAAAGTTTTCCTCCTCCCCCCTCCCTTTCACTTGGCAAAGTCCGAGCAGCATGGAGGGGGTGTTGGTTTAACTTGTGATTGTGAACACACACACGCACGCACGCACGCACACACACACACACACACACACACACACACACACACACACACACACACACACACACACACACACACACACACACACACACTTAACGTAGCAGGCTGGCATCTTTGAACGAGTGAAAGAATAATAATAATTAGCCGCCGTCAGCGGCCAACATTGCGTTGAGAGAGAGACGTGTTGCTTGGCGATACCCTCGCTGTGGTAAGAAACCCAGTGGTAGCTTGACGAGCAGCAGCGCTTTAAAGGGATAGTGCGGATTATTGGACATAAAGTTGTATGAACTCCATACCAGTTGTAGAGTGTATGGGGAGCTGACTTGCCGATCCATGAGTCCCGTGGGCGGAGCTCTAGCTTGATCTGAGTGGAGAAAAACCAGTCCCGACCGACATTCAGAATGTCCGCGCAGCGAGCGGCCTCTCGACGGACGGACAGACCGGGACAGACGGTCAGCGTATGGAGGTCATTTGATCCGAGGGAACATTTATTGATTATTGTGTATTAACCTTCCTACCCTCCTCCTTTTATATAGCATATAGCACCCTCAGGACACAATCTGTCCTTAAGGGGAACAACGTGAGTAAAATTGTAAAATAATAATAATAATATATATATATATATATTTTTTTTACTCATTGGTAACTTCATCTCTCATTATGGGTACCAGCATTTCATTCGTACTCAGAATTTTAACCCCTCAAATGCCAGTTACAGTACAGTAGTGTGCAGTAAAAAGTACAGAAAACACAAAAAGTTAATTATTTTCCTTCCCATAAATGCAAAGTTGATTTCTCTTGGGGGGATTATCATAGCCTGGAAGCTTTCAAAGATTGGCAGCAACATTGATTTTGACTCATCGTTACTTTTTGTGCTTTGTACATTGTCTCAAAAATATAGCATATAGCACCCTCGGGACACAAAGTGCCCTCTAGGGTGGCATAACGGTGTATTCTACAGTACTTATTTTTGAATATTTTTCTTATATATATATTTTTTCTGGACTGCATGTCATGCCATGCAGCACTGTTACGTGTTACAGGCTCAGGACCCCCCAGTGGACTGAGGGGGATGACTATTGTTTTCATGTTACCCTGCTGCTCAGTAGTTACAGTAGCATCGCCTGGTTCCCTCTTCTGGCAGTACATTTTTTGCATGGGGATTTTGGTTAAATGCCTCAAATAAGGTCTGTGGTTAACAAAAGTTTATGAAACTGAGACCTTTGTGTTCAGCAAGATAATCTTCACACATGAACACCACTTTTATGATTTTTGAAGTGTTTTCTGAAAATCGTGATTTTTACGCTTCAAAAATCATCATGGAAGCTGGCGATATGGGGGAAGTACCGGGAGGTCGCATATGAGCTGACGTTACATTGACTGGACTTCTTTCTTACCTCTTCTTACCTAGCAGCAGTCTGTTTATATACAGAGTTATACCACGGTCTGGGTGAATACTTGTTTCTGATTGGCAGGCAGGTGTGCGTTTAAACCATATAATGCACATAGTCCAGCTCAAGTCCAGCTTAAGTCTAATCACTTGTTGTAAATTCATCCGCTCCCCAACCTGCACAGCTGTTTAATCAATTTAGGCTGTGATATGTTGACTGGTCTTGAAACCTTAACTGTGATTAAGGGAGCTCGCTGTGTTTTCTGATCCTATATCCATCCAATTACTCTGGTCAACTTTTGCAATATAATTTAAGCCCCTCCCCCTTTGCAGATAATTTTTCTTCTTTTCAAGATCGATGCCTGTTGGACTGAGAGAGTTGGAGAAATGATGTCAATGCGCAATGCGCATCGACTGTTAACGTTAGATAAACAAAACAAACTATCTGCTGTGAGACGAACATTTCCACTTCAAACAACAATACACATGGGTCTAATAATGTAACACTAGTTTACATGCATATCGAGTTTGTAGTAGAATAACGTTAACTTACCCCGCTGCTGAGCTCCCTTGGCACCATCCAATGATCCAACATGTTTGCGTTTAAGGTGTTCACGCAGGGCCGTTGTGCTGCCATGCCATGCAAGATCGGCTTTGCACATTTTGCACGTAACAGACTTTTTATTTCCAGTTAATATGAAGTGCTCCCAAACTTGCTAAGTTTTGGGTCAAGCTGCTTTCTCCTCGGCCATGTTTCCAAGTTGTTTGTCGTTTACTGCGCGTGCGCAAGGCGAGTGACGTAGTCGGCTCCGCGACAGCGGGGCCAGGGAGTGACGTAGCCAGCACTGCGCCGCAGCAGCTGCGATCAGCTGTTGTTTTTTATCAACAAAACAGATGGCTCTGCGGTCCAACTAATCGCGAGGCAATGAATCGATAATCAAATTCGTTGCCAACGAATTTGATCATCGATTTTAATCGATTTAATCGATTAGTTGTTGCAGCCCTAATGTGGACAGTAACTCTGCATATTGTATCCTAGTTTGGAGACACTGCCTCGTTGGTAGCTCTCTTCATGCTTTCTGTGGAGCACTGATGACCTGGAGCTGGTTATCCTGCTGGATCAAACTGACTCATCTTCAAACGGTCACATTAGTCAGACACATGTATGAGAGCAGTATGAGAATGGGAAGAGAGGAACAGGATGGATGCTGGATAGATACTTTAAGCTATGCTGTGGAGACCTTGGTTCAAGCACCTCTTGACCTCAGGTCAACATGCTAACAGGCCAGACTGCAATATGCTAGGTAGGATGTAAGTGAGGTCTGTGCAGTGTTGTAATGCGGATGCACCAATCAGGCTTATATTGGCAGTTATTATTTTGGGGGTGGAGTCATCAGCTATCATTGATTCCATCTCCCATAGAAATGGTGCATTCAAGATTCAAGATTCAAGATTTTTATTGTCACTCCATGGTACAAGTATCACCTGTGAAATTCTTGTGCTGTGGACTCCGTTTACAACATAGTACAAATACAACAGGGCATATGAGTGCAAAAACAACAAGAGACACAACAACCATAGGTGCACATGTCATGTGCATACTTTAGACGTGCTTAAACATTTAAAATTCGGTACATTTGACATACAGGTGCAAATAGCATATTCCTTATTAAACATACAATTAACACATTGAGTGCCACAGCGCTTCAGTAAAATTGTCTGCAGCCTGTGCCAGATTCACTTCCATTCAGTTGAAAACAGCTATAGAATTTTTTAGGGGGTTTTATTAGGGCTATATTGACAGGGCTGGACTTTAATGAAACATTGAACACTCCTGCTTCTTCCAAAGAAGAAATTTTGTTTCTAGACAGTTCCATTATGAAATGACAGCCTCTGAAAAAAGTGCACTTTCAAGGGTTTTCTGTCGTTTTTTTTTACTTTCCAAGATATAGTCACTTTTATGAATACCTTTTGCACTCTAATTTCGAGCACATTCACTGACTCTGGCTGGTGTTTTCTGATGTGGTGGCGTGGTGTGGTTTCTGTGCAGCCTGCGTGCCCCCCCCCCCCCCCCCTCTCCACCTCTGAGCTGCGGGCTCCTCCCCACACGCACAGAGTTTGTTTTCTCACAGACTCCGTTTTTGCCCCGGACGGATCCCAGCGCGCAACAAGGAAATGCCAAACGCGACTGAACGAAAAGGCTTGGCCGTTCGGCTTCGCTTTCCCTGCTGTCTCCTGCACAAAGTAAAGGATCTGAGGTGGGTGGCGCAGCTCCCGTGTCGATGTTTAAGGTGGCGCCGTGTGATCCCTTGAAGGGATTCATGCTCACTGGCTAGGTACGACCTTAAACAGCAGAATTATGGAATAATATGAATTATGATTTTAGGACGTCCACAGACGTCCTTGGCACTCCTCGTTACATTTTTTTAGGACGTCCAGAGACGTCCTTGGCACTCAATGTGTTAAACTCTGCGTTTTAAATTCGGCATATTTGACATACAGGTGCAAATAGCATATTCCTTATTAAACATACAATTAAACATTAGACATGCGTAATGGTAGCAGCTACAGTACGGTACAGCACGGCTACTACACTATTTGTGTATGTTAAGGAGTCTCGTGGCCTGCGGGAAGAAACTGTTCCTCAAGCAATTTGTGCGTGCTTTTGGGACCCTGTATCTTCTCCCTGAGGGTAACAGGGAGAACAGGCTGTTGTGGGGATGGTTTGTGTCTTTGATGATCTTCAGGGACCTCCTGAGGCACCGCTGTTTGTACAGTTCATGCAGGTCTGGCAACTCACATCCTGTTACGTGCTGGGCCGCGCGTCTCACTCTCCGTAGCGCCCTGCGGTCCATGGTGGTACAGTTCCCGTACCAGGTGGTGAAGCAGCCAGTCAGCAGGCTTTCAATGGTGCCTCTGTAGAAGTCCGTAAGGATTTCTGGCCTTAGCCCAAATTTCTTCAGGCTTCATACATAATGTATGCTGGATAGAAAGAGGTTTTCATTGAGGCGGTGTACATGTAGGCTTAGCATCCATCAACTGTTTCTAGTCACACAGGATATGAAATTCACTACAGCTCATCTTCATTTCTGATGATGTCTGTTGATTAACATTTGAAAATGAATCTGATAATCAAAGTTTTCAGAAAGGAGCAAAATGAAATGGCTCTGAGGAGACGGAGAGAGAAAAACCTCCAGAGGGATACTGTGTGTGTGTGTGTGTGTGTGTGTGTGTGTGTGTGTGTGTGTGTGTGTGCGTGTGTGTGTGTGTGTGTGTGTGTGCGTGCGTGCGTGCGTGCGTGTGCGTGTCTACAAACACGACTCCAAACTCTCCCTGCAAAAAATGTCCGACTTCAGTCTCCCAGCTGGGGAGAGGATACGGTACGGTGGGGCAGTGGTAAGCGCTGTCGCCTCACAGTTGGAAGGTCCTGGGTTCGATTCTCGCCTGGGACACTGTGGGCGCTGTGGTTGTGTTCCCCCCCATATCTTCAGTGCCTACTGCCCAGGTGGGTTATCTCGTCGTAAGGGCCTTTCTCTCTGTGTGGAGTTTGCATGTTCTCCCCGTGCTCCCCCAGGGGGTTCCTCCGTATATAACCCTCCCACTAAAAACATGCAGAAGATCAGATCGTCATCGTCATCCGACCAGTGACGGCAACATCCGAAGTTGGTCCCCGGGCGCTGTACGAGAAAGCGACCACTGCTCCTGGCCTGCCCCTCGGAGGAAAGGACATGCCTGGATGGGTTAAATGCAGAGGACACTTTTCACCGGCCACCGTCAGCATGAGTGTGTTGTGGCCGCATGCATGTATTGTGGTGTTCGTGTGACAATAAAAGACGGGCTTGTCCGTTACGAGAGAGGAGGAACCTCCAGTTAGTTTCCCTAGGCCTTTGCAGCGCCCCCCCCCCCCCCCCCCCCCCCCCTCTGGTCCCCAGGCAATCATCCATTAGGGGGGCCATACCACCCCCCACCTCCACCCAGCCATCCCAGCACTCTGGCTGACCCCTGGAACTGTTTTACGTGAAACAGTTAATATTAGTGACCTGAAAACCTCCGGGGATCCCTGGAAATGAAAGCCAGATGCGGTTAGAATGGTAAAGGATATTATATGGCTTTCTGACGAGCGGTGGGGGTGTGGTGGGGAGGGGAGGGGACGGGGGGGTTGCTGACATAGGAGAGCGATCCGGGAATTGGATTGGGGGTGGTGGTTGGAGAGGAGGGAAGGTGGGGCGGTTTCGCCCCCCTCCCCCCTCTACCTACCAGATACAATTTACAGCGTTAGTTCTTTGAGCACAATTGGTATTGTAACTGAAATATCGATATCGTATCGACTTGGAACCGCTTTGAATTGAGAAATCAGTGGCGATACCCAGCCTGAAGAGCATAATCATCACAGGAAAGGCTAAATGCACCTGCAGGGTGTGTATCCTCAGATGTGAATTATGTCCCAAAGGTAGGTTGTTATGGTTATGGTTAAGCAAGTAAAACATTTGGGATTTCCTTTTAATGGGGCTTACAGTACGGGGGATGCCCTTGCCGCTTTCAAGGTGTTCTTTTCAAAGGTGGATGCATGGACATAAAGAGAACAGAGCTCGCTAGTCAACTCGTTTGTAAACACCGGGGCATGGCTCAGGCTCAGGCTCAGGCTCAGGCTCAGGCTCAGGCTCAGGCTCAGGCTCAGGCTCATGGCTCAGGAGTACAACGTACATCTCCAATACACTCAGTTAACGTGTTGTTTTTTCCAGTGGATTTTCTTCCTTGAAACTGCCAGTGAAGTTGTGAATGGAGCTGTAGTACTGTAGTAGGCTGCAGTAGAAGAGGCTGTTGGCAGGCTGGTCTCACATGCTGAGGCACGGGCCAGGCTTGGCTGGCAGCCAGCACATGACAAAGCCAGCCTTTAGTTCCACTGGAAGCTTCTCCACAGCCTTACCTGCTCTGACACAAGAATCTCTTTCATATCCAAGCAAAATTGGTATTGTAACTGAAATATCGATATCGTATCGACTGGTTATTGGTAATTACCTGCTCTGACACAACTACTGCATCTGATACAGTATGAAGCTTCTCCACAGCATTACCTGCTCTGACACAACTACTGCATCTGATGTACAGTATGCACTGGCTTCAGTGGCCTGACCCTCTGACGCACTGCATCAGCCTGCTGAATGAGTTCAAATAAATGAATCTGCCATGGCAGTATATTGCATACAGTATATTTGCTGTAAATAATATTTGCGTTCTTCTGCTTCATATCAACTTCCCTATCATTACAGGCCTGGAATTAAGTCATTTTTAGGGCAAGGCCACTTCGACCTTTGATCAATACAAACATATTGGCAAAAGAAGAGGATAAAAAATCCAGGTCCACTCAAGGAGTTTTGAAAGTTAAAGGCCTCTAATTTAACTCATTGAGTGCCAATGACGTCTAAAGACGTCAATTCAAATAGTAACGTAGAGTGCCATTGACGTCTAAAGACGTCAATTGCGTTTTTTGACGGTGGGACGTGGATCAAAGCCTGATGCATCTCCTGTACAAATATGGTGGATGTTAAAGGTGTACAAGCTATTTTACGGACCCATTAGGTGGCGACAGTGCTCTCCAAATTAGAGAAAGGTGAGGAAAAACAGCAGAAGAAGCCCCGTGATGAAACGGAAACCGATGCTGGAGCCAGAGCTGTATAGATTGCTCTGGCTGGAGCTAACGTTAGCTGCGAACAGCAGTCAATCCGCTCCCACAACTGAGCCCCTCTGTCTCTGCTGCATAGTTTCTCCACACGATTAGCCGCCAGAAAAGCAGCACCCGACGCCGAAGGGCCAAACCATTCTCAGCAGTCCGGTTTGGCTTTTCGGTGTCGCGCTGGGAGCCGGCGCACAAAAACGGAGCGCTCCGAAAATAGACGCTGGGTGCGTGTTAGGCTGTGTGTTAGTGTGGGGATGAGTTTCTCCCAGCTCCGCCGGCATGCAGGCTGTGTGTTGGTGTGGGGGTGAGTTTCTCCCAGCTCTGGCATGCAGGCTGTGTGTTGGTGTGGGGATCCCAGCTCCATGCAGAGATTCGTCGCCTGACGCAGGTAGCAGAGATTCGAGCAGAGCCACCAGAGACACGGAGGAGGAGTTTGCAGTTGAGGGGGGTGGGGCACGCAGGGCACCACACAACTACACCACGTCACTACATCAGAAAATATTAGCTTCAGAGTCAGTGATGTGCTTGAAATGCTTCATTTCACAAAAGGCTCATTATCTCAGCTTCTAATTTGAAACGTCTGTTTTTGGTGAAAACAACCCATCTTCTCCGGCTGATAACTAAAGAACGGAAAATGATATCAATAAACTTTTTTTTGCTGATGATACAATAGTCTCATCGTTCTTTGTGCGTGTTCGGTGTTTACATAGTAATATCACACAATATTCTGTGGGCCTCGAGAAATCACTGAAAACGCTCTGAAAGGGCTGGCACTGGGAGCATCCTTTTTCCAAAAGTGGCTGGCACTCAATGAGTTAATGGCTAGACTCTTTAAAATACACCAACACGTATCGGCTTGTTTCAGGGTGTGAAACAAACTTATTGGCCTTGGTATAATACACTCACAACTTGGTTTTCACTTTGAGAAACATGTCGAACAGGCTGTCTGAGAGAGCCAAGTCATTAAAGAAAACATACTGTATACAGTATATATATATATATATGGGATGCACCGATTGCAATATACATATATATATATATATATATATATATATATATATATATATATATATATATATATGTGTGTGTGTGTATGTGTGTATGTGTGTGTATGTATATATGTATTGCAATCGGTGCATCCCATATATATATATATATATACTGTATATGTTTTCTTTAATGACTTGGCTCTCTCAGACAGCCTGTTCGACATCTTTCTCAAAGTGAAAACCAACTTGTGAGTGTATTATACCAAGGCCAATAAGTTTGTTTTTCTCAAAACAAACTTTCTCAATACATACATACATACATACACAGCTGTATGTACGTACGTACATACATACATGCATACATACATACATACATACATACATACATACATACATACATACATACATACATACATACGTCTATATTGCAATCTTTTACGTCTCCTATAAAAATATGGGAGCCACCGAACGTGTACAACCCATTCCACCGACCCACTAAGTGGCGACAGTGCTCTCCAGACTAGAGAAAGCGAGCCAAAACTGCAGGGAAAAGCGTGAGGAAACCATTCTCATACTGTAGAATGGTTTGGCGAAAATGCTTTCGCGCTGGCGCACAACGGTGGCGCACAATGGTGGGGGGTTCCAAAAATAGACTGGGTGCAACACACTTTGAAACACGCAGCATAAAGCCCAGAATCGCAAAAGCTTCATCAAAGCTCTCAACCGAAACCCCAAGAAACGAGCGAGCCCCATCCAGGCTCGCCCGACGAGGGGCCGCCAGGCAGCAGACAGGCAGCAGAAACTCGCTTGTGACACACCCGCTGCAGAGCCAAGGAGGGAGGAGGAGAACGCCCACGGAGGGAGGAGTTTGAAGGAGAGGGGGGTGCGGGTGCTGTTATGGAGGAAAATACTGTTCAGAACAAATTGTTTAGATGTCTGATGTCTTTGATGCCAAAAATAAATGGTTAAAGTGACTGTTCTATCGAATTTCACAAAAAGGCATTTTTCTCACCTTTCATTTTCAGACGCTGAAACCATGCTGTATTCAACTGCTAATGCCTACATAACTACTAACTCTACAAACTAACTCTTTTAGACAGAGAAAGCACACATTCTATTAGTTCTTTTGAGATATTTTGTGTTCACAAAATCCTAGCAGAAAATAATCCTCTGCTCTTGAAAGATGAGCCAGAATCCTCAAAAAAAACCTTGGCAGAAGCTACCTACAGTAAAAAAAAAACTGTTGGCAGTGAATGTGTTAATGTGGATCCTAAAGTCTGACTCAAAGCTCATCTGACGTCTTTCTCTGCTAGACATGCAACAAACTAGACTAGACACATCATCTACTCCATTACATAAAAGCAGCACAATAAGCCCCCCAAAAGACGAGTATTATGCGATTAGGATCGGCTCATCGAAATTCCAAAGCATCGCGGTCACTCATTAAAACATTTTCTTTAATCGTTGGGGATAATCAGATTTGATCAGATTAAGATTAATACGATTTTAATCCACAGCATTACACTGCATGGGTCTCTGTGCCTTGGCATCGCTGAGGCAGTACCACTGCGGTGTAAATGCATCCAGGAACATCCCTTATTCAGTCATCATCATCATCATCATTATAAAAAATGGGAACTGGGGCTCTGTGTCTGTCCCACTGATGATGACATCAGTGATGTCATAAATTCACAGTAATGATGTTATCAGTGATGTCATAAATTGTGACATCATCAGTGATCTCAGAGGCATTGTGACATCATCACACATACACACACACACAAGACACACACACAGCCCAGCTGTGATGTGGCCTTAGGCCGTGGCCACACTGATCCGTGGTGTCTGTCCGTGTGCGTTCATTTCTCTGTTCACTTCCATTCATTTTCAATGACAACTGTCCGACTGTCCGTGGAGCACTCAGAAGCGTACGTATCCAGAAAATTTGCATACGTTTTGATGGACAGAAAGTTGAAGAGGGATGAACTTTTTCTGGATGGACGTATCGGATGGTCGGATGGTCGGATAGTCACTGTCCGTTTAGCCAATCAGAGTCGAGGTCTCGAGAGGAGGCGTTCCGAGATTTGTTTCAACTTTTCAAAGAAGATGGCCGAGGCGGTGAACGAGGCTATAAGGGATTCCCCAGCAAAATGAGTAAAATTGTGTGATTTCACTAGGATTTCAGTGACTAGAAGTTAGTCCAAGGGGAGAATGTAGTGCATATACCAGTTATCTGCACATGATCTACATTATATTATACTCGCGCTGTTCATGTCATTTGCATCGAGTCACATTTCCAAGGAGCTGCACGCAGGCTGCGCAGGCAGGCTCGCCGGCCGCGGAGCAGCCCCGGCGCTTTCGGCGAGGGGTTTGACGTAGACTCAGTTCTCATCGGACAGACATCTGTCCGTTCAATAATTCTGTCCATTTTCTGACGGATCAGTGTGGCCAAGGCCTTATGATGTGGCTTTGACTTAACTGAACTTACAACTGTATCACCATTCTGCTTAAAAACACCAGGATATGATTTTTGGTCCATATGGCCTAGCCCTAGTCATATTTCAAGCTTTCATTTGTACATGAATATTGTAATAAAACTGCCAAATGTGAAGCCACTTTGCTTGGATTTCTGCCATGTTGCCCAAGGTTCTTCTGAGCATCCAGATTCTCATTGCACACAGGGCTCGACAGTGCGAATTGTAAAACGCAATAAGGGGCACGTGTGCGAATACAGAATTCAACCGTTCAATTCATTTTTAATGCCATGCTCAGTTTCAATGTTGTTCCAGTGTGTAGTGTGTGTAGTGAAGGCAGCACTGCGCAGAACCAATGGTGTCCATTGAAAAAAGCATGTGATCGACTTGTCACCGGAAGGACCCTGGCTCGGCTCAGTCACAGTTAGTCAGTCGGCTGGCTGTTTAGACGAAAGACCGACAGCCAGAAAAGTGTCTACTCTGTAATGATAGGCGTTAGCCAGTTACTGGCTGGCAAGACAACAGTCACATAAACAGATGGGATTAAAAGGTGTCAGACGATGGATTTGTACACGGGAGACAAAGCTACCGCTGCAGCAGATGATAGTTATGGCTAGTTATTAAACTTAATTGTAACGTATCAGACAATACAATCATATCGAATACATGCTATATATTGTTCTGTCTTAAATTTTAATTGTGCCCCTCAAATTCTTTATGTGCTCCTAACTTTTTCAACTCAGGAGCACATGTGCTCCTTGGGAAAATGGTAAGCGTCGAGCCCTGATTGCACATCAGGGATGTCATTCCCCATTCATTTTTCCATAGATGTTCTATTTAATTTAAATTTTTTGGTCTGAGTGAAATGTTCTATGGTGTCTCCTGATTCTGAATATAGCTGAATCGCTTGGTTTGACCAAGTAAAACTCTCTTTATAAAGATTTTTTCAAAATGTCTAATGTCTTAGGTCCCATGCCGAACCTGGAAGAGTCTATAGACACTAGTGGTCTTAGGAAGCAGGCTTTTTGTATAGATACAGTGGGTCACAATGCTTCCGGTAATGTGTGTGTGTGCGTGGCCACTGGCCGTGGGGGGAAAATGGGAGGATTTCCCCTATGCTGACCCATTGACCACGCGTCTATGATGAGACACCGCCTGAATGTATAGGTGTGTGTGTGGTATATGGGTGTGTGTGTGTGTGTGTGTGTGAAGCAGGGTTTTCTAATGGTGTGTGTGTGTGTGTGTGTGTGTGTGTGTGTGTGTGTGTGTGTGTGTGTGTGTGTGAGAGAGAGGGTTGCCACAGTGTTGACATTTTCCCACCGGTGACACCATATAAGGTAAAAAAAAAATGCTCCGAGTCCTCAGCTGTCTTCACGATCCAGTCAGTCAGCCCCTCCCCGCTCCTGTGTAACGTTCACAGTCACAACACTGGCTGCCTCACAATATGCACTCATGGCTGCATCCAACTCGTGACCATTTTTCAGACCCTCCTGGAAACAATCTTTCTCAAAAGATACTAACGTTAGCAGACTGAGGTTCCTGAGAGCCAACTCGCTTAGGGTACATTCACACCCAAAGCGCTTTTGGAGCTGCCAGCGTCTTTCTGCAATTCATTCTCTATGTAAGGACGCGCTAAATGTGCTCCTCTGACTTCCGGTTATGGCGGCCACGTAAGAGGACGTGTCTCAGACCGCTCTGCTGCTAACTAAATATAAAACTACTGAAAACACTCTCATTTGCGACAAAGAGGATCAAAAAGCTGGCGTGAAAGTAATGTCAGCGAGAAGGGGCAGGAATAGGGCTAGAAATAGACGCTCATCGCCACCAACGACGAGGCAGCCGAAGTTAACTGAGTTTACATTTAGCGGAGAAGCTCAGACAGCTAAAGAAGCAATGGCGGGGGTTGGAGAAGAAGGGCTAGCTGGCGAAAAGGCCGATGCTATACTGGCAGCAATAAACTCCATGAAGACTGACTTTTCATTAAGATTTGATGGAATTGGTACGGCGATAAACAGCATGAGGAAGGAGATTAGTGACTGTATGGAGCGAGTGGTACAGGCAGAAATACGGGTGTCAGGCACTGAAGACGAGCTGGCGAGCCTGCAGGCTAAAGTACTCACACTCGAGTCAAAAACCAAAACAATGGAAGACAAGCTCTTAGACTTGGAGTCTAGATCCCGTATGAACAATCTGAGACTGGTAGGCTTACCCGAAGGTGCCGAGGGACGGGAGACGTGTGCTTTCCTGGAAAAGTGGATCCCAGAAACTTTGGGCTGTACCGCAGTTATGTTGGAGAGGGCACATCGGATCGGCCCGATGAGAGACACCACGGCGCCACCAAGAACGCTAATAATGAAGTTTCTTAATAGCAAGAACAAGGATGCGGTTGTCAAAGCGGCAAAAGCTAAAGGGGACATTCGGTACAAAGACCAGCGAGTGCGGCTCTACCCGGACCTGGCTGCAGGAGTAATCCAATTGAGGAAGCGATTCGACCCGATCCGCCAGGAGCTGCGCAACATGGGGATCCGACACGGAGTGATTCATCCAGCGAGAATGTTGGTGACACACAAGGAGCGGACCCACACTTTCAACACCCCAGCCGAGGTAGAGGACTTTGTCAAGAAGATTCAGGGGGACGCCGGTGGCCATGGGAGACAGCCTGCTGAAGTGACGGTGCACCGGAATGAGGAGGGGTAACGTTAATGGCTATTTAGCAACAGAACTCAGTAACATTGTGCCTTGAAATTTAAGTTGAATGGCAGTTGTTGTTTACACTTTTGGGGAGGTTTATATAACGAAGGTTACTATCACTCGTATATACATCTATGCATAGGTATACGGACTTACAAAACGGACATAATACACTCAAAAAAAAAAAAAAAAAAAAAATTACACTGTAAAAAAAAAAAAGTGTTGGCACTAGAGAAAGGCTTATCTTTCTAATTTCTCTGTTTGTATTATTTTCTTTGAGAATGTTATTGTTTGGCACTCTAAGAAGGAGTATATCATTTTGAAGTAAAAGTGTGTTTAAGTACTGTAAAAAATAAGGAACAAAATAACACATGGTTTAAAAAAAAAAAAAAAAGGGTGTAATTTGATTTTTATTATTTTATTTTATTTTTTCTCTTCCTTTTTCTCTGTAAGTGTTAAAATTTCTCACGTGGTTGAAGGGAACCAATAACTATTTGAGGATGATGGGCATTCCAAAGAGAAATGTGTCACAAGAAAGTAAAAGTACAGTAAATATATATATATAAAAAAAAAAAAAAAAAAAAAAAAAACGGGTTGTAAAAAGAGTGTAATTTGAGTTTCTAAGAAGGCAAAATATGACATTTAAAAGCAAAAGAGTGTTAAACACGGTAAAAAAGAAAGAAAAAGGCACAGGTTGTTAAATAGAGTGGAATTTAAGTTTATTTTTTATTTTATTTTTTAAGAGCGCGAAATCTGGCACTTGGTTGAAGGAATGCAGATTGGGGAAAGCAGGTGAAGCCTTTATGAGGTACAGACCTAAAGTAAAATTGGATCAGGTTGCAGATGAGAGTAAATTGACCTTGCAGTAGGAGGGGCAGAGGGGACTGTTTGGTGAGTGGGAAGTAAGGAGTGGACTGACTGATCCTCACTAGGTGTGGAACGGTCAATAGTGATAACGGAAGTCGACATGTCTATGTGTTTGGAAGGGTTCTCACGAAGGTGGGAATTGGGGAGTTTGTGTTCGGGGTGTTGGTGTTGGATGTGGGTTGTAACATTCATGTGTGTTAGGCTGCTCTATCTTACTATTATTTTCATATTACTAGGTAATCTAATGTTTTTTGATAAAAATGTCTCAGGGAGTAAAACTTAATTTTGTTTCTTGGAACTGCAGAGGTCTTCAACAGCTTAGGAAAGTTAAACAGGTCATGAATAAATTAGGTGATATGGATTCCAAAATAGTGTTCTTACAGGAAACTCATCTTTTAGAGGAGGATAATAAAAAGATTATGAGGAGGTGGCAGGGTAGCGTATACATGGCATCATGTTCAACTCGGGCCAGGGGAGTGATGACACTTATCCATAAGACAGTGCCATTTCAGGTAAAAAACGTAATTAAAGACAGATTGGGAAGATATTTAATAGTTCAGGGTTTTATGCTTTCAGAAAATTTAAATTTAGTAAACTTGTATGGCCCCAATACCGATGAGCCTAGGTTTTTTGAGGATCTGTTCCTTACTCTCTCAACATTGGTAGGACAATATATAATAGCAGGGGACTTTAATTGCACACTGAAGCCAAGTATGGACAGATCAACAGGAATAGATCAATCACATAATAGGAGTAGAGCAGTTATTCATAATTTTATTAAAGAACTAAGGTTGATGGATATATGGAGAGAAATGAAACCACAAGATAAGTCATTTTCTTGTTATTCTAGTGTATTCAAGACATTTTCCAGAATTGACTATTTTTTAATTTCTTCAGAGTTACGATCCAAAATACATAACTGTTTCTATGATGCTATTGTGATTTCAGATCATGCACCTAGTTGTTTAGTATATGTGGATGCAAAATTGACCAAAGACCCTAGTAGATGGCACTTTCAGCATAGATGGTTACAAGATGAACAATTTGTGGAATATATAGGAAAACATATTGATGAGTTTTTTGTAATGAATACTACGCAAACGTCTGCAGGCATAAAATGGGAAGCATTTAAGGCTTTCCTTAGGGGACATATTATTAGCTATACTGGTTCAAAATCAAAAAAGGCACGAGAAGAGAGATTAAAGTTGGAAAATAAGATAAAGGCTTTTCAAGAGAGAGTTTATGAGAACAGAAACCCGCAATTAGAAAAAGAATTACTTATTTTAAGGGCTGAATATGATAAGCTATCTACCTCTAGAGCTGCAGCTAGTCTATTACGATTAAATCAGGCATTTTATGAACAAGGTGATAAATCTGGAAAATTATTAGCGTGGCAGATTAAACAATTAGAAACTAAAACGTCGATTTCAACCATTATATCCAATGGGCATAATATTGTAGATCCAATTGAAATTAATAATGCCTTTAGAGGATATTATGGAGAATTATATGGGGAAGAGAATGAAGTTAATTTACAAAGTCTTAATGCGTTTTTAGATGGACAAGTTATACCAAATATCCCAAATGAATATAAAGAAAACATGGAACTAGAAATTAATGTAGAAGAACTTGGGAGGGCCATTGATAATATGAAGTCTGGCAAAAGTGCAGGCCCTGACGGACTTCCAATTGATTTGTATAAGAAATTTAAGAATAAGCTGCTAGCACCACTCTTGGAAATGTTTCTGGAGGCATTTGAGAATGATAGCTTACCATCTTCTATGAATAGCGCCCTAATTACTTTATTGCCAAAGCCAGGCAAGCCATCTAATAAATGTGAGAACATGAGGCCCATAAGTTTGTTAAATTCTGATCTCAAGATAATATGCAAAGTTTTAGCTAGACGTTTACAATTAGTACTACCAATTGTTATTAATAAAGATCAAAATGGATTTATAATGGGAAGGCAAGGTTTTCACAATGTGAGGAGAGTATTGAATATTATTCATTATAACAGAGGAACACCAGACACAGCACTACTATCATTGGACGCCGAAAAGGCATTCGATAGAGTACATTGGCCCTATCTTTTCAAAATATTAGAGAGATTTGGATGTGGGAATAACTTCATAAAATGGGTTCAAATAATATATAAAAATTCTACAGCTGAAATCTTAACCAACAGGAATATTTCAAAACCAATAAAGATCAGTAAAGGTTGCCGTCAAGGGTGTCCACTTTCACCTTTATTGTTTACGTTAGCCATTGAACTTTTAGCAATAGCAATACGTTCACATCCACAATTTTGTGGAATTTCGGTAGGGCCGACAGAACATAGAATTGCCTTGTACGCTGATGATGTAATCTTATTCATGTCAAATTTAAAGCAATCAATTCCAACCTTGTCAAAGCTGATAAAAACATTTGGTGAAGTGTCAGGGTATAAGGTAAATAATACCAAGTCTTCTATACTACTTCTAAATGAAAATGAAAGAAGGAACCCATTTCCAGAAGTAATTCAATTCAATGTAGTGGAGCAGTTTAAGTATTTGGGTGTACAAATCTTGCCTGAGTCAGAGCATGTTGTTGAAGCTAATTACGAACCCATATTAGCAGGAATTAAAGAATCAATTGAAAGATGGATGTCATTACCAATATCTTTAATTGGGAGGATCAATGTTTTAAAAATGAACGTATTACCAAAGCTACTTTATCTGTTCCAAAACATTCCATTGCCACCGCCTTCAGACCTGTTTTCAATTATAAAGAAGTTGTTTGTTAAATTTATATGGAACAATAGGAGGGCAAGAATTCGCTTGACTTTATTATATCTCCCGTATGATAGGGGGGGGCTAAAATGTCCAAACATTCTGTGGTATTATTGGGCTGTGCAGCTGAGATCTATTATGTTTTATTTTTCCACAAATGATTCTCCACATTGGGTTGAGATGGAATCTCACGGTCTAAAGTTACCTCTTCCCTCATATATATATTCAGATACAATTAAAAAATTAAAAAAACGAACTAAAAATCCAATTGTAAAACATATGATAAAGGTATGGTATGATGTTAAAAAATATCTAAATGAACCACAAGTGTTGTCTCAATTTAGTCCGATATGGGGGAATCAATTTTTTATACCAGGAAGGGCAGATGCAACGTTCAAAATATGGGACTCTAAGGGACTTAAAACTATCAAAGACCTTTATATGCCCGATTCAGATGATATGATGTCTTTTGAAGAGCTGGAGAGTAAATTTGATCTTAATAGAAGGCATTTTTACAAATATCTTCAGATTAGAAATTTTGTTAGAACAAATCAAAACAATATATTGACCAAACCTCTACAAACAAATTTAGAAGAAATGATGACAGGCGACAGTCTGAGAAAGGGAATCATATCAGGGTTTTATTGTCTACTTACATCTCGCTCACCTGAGAACTCACGATATAAGCTGAATGCGTGGAAGGAAAACTTAGAACTTGAAATTTCAGAGGAAGATTGGGAAACAGCTTGTGAGGAAGTTCATACTCTATCTATAAATTCACGACTTAAATTGATACAATACAAGTGGTTAATGCGGATGTATGTGACCCCAATGGATCTAAATAGATATAACAAAAACATACCTGACACATGTACAAAATGTACAGAGGAAAGAGGAACTCTCTTTCATTGCATGTGGCAATGTAGGAAAATTCAGTTATTTTGGGAAGAGGTAAGAAGCATGATCGAGGAGATTATTTCAAAACCAGTCTCACTGGACCCTAAACATTTTCTGCTAGGTTTATACCCAGAGAATCACAGATATAGTAAAAGTGAAATGAAATTTATAGATCTCGGTTTGCTCAATGCTAAAAAATGTATTGCACTGTTGTGGAAAATGGTTCACAGACCAAGCTCAACCCAATGGATTAGACAGATGCTGTTAAATCTTCCACTTGAAAAGATTACTTACATATTGAAAGCTAAACAACATATATTTGAAGATATTTGGATGCCATTCATAAGTTATGTTGGTAATTTAAATTTAGCAGAAGATGAAGCATAATAAGGTTTTGTGATGGCAGTGCAGTTCCAGAAGCTAGAATGTCTTTTTGATACATTGTTTTTATTTATTTTCTTTACTTGTATGGTGTTAAACTTAAAAAAAAAAAAAAAAATGGTTTAAGATTACCCATGTACAAATTGGGGTCTTTTGTTTTTGGAGGAGCGCTGTGGGCGTTAAAGCTGAAAAAAGTTGAACATTAGTGGAAAAGCGCGCTGCTCGTCTTTTCCACTCCTACCCTCGTACCTTTTCTCCTCCCTCGACCTCCGCTGCTGCCAGAATTGGCAATAATCTGGCTTTCATGTTGACAGTGAACAACATCAAACAGACAAAACTGGCTACCGTCCGTGTGGTCGTTGTGTTCTGATCTGTACTGCACGCGACTGCAGGGGGAAACAAAACAGAGTACAAAAAAAACGCTCTGTGTGCCGTGTTTTGTGCACAATGGAAGCGCTCTCAACATGATTTTCATAGCGTTCTGACTGAAAAAAACGCTTTTGGTGTGAATGTCCCCTTAGAAGGTTCTCAAATATCTGGGACCCCTTTTTGGCTTACTTTGATGAAGTTAAGAATGACTAGTGACTGAGGTTATAGTCTAGGGAATCTGTGAGAAAAAATGACCCAACCTTAAACTAATTGCAACAGAAATTATTTGTGTTGTATTCAGCTCTTGAAACCTTCCAATTTAACATACTGAAAATCCCAGAAAATCCCAGTAGTGGAACATTGTCAAAATTGGCATTGTCTCCACAAAGGAGGTGATGTTTTCGGTGCCGTTTGTCTGACCGTTTGTCTGTTAGCAGGAGGATTACGGCAAAACTACTGGGCCGGTTTTCATGAGACTTGGTGGAAGGGTGTAGCATGGGCCAAGGAAGAACCTATTACATTTTGGGGCGGATCTGATCTGGGTCGGTGTAACGTGGCTAAAACCACATAAAAAACCTGGTTAATATTCTAAAAGTGTTGCCGACAACGCCACCTAGTTTTAAAAGAGACTAGGAACTCATTAAGAATAAAAGAGGTGGTCACACAGGTTCTTTAAAATCAGGAGTGAGCAGAGTTAAAAACCACTAAAAACCCAAGGTAAAAAGTTAACCATGTTTATTACAAAAATATATTAAAATGATTTCCCCGGCCCGGCCCCAAGTCCAGTACTATGCTAAAGAGTCCAATCGTCGCTGCTTCCGGCTCTGGTCTCCCGTCCTGGTCCTCCGGTTCCCTTGATGGGGCCAAAGTATAGCGTCAGCTAACTGTCACTCAATGCACATAGTTCCACATCAAAAAATATATCCGTTTCAACAGCCACTGCACTCTTATAAAAACGAACCCGTAGGTATTAAGCTCAAAAACATGCATATAAACACGGCACTCCGATTGAGGTTGAGGAGTTAGTGAGCTGTTCTAACGGCCAAAAAAGAGTCCCGGTGGGCTTGACAGGGGGGAATTAAAATGGGACAGTGGACGATTAAAAACTGGCTGGAGATAAAAGGGCCCGATCAAAACAAGGGGGAAGTGACAAATATTAAAAGGCTAAAATGGTATTAAAATCCGGCCATCGCCGTATTGAATAAAGTGCAAGCAGGGAGGACGGAGCCAGGGGTAAAACAGGTACTTAACTCGACAGAGGGGCTCGTCGAAACGTTTACCCCTCTGCTGCGGGTCCTTGGCTTCCCCCTGGCTTTCACTGGCGATCAGCGCTGGTCACCGCTACACCGCTCGGCTCCGGTCTGTGTTTGGTCTCTGTGTCGCTCTTCTGTGGGATGACCCTTGTCTTAGATCTGCGTCACCTGGCTCACACACAACGTCTCGTCTCTCGGTGGCGGCTTCTCCTCCCTCTCTCTGGCTCTCGACCGTGTCCTTTCCTCTGTCCCTCTCGTCTGGACGAGGAACGGCATCTGTAAGAGACTGGGGAGCCTCACCCCGCCTGCGGCTCCCAGTTCCAGGTGGAGCGGCTTCCGGGCCTTCCCCCTCTCTCCTTCTCCCCCGTGAATCCGCCACGGTGCGCCCATAGGTACGCCTGGAGAGAGGGGTACTCAGCGGCCAAGCCGCTCACACCTGCATCTCACCCAAGCCGCAGGCAGGGCTGAACGCTGCTCCCCATCTCCGCCGCTCCTCCGTCTGGACTCCTGTCAGTCAGCCATCTTTCTCCTCTCTGCTCTCTTTTTCCACCTCTCTCATTGACTGTGGCTCCTTATATACCCTCACCTGTGCTGCCTGCACAGGTGAGGGTACTTTCTGTGATTAGGCCACAGCTGTGGCCTTCAGGGACAGTCAGACGGCAGTTCTCTGTAAAACTGAACAGATAAAAATATACAAAACTGGCCCCATCACATCGGCTCAATGGAGGGGGCGGGGCTAGGGAAAAGTGTCCGTTGCTAGGGATAGGAAGGTCGTAGAGAGTCTGGATTCGAGAGGTGGGTAGGGGGCATGGACAGGTGTATCGGGGGGGAGTGTATGTGGGAGGTGGGAGGGGGTGTGGTCAGGAAAGGGGCGGGGCTAGGGAAAAGCCCTACCAAACATACTGTAACATAACAAAACAAAACATAACTTATAGCTGCTGCGCAGCAAGGGGTGGTGGCCGGGCAAGTCTCAAGTCTTTTAGCTATAGTCCAAGTCGCGTCTCAAGTCTTTAGTCAAAAGTCCAAGTCAAGTCTCAAGTCTCTTATGGATGAGCTTTCTATCATCTGCTGCATGCAATCCAGTCTGCTTAGATTAGAACACTGCCGTTCATGACAGGGCTGGGGCAGAAGGCAGCAGGTTAAGTACATGGCAGTTGAACATAGAAGCGGAGAGAGTAGGGACAGTGGAGGCAGACAGAGATAGACAGAAAAATTGTTTATTTATACTTTGGCATGTATGACATTACCGATGACATGACAGCAACAACTATGACATCACCCACCCAGTCTGCTCAGCCAGGAAGGATGACATCATTGATGACATAATCACTGATGACATCATTGATGACATCACTGATGACTTCACTGATGTTGTCGTTGCTCAAGTGACATCACATCATTAGGTATAGCTGGTAATATCTGCTCCTGGAGTTGTTTGAAACAGTCACTGAAGAACTAAATCTATAAATGAAAATAAATAAACCGACAGTCCTTCAAGTCAGTTTTGGTGGAGCACAAAGTCCTTCATCACTTGTGTTAGTGGTAGGGAGTGGACTTGGTTCAGGCGATGTGTGCCCAGCGCTTGGCGGATCTGGATCCGACACACGTGGGCCAGACTGCGAGGACATCTCTTGGCCTCCAGAAAGACCCTGAGAGCCTCAGGATCCGCCCTCTCCTCCAGCTGTGCCTGCTCTGTGGTCACCAGGGCCGGGTCAGCACCGTGGTCCAGCAGCAGCTGGACGAAGGCCGTGTTGCACCTGTTACGCAGCACCACCTCCAGCAGGTCAGAAGCCACATCACGGGTCAGAACGCCAGCAGCCTGGAGCAGCAGGTGGAAGCAGTCCAGGTGGTTGTAGGAAGCACTGATGTAGAGAGGGGTCAGGGTGTCTATGCCGTGTATGCTTCTGTTAGGGTCGGCCCCGGCCTCCAGGAGGATCCGGACACAGTCCAGGTGACCGTAGTACACGGCACTGTTGAGAGGTGTGAGGTCATCCTTATCAGCTAGGTCTACCTGTGCTCCCTGTGTGATCAGGTAGTCCACACAGGCAGCATGACCCCACCAGGCTGCGAGCTGCAGAGGGGTCCTCCACCCATAAATACACCGCTCATTGATCTGCCTTCTGAAGTGGTCTTCCTGCAGCAGGCTCCTCAGTGTGTCCAGGTCTCCTGCCCTGACGGCATCATAGAGCAGCCTGTCACCATGTCCTGCTTGAACAGCCATTCCTTCAGATGTGTCACTGTACCACACTGACTTGTATGCTGTGTTTTCCACCACTTATATAGCCTCAGCCAGGAAGGATTTATGACATCACTGATGACATCACAATTGCTCAAGTAACATCACTGATGATGTCACAACTGCTTTTATGACATCACTGATGACATCACAACCTCTTATGACATGACTGATATCACAGTGCCTCTGACATCACTGATGATGTCACAATTTATGACATCACTGATGACATCACTGATATTTTGTGTGTGAGAGTGAGTGGATTTATGACATCACTGATGATGTCATCAGTGGGACAGACAGACAAACAGACAGAGCCCTAGCTCCCTTAGATAGATAGATGTGCTCATTTCTTATGTATTTCCAGACACTTTTAGAGACACTGAGGGAATAAATTCATTACCGTAACACTTTTTTAATTGGAAATAACAATTTTTTTTTCTCCAATGGCAAGCACTTCAATATGCTCAAGGGTATCACTCAAAATGTGTATGATTAACAAATACGAAGTTGTAGCTAACATTGTGAGAAATGCCATGTTGTATTACGACTACTTCATACTACATGAGGAAAAAAAATCTGTTCTACTTAGAGACTCAACAACCATTTCTGTGGATTCCTTGCCCCCAAAAATGTGGAAATAGACACCAAATTTGTAATTCTAGGTCTAGTTGGAGTCAAGATATGGCCACAATTTTAATAATGGCAGCCATTTAAAAAAAAACGTCATTTTAACATACTTCCACTAATGGGATTTTCTGGGATTTTTACTACAGTGTTTCGGGTATCAATATAAACATAAAAATGTGACAATAAATTCTGTTGCAATTAGTTTAAGGTCAAACCTTATTTTCCCTAGACTATTAGGGGTGACAGAGGGCTTACCTGGATGGTTTTCCATGGACCCCTTTCGTAGGATCCCATGCATAATATATTGTACAGGCACATGGGCGCCTTATGCGGCTGGTACTATACTACAATACTAAATGTCAAAGATGTGTTTGTTTTTGTGCGTGTGTTTTGTTTTGTTTTTCTTTTCCTGTGTCTGAGCTTGTTTGTCTTGTTTGTTTATTGTTCTGCAAATATTGGGGGGGGGGGGGGATACTAATGTTAGCGACAGAATACACATGCAGGCAGGCTTATGTAAGGGTCACCTAACCTAATGTGTATTTTTCTTTAATTTCTTCCTCCATAAAAATGAATGGTGTTACCGGCAGAGATGGGCGAAAATACATCAAAAAGTATTTTGATACAAATTACAAATACCGTAAATTCCGGACTATAAGCCGCGGCTTTTTCCCCGTTTTTTGGCCCTGCGGCTTATATAACGGTGCGGCTTATCTATGGATTTTTTCAGAAAAAAAAATACAAATACAAATAAAATCTCTCTTTTTTAGCACTCTTTCTACCTATAAATCCACTTCTGTTTTAATTTCCTCTCTTGCCCTCTTTTCACCACACCGCGGACACTGTGTGCACTGTCAAAATAAACAAAGGTGGTGTTGTGTTATGTTGTTTTGTTGAAATGTTACGGTAATACGGTAAATGGGAGCTTCCTCAAACAGCCAACAATCCCCTCTGTGCGTGAACCCTTACATATGGTAATTACGGTAAGCAAACGGCCACTCGGTGACCTCCAAAATCGATGGATTTTACAGGTTACACAGCTTCATCAGCACATTTTATGTGCATTGCTTTGCTGCTTGTTTTTTCGATTATTTTTTTGTAAAGCACCTTGAATTGCCTTTGTGTATTAAAGACTTGACATCATTGGCGGAAATCAACCGGTTACTCCTACCGGTTCAAAGTTCATCAGCCGCCCGGAATCACAACAAGACGAGCAGTCTCTCACTTACCATGGGGAAGGTACGCAGAAATTCACACGACGCAGCTTTCAAGTTGAAAGCAGTCAATCTCGCATTAAAAGAGGGAAACAGAGCAGCAGCGCGTACCCTGAGCATCAATGAGTCGATGGTGAGACGTTGGAAGAAGCAGCAGGAGGAACTGTCTCAGTGCAAGAAGACCAAAAAGTCCTTCAGAGGTCATAAAAGCAGATGGCCCGAACTTGAAGATTCCCTTGAAGACTGGGTGTTGACCCAGAGAGCAGACGGCCGAGGCGTTTCCACGGTGCAGATCCGACTGAAGGCCAAAACAGTCGCCACCGAAATGAAAATTGAACATTTCAGAGGTGGGCCATCTTGGTGCTTCCGATTCATGAGACGAAAGGGACTGTCCGTCAGGGCGCGGACGACTGTGTGCCAGCAACTCCCTCCCGACTACCAGGAGAAAATCACAAACTTCGGCGAATTCACACAAAGGAAGATCAAGGAATATTCCATCGAACCGGAGCAGATCATAAATATGGATGAAGTGCCTTTGACGTTCGACCTGCCACTCACTCGGACTGTTAACAAGAAAGGTGAATCGTCGATCACATTGAGAACCACTGGGCACGAGAGAACGAATTTCACTTGTGTTCTCGGCTGCACAGCATCTGGAGTAAAGCTGCCGCCAATGGTGATTTTCAAGCGGATTACGATGCCGAAAGAGAAAATTCCCAGTGGGATATGCCTCAGAGTCAACAAGAAAGGGTGGATGATGGAAAGTGTCATGAAGGAGTGGCTGGCTGAGTGCTACGTCAAGCGCCCTGGAGGATTCTTTCACCAAAAAAAAGCTTTGCTCGTTCTCGACAGCATGAGGGCTCATATAACAGATTCCGTGAAAGCAGCCATCAAGACCACAAACTCCATTCCAGCTGTGATTCCTGGGGGCACAACGAAGCATCTGCAGCCACTTGACATCAGTGTCAATCGTGCATTCAAAGTGGCACTACGCGTTGAGTGGGAGGCGTGGATGACGAGCGGCGATAAATCATTCACCAAGACAGGGCGCATGCGAAAAGCAACTTTCGCTCAAGTTTGCCAGTGGATCCTGACAGCGTGGAGGAGTGTGAAAACATCCACGATCACCAACGGGTTCCGAAAGGCTGGACTGCTGCGTGATGATGACGCCGGCACAGCTGGGCACCTTCAGAGGCTGTTCGATTCCGACACCGACAGTGACGAAGAGGAGTTCCTTGGTTTTGAGAGTGACAACGAAGGAGAGAGGAGAGTGGTTGACGAAGCCACCCTGAACCTGTTCGTTTCCGACACTGAAGTTGAGGACTTTGCTGGTTTCAGTACGGAGGAAGAAGAGGAAGACGAGGATTAGTGACTTGACTTTGACTCTGTTTACAGCCGTTTGCTGCACCTTCACCTAAAAGATGAAGACAAGGATTACGGTACCTGGTTTCATTGTTGACAGCACCTTATCCTTTTGAGGATTGTTATATTATTGTTTTCCAGTTAATTTGTTTACTGCACCTTACCTTAACCTTTTGTTTTATTGTAACAGCACATTATCCTTTTGAGGATTGTTTTATTGTTTACAGCACATTATCCTTTTGAGGATTGTTTTATTATTATTATTATTGTTTTATTTTTTATATTTATTTTGTTGAAATGTTAATAAATGGGAGCTTCTTATAGCCTACCGTAATGCTTGTTTTGTTGAAATGTTAATAAATGGGAGCTTCCCCAAACAGCCATCTCTTTCCCGACATTCCTCTCTGTGCACGAACCATTACATATGGTAATTAAACATCAAAACACCCGCGGCTTATAGTCCGGTGCGGCTTATATATGTAAAAAACAGTCAATTTTGGTGCTGCGGCTTATATACCGGTGCGCCTTATAGTCCGGAATTTACGGTACTTGCTCAAAAAATTTATCACAATACAGATACAAAATACTGGTCTGATTATTTTTTTTGAAATACAAATACGTATTTTGTATTTTGAAAATACATACAAATACGTTTTATAAAAACTGATAAAGAGCTGCAATGATTAGTCAATTCATCGATTAATTGCCAAATATTACATTAATTGCCTATTTTGATGATCTATGAAAATATCATCACACTTTTTAACCGGTGAACCGGTCCTCGGCTTCGCCTCGGACCGGTTCACGCCTCAGCGTCGTCCCTTAAAAAGTGATAATGTACACCTCGTCGGGCATTAACCCTTACATATTGCATTTCTGCCAATCCGTGTGTGTGTGTACGCGTGGCAAACGTGCACACGCTGTAAGTAGCTACAGTACGCGACGCATGATGTAGTTTGTGCACGTCATAGTCATAGCGTGTGCGGCGCGCGCGTGGCAAAAATGTTCTATTATCTTCATGTGTGCGTTTATGCATGCAGCGTTTGCGAAAAATGCACGCGTGACCATTACAAGTCAATGGGGAAACTACATGACACGTCAAGCATTGCTTTGCTACACAGGCATCAAAGCATGCGTGTGACCCCTTCAGTCAATAGCTGCGCATGTTTTATTGAGTCGTTTGGACCTCCATAGTGTGTGTGCGTGTGTGTGTGTGTGTGTGTGTGTGTGTGTGTGTGTGTGTGTGTGTGTGTGTGTGTGTGTGTGTGTGTGTGTGTGTGTGTGCGCGCGCGTGCAGGGTGGAGCCAGACGTACGTGTTCATATGTTTACTATGAGTGAGCAGGTTTGGCAGCAGAGCAGTTCCCCATGAGGCACGGTAGTAACAAGGGAGCCCTGTGAATGAGGGAGCAGGGGGGAACGAGGGAGGGGGGAGAGAGAGAGACTGAGAGAGGCAGAGAGAGCGACAGAGAGAGAGAGACTGAGGGAGATACAGAGAGACTGAGAGTGAGAGAGAGAGAGACTGAGAGAGAGAGAGACTGAGGGAGATACAGAGAGACTGAGAGTGAGAGAGAGAGAGAGAGAATCAGGACTGAACATGCTCTTGGGAAACCACAAGCCAGACACAATTTTTTGTGTGGTGTCCCTCCGGGCTGACAGCATGTTTCCCATGTTCCAACCGCGCACGTGTGCCCTAACCCTAACCCACACACACACACACACACACACACGCACACGCACACACACACACACACACGCATGCACACGCACGCACGCACGCACCCACACGCATGCACGCACGCACACATGCACACACACACACACACACGTACGCACTCACTCACTCACTCAATTCAATTCAAAGAGGCTTTATTGGCATGACCATAGTGAATAACAGTATTGCTAAAGCACATTGTCCATGGTAGTACAGACAGAGGGAAAATACACTCACACTCTCTCTCTCTCACACACACACACACACACACACACACACACACTCTCTCTCTCTCTCTCTCCCGGGCTGACAGCATGTTTCCCATGTTGTTCCAAACAGTTTGCACTGGAGCTCGTCCAGAGAGGGACCCCCCCCCCCCCCCCCCCCCCCCACCCGCCCGGCTGGGCCACAGCGTGTCTTTATTAAGAGCGACGGCTGGTGAAATGGCAAAGCCGCATGTTAAGGAGAATACAAATTCTTGAAATGTAAAACCCGGCGAATTTCACGGTTTCAGCAGCTCAGAAGACCCCCCCCCCCTCTCTCTCTCTCTCTCTCTCTCTCTCTCTCTCTCTCTCTCTCCTCCCCGGCTGACAGGCAGGTTTGCCGTTTCCCTCTCTAACTGGAGTGAGGACCACATGAGGACTGCCTGGGCGGCCGTGCATGTTGTAGCAGAGCATAAGGAGAACGAAAGCAGAAGTCATCTCAAAGTGTTTTTCTAAGCCCTAGGGTTAAGCTCATATAGGAATCATTTTATTTGCCAAACGGCATAAACGTAGAGGAGATTGTCTTGGTGGTATTGGTGTCGAAGCATCAAGCTATATAGCATCACTACTGACTAGGGTTGTCAAAAGTATCGATAGTATCGAAAAAATCAATACAAAAAAATTAAAACTGGTACAATACTCATTTGCAATAGGTATCGATAAGTATCGATGCTAAAACATACTGATTTCTGCCTCCCTGTCATTGGTGGGTGTCTTTTGCTTCAACAAGCTCAAAGTGCTCTGATAGGCGGATGACTAGAGCAGGTGTAATCTGCTGTGTAAGTGCAAAGTTTTTAATGAGTTCCATCAGGTCTAGATTATGGAGAAACGTACGACGTCTGTCTGTTCATCTGTCTTCGTTTATTTTTTATGCCTCTTGATGTGTTGTCATCCCCCCCCCCCCCCCCCTCTCTGTGGTATGGAAAATGCTCTAGAGTATCGATATTTTCCTGGGTACCGGTATCGAAGTAGACATTCTAGTATCGTGACATCCCTACTACTGACCAGTGCTTCTCCAACATTTTCATATCAAGGACCCCTAATTTAGTCCACATTGGGCCCACGGACCCCCATTTAATGACATTCTTCTACATTCTCTAACTGTGTTCACTTCTTCTCCATTAAATGTGGAGTTGAAGTTGAGGTGAAGAGAACTACTGTACTAACCAATGCTTCTCAAGAGAGTTCTCAACATGGGGTCTGGGGAACCTTGAGAACCTCGAGGGGGTTCCAGGGCATCACCAGTAAATTAATGAATTGTTAATTGAACCATTATTGCATTTACAAGAAGTGAACACAATTAGAGCACCAGTGGCTCATGCGTTACATTACTGGCTTTCCCGGGGAAGCTAAGCAGGTCTGAATGTGGATACTCTTTTAATGGGAGACTGGTGCTGGAAGTGCTGTTGGAAGACCAGACAGTAGGAGCCGCTCGCCCTCTGGTCTCCTGAATAATCTCCCCAATGCCCCGGGGCAGAGACAGGGACTCGGTCCTGTGAGTGAGCACCGTCCTTCGGATGAGACATTAAACTGAGGTCCTGACTCTCTGTGGTCATTAAAGATCCCATCGGCACTCTTCACAAGAGTAGAGGTGTAACCCCGGTGCCCTGGCTAAAAGAATTCCCAAACAGGCCTTCCTTTAATCATGGCCACCTAATCATCCCTTGTTACTTAATTGGCACATTCAGTCCTCAACTCTCCACCGTGATAGGCTGATGTGTGGTGAGCGTTCTGGCGCAAACTGGCTGTCATGCATCACCCAGGTGGGTCTTGACAAAAGATTGATTGATTGATTGATTGATTTATTGAATGTTATGATTTGTTCCAAAAGACAACTGAATTTGAATTATTTGTATAGAATGGTTGGATTTATTGAAGTATTGCGATTTTTTTTTAATTTACATGTTCAAAAATGCATCCTGTGTGATCGTGTCTCCTCCCTCAACAACTACTTTTATCTATTAAGGGACCGTTGGTTATTTAGGGAAGGGTCCACTGGAGGAAAATAGGGGAGGGTAATTTTGTTTTAAATTTAGTCTGAGGGAGGGTACACTCTCTTTAATTTGAGTCCAGGGGAGGGGTATACAATGTTGATTCGATAAAAATATATAAACTTTTTTTGTGTGTGTAATGTTTGCTTTTCGGACTTCAACAACTACTGAGTTGCTTCATTTACACCCCTCCTGTCCAAACTGTTTGGTATGTCCCGGTGCATTGTTTCTCTTTGGCGGTCCTATCTGTCAATATTTGTGCTTGGCCTATCCAGACAGTGGGCGTGTACAGTATCTGGCAAATCAGTGGCGCTTTTCTGGTGATAATATGGAAGTACAATAACCCACTGGAACAAAGTCGAGCAAACAAACAGACATGGCATCACAAAATATATATGGGCTCTATGCGCAGATAAGTCATCTTAGGAAGTCACAGTAGAACCGAGTTACGGCTCACTCATCTCCTAAATTACGTTAAGTCTGCGAGGGATATTTATACCACCAGGATGACATATATGTTTCACATAGGGTTGTGTTTTTACGCACAATAATAGAACCGGCGAACTTTTTTTCCATCAGTCATTGACCGCTATTTAAACACAAATATTGATATACACAGACTGAAGATTGTTTCACAAGCGAAAATAGCATTATGTAGCGACCGGAGGAGGCGGTCACTCTGATTGGTGACAGTTCTGCTCGAAGCAGCGCAAAGGATTATGGGAGTTCCATGTTCTTATGGGAAGCGTGTTACTGTACAGTTAAAAACGTGGTTTGTTGTTGTGCTCATGTTTTGATTGCATTATGTGGTATGGCAATGTTTGTGTGGCCAGGATATGTTTAGTTTTACTATCAATGTAGCCACCATGACTGAGACTGTTAGTGTGTCTGGCCGGAGCTTCTGCAAATGTTAGGTTAAAAGTAAGATATATGTGTCAGTCTGCATTCTTCCACGCAAGCTCGCCACAATATTGTTTGGGGAGGGTCAATTATATTTTTCAAATCGCTTTGGGAGGGTCAAGGAAAAATATATTTTGATCAGGGAAGGGGCACAGCTTTTTATTTCAGAGCACACCAAATCCCTCCAGTGACCCCCTTTCTAAATAACGAGCGGTCCCTAACTACTATCAAGGTTCCCTTTGAGCAAGGCACTGGACCCCAACCGCTGCAGTGGACTGCTCAGTGGCCACCAGTAGAAGACTCCCACAGTAGTAGCTTGTCCATTTATTTTGCTGTGGCAATGGTATTATTTTTTCTTTTTAGAGGTATTAAAGCCTTCAAATTCATTCAATTTTTACTTAAAAATACGCAGATACCTTCCACTAGCAAAGTCCATGGAGCTCAGTCAGCTCTGCCCGGAAATATAAAGGCTGAAAAAGGAAAAATAATAATAATAATAATAGTAATAATAGTTACACTACTTCTCTCCAAGACGTGGCAGCATTTGGCAAACATTTGACTGTGTGGAAACTCATGTCAGCATGTTTAAAAGGGGCTTTCACTAATCTGCAGTGGGGGAATGAAATTTCAAACGCAACATACTGGCAAAATCACAGGAATGTGCAAAAAGACTGGTGTGGCTGCAGAGGGCAGAGGGCTAAAATTAGAAGCACACGGGGTCTGAATCAGCATCTGGGACAGGATCTGAATCAGCATGTGGGACAGGATGGGACAGGGTCTGAATCAGCATGTGGGACTGGATGGGACAGGGTCTCAATCAGCATGTGGGACTGGATGGGACAGGGTCTGAATCAGCATGTGGGACAGGATGGGACAGGGTCTGAATCAGCATGTGGGACTGGATGGGACAGGGTCTGAATCAGCATGTGGGACTGGATGGGACAGGATCTGAATCAGCATGTGGGACTGGATGGGACAGGGTCTGAATCAGCATGTGGGACTGGATGGGACAGGATCTGAATCAGCATGTGGGACTGGATGGGACAGGGTCTGAATCAGCATGTGGGACAGGATGGGACAGGGTCTGAATCAGCATGTGGGACAGGATGGGACAGGGTCTGAATCAGCATGTGGGACAGGATGGGACAGGGTCTGAATCAGCATGTGGGACTGGATTGGACAGGGTCTGAATCAGCATGTGGGACAGGATGGGACAGGGTCTGAATCAGCATGTGGGACAGGATGGGACAGGGTCTGAATCAGCATGTGGGACTGGATGGGACAGGGTCTGAATCAGCATGTGGGACAGGATGGGACAGGGTCTGAATCAGCATGTGGGACTGGATGGGACAGGGTCTGAATCAGCATGTGGGACAGGATGGGACAGGGTCTGAATCAGCATGTGGGGCTGGATGGGACAGGGTCTGAATCAGCATGTGGGACTGGATGGGACAGGGTCTGAATCAGCATGTGGGACTGGATGGGACAGGGTCTGAATTAGCATGTGGGACTGGATGGGACAGGATCTGAATCAGCATGTGGGACAGGATGGGATTTTGCTGACAGATTTATTTTCTTTTTTGCATCGTTCTTCCCTCCAAAGCCAGTATGTTTTCTTCCATGACATGCTGCTCAATGTGACGTCTTGGACTATGATGACTATTGAAGTCGTGTCGGCCAAGGCTTCAGATCTGCTGGAAGGGGGGGAAGGAGGAGAGACAACCAGACACACACACACACACACACACACACACACACACACACACACACACACACACACACACACACACGCACACACACACACACACACAATGCTTTCATCCAACTTTTATAAGTTGAATATGGGCACAAATGCAAACACTTTGTATTATGCCTTTTTATTTTACTCACATTAGCTAATATCTGGATTTACAGAGGAATTTGTAAACATGGCAGCTTATGGAGGTACTTAAATGGCTTGGACTGTAAATATTTCTAATAGGGGTGGTGGAAAGACTCATATCTCAGTGTTGAGGTCACAGCCTGGATGGCGGTAACAAATGTCATTTACTCTCATTTCTGTAATTGAGTAGCCTTTTGTAGCTATATGTAGCCTACGATTTTGAAAAAGTCAGTAATCATGTGTGTTTTGATGAAGTATTACATTTTCCTACATTTTAACACATTCACTGCCAGCCGTTTTTCAATACTGTAGTTAGCTTCTGCCAGAGGGTTTTTTTGAGGATTCTGGCTCATCTTTCAAGAGCCGAGGATTCGTTTCTGTTAGGATTTTGTGAACACACAATATCTCAAAAGAACTAATAGAATGTGTGCTTTCTCTGTCTAAAAGAGGAGTTAGTTTGTAGAGTTAGTAGTTATGTAAGCATTAGCAGTTGAATACAGCATGGTTTCAGCGTCTGAAAATTTATTCAGAGATAAACGGCTTTTTGTGAAATTCGATAGAACAGTCACTTTAACCATTCATTTTTGGCATCAGTAAGACGTCAGACATCTAAACAATAGTTTTGAACAGTAATTTCCTCCATAACAGCAGGAAACACCCCTCTCCTTCAAACTCCTCCCTCCGTGTGTGTTCTTCTTGGCTGCAGCGGGCGTGTCACAAGCTCGTTTCTGTTGCTGCTGTAACCTCGCGTCACCAGGCTCACTGCTTTGCTGCTGCTGTGCCTGTCTGCTGGCGGGACAGCAGCTTCATCAAAGCTCTCAGAACCCCGTGGCGGGGTTCTGAGAGCTTTGATGAAGCTTTTGCGATTCTGGTCTTATTTATGCTGCGTGTTTCAAAGTGTGTTCCACCCGTAATCTATTATGCAAATTTGCAAAACCCCACCGCCAGCTCCCAAGCGCGAAAGCGTTTTCGCCAATCCATTTTCATGAGAATGGCTTCCTCACACTGCTTTTTGCTTGCCTTCCTCTAGAATGGAGAGCACTGTCGCCACTTAGTGGGTCGGTGGAATGGGTTGTACACGTTCGGTAGCTCCAATATTTTTATAGGAGACGTGGGGGGCATTGATCCACGTAGCACCGTCAATTTTTTTTTTTTTTTTTTTTTTACGTCTCAACTCGTCGTTGGCAGTCAACCGTTGGATTTTTTTTGACGAGTCAACTCGCCATTGGCAGTGAACGTGTTAAGTTGGCTCCATTGCATTGCAGAGTGCATATTGTCTGGTTTGTGATGGGGGGGGGTCATCGTAAATGGCGATAATATCGTATATTGCGATATTTTGGCAGAACAATATCACAATATTCCATTTGGGATATCGTCCCAATAAACTTCCCAGTTGAAGATGACATCTGAATCAAACCGGTTAGCATGTGGATAAGAAACAAGTATTAAATGCTCAAATTTATCCATGAAAGTTAACATTCATCCCAATTGTATGTATCCACATCACATGCGTTGCCTCTTTGGTGTGACCGAACACTTACGTGACAAACGGTAAAACAATTTACAGACCACAGATGGTTTAGCTATTATGTACTATTCAAATCAGTAGATTGTGATCACAGCGGAAGGCCAGGCCAAACAGATGTTTTGTCCTCCACCAACAGCGGGACTATGGAGCGGTCTCCATGCAATAGTGAGTTAGTCACACTGTAACACTGACTTTGTGCTGCTAGGCGGCAGCATTGACAATGAATGGAACTGACCTATTCCTACTACGAGTACATCACTGACTATGGACTGCAATTTTCTAGGGCTGACCCAAATGCTTCGAAGCTTCAATCGATGCCATTGGTAATCGATTTCCAAATCACTATTCGAATACTTCGTTTTTCTTCTGAAATGTATTTTTAAATAGTAATCCAACATTATTCATTATGCATCAACATTAATTATTATTACTTATTCTCTCAGACAAAGACATTGTGCCTCATAGCTCTCATCTAACGTTACTTACCAGCACTGAAACTCTTAACAGTTTGACCATGGAGCCACCAGGGCCTACTGTATATGAGCAAATTTGTTTTTATGGTCTATGGCTGTCATTTATTTGATGTGCTTATTGCAAATTTTTTATTCATTTCCGTTTCAATAAAAAGGAAAATCCAGCCCTACAATTTTCCAATAATAACCTGATTAAGACAATACTCTGAATAAGATACTGCCATGTTAAACAGCATATTCTGAAGCCTGGGACTTTACAAAATTCTAGTTTTGTTGTGAGAAACTCTGTCAGAATTCTAAAGCAAGTTAGGAATGTTTTGAGTCTACCAGATGTTTCTGTCCACACGCCAATTTCTTTCAATCACTCATTTTTGGCTCCATGGTTAGACAAAAACTACCATGTCTGGAGCGAGAAGGGTCTAGTTTCCATCAAAGACCTATACATAGAAGGTCATTTTGCATCCTTTGATCTACTGAAGAGGAAGTTTGAGTTGCCCGACACGAACTGGCTCAGATTCCTGCAAATCAGAAATCATGTTCGATCCAAGATTCATACCTTTGAAGCGCTCCCAAATGAACATGCCTTTTTCGATGTTTTGTTGAGCCCACCTCACTCCAGGCATCTTATTTCTAGATTTGTATGTCTGTTTGATAACTGCACCACGGCTTCTACTGAGAGGATTAGAGAAGCATGGCAGGGGGAACTTGGTATTGAATTATCTGACAGTATATGGGAAAGGAGTTTGTGGTACAACTTAACTTAACTTAACTTAACTTAATATTTGTCAGAGGCATATTTCTACCACTATGTGGTAGAAATATGCAATTATAATTTTTTAATTGGAGCTGAGAGTCCTTTCAACTCAAAGTGAGTAGCCTACAACTAGCGTTGATGTTTGTTTGTTCCTCCCTCTGTAACACCCTCCCCAAACCGTAGAAGCTTTGATTATGATCGATTTTATCTCCCTGAAGCGGCGACGCTCTAAATACGGTATTCGGGACAGCCCTAAATATATATATATACTGTATGTGACATATATGTATATGTGACAAAAATGCGATATTATTTTGGCCTGTAAAAAAATATGCCTGGCGGGGTGGATTTCTCCATCTACCCGCCACCTGGCCGGTGAGTCAAAAAGTTCATTTGGGGGCCTGATGGGTAATGATGATGAGGATGGTCTGAAAAATAAGAAGCATGGGTAATGATGACCCTTATTGTTCATTAGCCCTTGTTCACACAGGACGCCAAACGTAAGCAGAACTGAAGCTTGAAGCAGGCACAAGCTGAACGGACACCTAACCGTTCACACAAGAAGCCTTCTCTTTTCCTCTCAGCGCCTACTCTGGCACCTTGAACCCGCCCACAACTCCCATTGACTTTATGCCTGGCTTCACGCCTCATGCTTGGAAAATAGGCGTGAATCCTGAACGATCGCTTGAGCAAGGTGTGATCGTGTCTTCGGCGAGGCTTCAGCATGACGCACGACGCACGCGGGTGGTGTGAACGGCCTCACCTGTTAACAAGGACGCCTAAATGAAACTTGTGGGTTCAGCGTAGGTACAGCTCAGGTTGAGCGTTGCTTCGGCGTCCTGTGTGAACGGGGGCTTAGGAATAGCAGCAGCAGGGTTGCAGCTTGCAATACTTCCCTGCTCTGATGCCTCTGCTCTGTGTTCACTATCCTCTACTCTCCTCCACATCTCTGCAACCAGATGGATTCCAGAACACAAGTCCCCACACACATGCACGTGCACACACATGCACGTGCACACACATGCACGTGCATGCACATGCACAGACACACACACACACACACACACACACACACACACACACACACACACACACACACACACACACACACACACACACACACACCTACACACACACACACACACACACACACACACACACACACACACACACACAAACACACACGCAGCCCTGGCCTCTGTGGGGAGAGTCTGCCCCGGCTGATTGATTAACTGCTGGACCCCATTTCCTCCATCCGGGGAGAAATGTGCTCCTCCACCTCAGACCTATCTGCTCCTCCACCTCAGACCTATCTGCTCCTCCACCTCAGACCTATCTGCTCCTCCACCTCAGACTTATCTGCTCCTCCACCTCAGACCTATCTGCTCCTCCACCTCAGACTTATCTGCTCCTCCACCTCAGACCTATCTGCTCCTCCACCTCAGACCTATCTGCTCCTCCACCTCAGACTTATCTGCTCCTCCACCTCAGACCTATTTGCTCCTCCACCTCAGACTTATCTGCTCCTCCACCTCAGACCTATCTGCTCCTCCACCTCAGACCTATCTGCTCCTCCACCTCAGACCTATCTGCTCCTCCACCTCAGACCTATCTGCTCCGCCACCTCAGACCTATCTGCTCCTCCACCTCAGACCTATCTGCTCCTCCACCTCAGACCTATCTGCTCCTCCACCTCAGACCTATCTGCTCCTCCACCTCAGACCTATCTGCTCCTCCACCTCAGACCTATCTGCTCCTCCACCTCAGACCTATCTGCTCCTCCACCTCAGACCTATCTGCTCCTCCACCTCAGACCTATCTGCTCCTTCACCTCAGACTTATCTGCTCCTCCACCTCAGACTTATCTGCTCCTCCACCTCAGACCTATCTGCTCCTCCACCTCAGACCTATCTGCTCCTCCACCTCAGACCTATCTGCTCCTTCACCTCAGACTTATCTGCTCCTCCACCTCAGACCTATCTGCTCCTCCACCTCAGACCTATCTGCTCCTCCACCTCAGACCTATCTGCTCCGCCACCTCAGACCTATCTGCTCCTCCACCTCAGACCTATCTGCTCCTCCACCTCAGACTTATCTGCTCCTCCACCTCAGACCTATCTGCTCCTCCACCTCAGACCTATCTGCTCCTCCACCTCAGACCTGTTTGTAACTCTTTGCCTTACGCAGATACAATTACTTCTCATTAAATAATATATTCTTTTCAAATTCCAAGTAGCTCCTTTTTTTGCTTTGAAACAATTTCCTCCCATCTCACCGCCCATCCTCTCAATGTCAACTTCAGTTAATTTCTCTCATCTGAAGCCTGTTGGCACCAAGCTAACTGACCTCCTGCATTCTCAACCATCACACAGAGCTGAGCATATTTTGTCTAGCTTATTTTCCCATATACTGTGGTCTTTCTCTGAGCGTAATCCCAGCAAGACATCAGTGCCACTCCATTTGAATTGTTGGCCTGAGGGCAACACGGAGGAACCTTGTGAGCCAGGCGATCTCAAGAAGATTAGAGTGTCAGACATGTCTGCCTCCCTGTCCTTTCAGGGACAGGGGTGTTACCTCCTCTTGCTAAGGCTGTTCGATTATGGCAAAAAATCATAATCACTATTATTTTTGACTGATACTGAGATCACGAAAACTTAATAAATAAATAAAATAAAATAAATAAATGAAAATAAAAGTGAAAAATAAATAATATGTAACATAATTATTTTATCTTCCACACAACTAGTTCGTTATAATCTAACGTCATGCTTCGAAGGCGACTTTACGACGATGAGGACGGTGAGGACTCAATCAATAGCCGTTTTCACACATGCGCTTTTTACCGGTAAATGACCGGAAAGCGGTCTAATGCCTTCATGTGTGAAAGTTGTTTTCCGGTATAAGCGCGACCCCGTCATCGCGTGACATTTCACCAGTTTCTAGGTTGTCATAAGAGCGGTATGGCTGCTTCATGTGTGGGCGTGCTCCCCCCCCCCCCCCCCCTCCCCTCTCTGATCGCACTCTGGCCAGAGTCCTTCAGTCCAGCCCGACAGGGACACAGACAGCGAAAATGGCAGCGGCTTGAGTCTTGCAAGCCGCCCAACGCTTGTTGAGAAAGCAAATGCACGAAGTGAAATGTGGAAGTATTTTGCTTACGTTGCTGACAGCGAAGGGAAGCCCCCTGGACACATCAAACGAAGCCAGTCTGTAAAAAGTGCTTCAACGCGACGCAGGTGAACGGATAAACATCGAACCAGCCAGGCTATTTCTCTCCGACATGGATCCCTACTTCTTCAAAGATTTCAGTTCAAAGACTGGTTAGCGAATGTGAAGGATACAACATACATGCCCTCTTAAGTCAAACGAGTGTGATTTATTGTGTGACAAGCAAACTTATTTCACCATCGGAGTTTTGCTGACCCCCAAAATAAGGAGGATTCCCCATCCAAGTGCACACGTCACTCCCCACCCCCTCTGCAGTGCCCCCCCCCCCCCCCTAACCCTTCAGTTACAGTTACAGACTTCATATCATTAACATAAAAAAAAAAAAAAGAGAGGGCCTAATATACTTCCTTGAGGAAGACCACAGCATAGATGAAGAGGAGAGGACAAGGTGCCGTTCACATCGATGACCTGTTCTCTACCCCTCAGGTAAGACCTCACCCATTCAAGGGAGGTGCTGCTGAAAGTAGGGATGTGGATTTTCAGTTAATTTTACTTTCGACTAACCGACACCCTTAATCGGTTAACCATCGGTTAATTTTTTTAAAAGACGTGAACTATTAATTGAGTGGCATGTGCCTTTCATTCCAGCGCTCCATAGGGTTTCAGACTGCATTTTTGCGACCATTATTTTAGTGTGTGAGTCCGGACTGCATTGCTTCCTTCCTACACTACCAAATCCGCTTGAAGCATGACTGGCTCGCTGTAGTCTGCACAGGGCGTCAGGGGAGAAAGGTTTTCTACTGCCTGGCTGCCATTGAAGAGCAGCATCGCACTTCTCCTGTCTGGTCAAAAAGCAGAGGGGGGCTGATTGTTTCTCTGTGTGTGAAGTCAGAGCTTGCTCCTTTCAAAGAACCGGCCTGCTGACTGACGCGAGTAAACAGAGCACATCTCGAGCACGCGGGGGGAGGGGTGGACAGTGAGAGACAGAGGGGGGAGGGGTGGACAGTGAGAGACAGAGAAGTCAGTCACAGTAGGCTCTTTCACACACAGATCGCGCAAAAATTGCCGTTTAGGAGTCCCGCAAAGACCGCACCCTCGCCACAGAAATTGCTTTCACACAGAGCCAAGCAGCACGGCCACATTCCCGTGCTGTGGTATACTTTCAGGTGAAATCCCCTGCTCCCGGATTGAAAGGCGAGCGGAGGGATTTCCAGCTCCTCCTAGCCCAAATTAATATTTTCATAGGTTAGTGTAGCCTAGGCTACTGTATGATGAATGAATTCATTCAACAACCAAGACTTCCCTCCTTCTCCTAGTCCGCTGAGCAGGGAGGATAGGTGCACTTGCATGGTGGGCGGGCAGATCGATATGGTGTCCTACTAAAATTGGAACGATACACGACCGCCCGCATATCAAACAGCTGCAGTCTGCATAACGTTCGTCTGGGGAATAGTATAGGCTATAAATGCACATGACTACTTAACGTTAGTAGTTTTTGTAAGGGAATGCACAGAGCTGATTTCGAGAGGGAATAACCTCAGACCAACTCGCCACAGACAGCTATAGCCCTCTGAAGCTTATTATTATATCCGTTAATTGTACCTACTAATGTCAACATCGTTTGAGCATAAAGCCTAACCGCACGGAGCATTCCTCCTGGCGCCCCTGCAGTCATGATTGTATAGGCTACTTTTTTACTTTCACTCCTGCACTTTCTTGATACATGAGGTGATTTCCCCTGTAATTTTTTTATGAATGAGCTGACCATTCACACCTTTTCCGGCTCGCTGCGACGACGATTTCAAATGGAGGCGGGTTGCCAGGTACCCCGGCGCTGTTACTACGTACCGTGGCGGGACAAAAGGCGTAAAACAATTGTCCACCAAAGCGCGTTCACGACTTTAACATCGGAGGCGCGAATCCTATTTTCCGTGCATTTTTCGGCTTTCAAGGCCGGTGTGAAAGAGCCTAATGATGCACATTGCTTTTCTCTCTCAAACATTAAAAAAAACCTTTCTCTAAATGAATGTTCCTATATATATAATGCTGCTACAGTAGGTTACGTTAACATTGCTTCCCGCGAAGGAGGAAAACAAATCACCACATTTACGCGTATGCAAATATAATATGCAAATTAACCGTTTGACCGACATGCTTAACCGACCAATGACGTTCTCGGCGGTTAAAGGGTTAACCGTCGACATCTCTAGCTGAAACCCAAGGCCCTGCGCTTATTCACCTTATTCCTGGATTTACGTTTCCCATGATTCTCAGCGGCTGCCGGTTGTCGACTTCCTGTTTAAAAAAATTTCACTAGCAAGGAGGTGCGCGCCGCTCTCAAAGAGTGGGAACGTTTGGCTTATTTTATCCGAAATGGCTAAAAATAGAAACGTTGTGTGGTTGCATAGTGGCAATATTTTACAAAAACGAGGTGAATGTCAATTCACTCGTACTGTACGGGCTTATTTTAGCCGAAATGGCTAAAAATAGTATGTGGTTGCATAGCGGCCGCTTTTGTTTTGAAGGCTAAACGTCCAAACCGGAACTCTTATTATTTGGTCATTGAACGTAGCTTTAGCGGTCTCTCTCTTTCAAGATTCAAGATATTGTCACTCCGTTGTACAATTATGCGCATGTGAAATTATTGTGCTGGGGGGCATCATTACAAGACATAGGTAGGTACAAAGTCACAACAATTATTATGATTATTTTCAGTCTCTTTCGCTATGAATGGTCCTGGGCGGAAACAGGCAACCAGCAGCTGGAAACAGGGAGGGAGGCTGTCATGGAAGCGCTCACACGGTCTCACCAGGAAACTCGTGAATACAGGAGGATATTGTGATGTACTGTAGCTAATGCTTTCTGAAGGTCCAGCATGACCATCCTGCAGTATTTTCCTGCCTCTACTTCTTGTCTAATGAAATTGTTTAGGTAAAGCAAACAGGAATCCGTTGAATGTGATTTCCTGAAGCCGGATTGGAATTCAAATAGTAGATTATGTGATGATTTGATCAAAAATTACCTTTTCTATTACTTTGGAGATTGAGCAGAGAAGGGAAACGGGACGATAGTTACCTGGTTGTAATTTACTTCATTTTTTGTATAATGGGGTTACTTTGTCCAGTTTGAACTCTTGGGGGAAATTGTTTTATGGACAGGTTGGTTATGAAGGTTATGGACGGAGTGATGACTTCAGCTGCATCCCTTAAGAACCTAGAAGGGATGTTATCGAGACCAGTTGCTTTGGATGGATTCAGGGCCTTGAGTTTCTTCGGCACAACCGCTTCGGACACCTCAGTAAAAGAAAAGGCATCAGCCTAGACATCCAACTTTTTATAAAAGGACTCGACATGGCTTTCTCCAAAGCACCCTGAGTGAGTGGGTCATTTGTTTATAGTAGTAAAGAACCTGTTAAAGCAGTTTGCAACTTTGAGTTGATCCTATGTGAGTTTATCCTATGTGACTGCCTCCTATATTCACGGTCTTATTGAGTGCTTTGTCCTGAGTCTGTTGTTGTGCCCTAGGTGTTTTAGGGATTTCCACAATTTTGAGGGGTTATTTTTATTTTCAGCTATTGATTCATTGAATAAGTTTAGTTTGGCTTTCCTAACCAGCTGATTGGCCTCGTTTCTCAGTTTTTTGTAATTACAAAAAGAGGTGGGATTCCTGCTTTTTCTAAAAAAAAGTAAAACTTTTATTTCTCACCTTAATGGCCCTTATAATGTCTGCATTGACCCAGGGTTCTGTCCTGGCTTTGACCCTGGATGTTTTTAGGGGTGCAATCTTGATCAACCACCCTGATGCTGATCAACCACCCTGATGCTGGCCCTGGGCAGCCTGATGCTGGCCCTGGGCAGCCTGATGCTGGCCCTGGGCAGCCTGATGCTGGCCCTGGGCAGCCTGATGCTGGCCCTGGGCAGCCTGATGCTGGCCCTGGGCAGCTTGATGCTGGCCCTGGGCAGCTTGATGCTGGCCCTGGGCAGCTTGATGCTGGCCCTGGGCAGCCGTCTGAGAAGGGAGGGGGAACAGAGAGCTCGCAGATGTGGAGAAACTGAACGGGTTGAGAGTGTGATCTAAAAATGTCAAAGGCGATGCTGCTGCTGCTACACCATGCTGCTTAGCTGCTACCCCATGCTGCTGCTACACCATGCTGCTGCTGCTACACCATGCTGCTGCTACACCATGCTGCTGCTGCTACACCATGCTGCTGCTGCTACACCATGCTGCTGCTGCTACACCATGCTGCTGCTACACCATGCTGCTGCTGCTACACCATGCTGCTGCTGCTACACCATGCTGCTGCTGCTACACCATGCTGCTGCTGCTACACCATGCTGCTGCTGCTACACCATGCTGCTGCTGCTACACCATGCTGCTGCTACACCATGCTGCTGCTGCTACACCATGCTGCTGCTACACCATGCTGCTTAGCTGCTACACCATGCTGCTGCTGCTACACCATGCTGCTTAGCTGCTACACCATGCTGCTGCTGCTACACCATGCTGCTGCTGCTACACCATGCTGCTGCTGCTACACCATGCTGCTGCTACACCATGCTGCTGCTGCTACACCATGCTGCTGCTACACCATGCTGCTGCTGCTACACCATGCTGCTGCTACACCATGCTGCTGCTGCTACACCATGCTGCTGCTACACCATGCTGCTGCTACACCATGCTGCTTAGCTGCTACACCATGCTACTGCTACACCATGCTGCTGCTACACCATGCTGCTGCTACACCATGCTGCTGCTACACCATGCTGCTTAGCTGCTACACCATGCTGCTGCTGCTACACCATGCTGCTGCTACACCATGCTGCTGCTACACCATGCTGCTGCTACACCATGCTGCTTAGCTGCTACACCATGCTGCTGCTGCTACACCATGCTGCTGCTACACCATGCTGCTGCTACACCATGCTGCTGCTACACCATGCTGCTTAGCTGCTACACCATGCTGCTGCTGCTACACCATGCTGCTGCTGCTACACCATGCTGCTGCTACACCATGCTGCTGCTACACCATGCTGCTGCTACACCATGCTGCTTAGCTGCTACACCATGCTGCTGCTGCTACACCATGCTGCTGCTGCTACACCATGCTGCTGCTACACCATGCTGCTTAGCTTAGCTGGGTTTAAAAAAAAAAGTGTACTAGTGGCACTTTTGATGTAAAAAGGTATTACTGACACTGACACAAATCGGGTGCTCCATAGTAGGGGTGTGAATCTTTGGGTATCACACGAGTTTGATTTGATTCCTTCAGATTCAATTCAAAGTTGATTCTTGGTTCAAAACTATTCCAGATTCAAAATCGATTCTCGATTCAGCATAGGGGGATTTCAGGATCTAAGAAAGGCGGTGTAGCAAATTGTGGCATGAAAGCAGAATAAAGTGTATAAGATTAGGTTTTTATGTTTGAAAGTTTTATCAACTGATTGCAATATAAATACACAAAGGCAAACCTATAGACAAAAGGTAACATTTATTCATGTTTGCACAATTTGCACAAGTAAAAATGTCTTAGTATTTCTCAGTTCTCAGTGACGTCAAGAAATTAAAATCTAAGTTAAAGTAATACAGAATCGATTCGTGGGAGTTGTGAATCGATCAGAATCGTGGAAGATAAGAATCGTGATTCTTATATGAATCGATTTTTTTGGACACCCCTACTCCATACTGTAGCTGGTCCTGTCATTTCCTTTCTTTCACCTGTGGTGATGGAAAGCGGATTGTTTCTTCTCTGAAAACCCCAGGAGCTGAAATCAAACACCAGCCATAAGTGACACAGGTAATCCAGCGGCGTCGCTCCCCCCTGCTGGTCCCTGTAATGATGTGCTTGTGAGACATCCTGTGTTAGCAGCAACAGAAACCCAAACAAAGGCAGTGTTTCACAGGCCCTGCTGTGACCTAGAAAAGGAAACGTGAGAGCAGGGTGATGCTGTCTCAGCCTGGAGAAACACTCTTTTATGCTCACCACTATGCCACTGCTCATACTGTTAAGGCTACTGCTAGTACTGCTACTAGCTACTACTAGTACTATCGGTACTACTACTACTACTACTGCTAGGGTTAGGGTTAGGAGTGCCTATGCTGATAAGCCCCCCCCCCCCCCCCCCCCCAACCTAATTCCAAAGAACATCAAGTCTCTCCTGTAGTGGAATTAACACATATGTATTACTCTTATGCTGATAGTGGCCCACTGGCAGATACGGACATAGAGAGCTTTTCAAAATAGAGATAAGAATAAGAAAACTACTTCAAACTAGGTTATGCCATTTCTTTTATTTATCTAACAATTTCTTTGGATAAAAAACAGTGGCGCACATCCACAAACCTTCAAGGCAGGTGCAGGACCAGAATAGCTCAACATTCAAGAAGAGACGCACACTGTAGCTCCCATTCAACACGTTTATTGGACAGTTACCCGATGTGATGTTTTGCGCTAAAGCTCTTCTTCAGACATGAAAATAGCATACAAGGATGCCATCTTTAAATACAAGTAACCCCTTGTCACATGACTAATCACATGATACAGGTGGCTACTGCGTGAAGTGAATCTAGTTGGCTATACATAGACAATACAGACAAATATTACACAAAGCAAAAACAGTCACTATATACAAATATCCCCATAAATCCCTTTTAATATAGAGTAGGGATGCACCGATCCACATTTTTTCACTTCCGATCCGATTCCGATACCTGAATTTGGATATCTGCCGATACCGATATTATGCCGATACCAATATTTTTCTTGAATATACCGTATAGGCAAAAATTTGGCCAATTAATATATATATTTTTAAATATACCTTGCAAAAAGCAGACAAAATTAAGAAAATATACAAGGCAAAGAAGGATACTATTATACATGGGCAAATTACGGCCAGCGCTGGAATTGCAAAAAAAAAAAAACGATTCCGATCCGATCCGTGAATTAGTGCCAATATCGGCACCCGATACCGATATTGGATCGGATCGACCCCATCCCTAATATAGAGGCGCCTCTACTAGATCTAGTAATCTAGCCATATTTAAGGTATGGCGGCTATTGGTCTGATGTTAATTTATGATGTGCTGTGTGGGCCTGGTCTAGATTTTGCTGTATAATATTTGTATATATTGACTGTTCTTGCTTTGTGTAATATTCATGTGTATTCTATGTATAGCACTTCATGCACTAGCCACCTGATCATGTGATTAGTCATGCCCTTGACAGTCCATTTCCTGGTGTTCCTTTTCTTATTCTGCCCATCTATAGGTTCAGAATTCTCATCCGCTATATTCAGTCAGAAACGGGCTGGTTTTGACAGCTTTCTTTCTTTCTTTTGGTTGTGAAATTAGTCCTAAATTCAATTCCAGGTACAGTAGCATTAAAACATATTAAATCTGTCTTTCTGAAAGCTGTAATGTCCTTGTTCCCTGGCTGCCTCTGTGTGAAGGGTAAGCAGGCGGTATACAGTATCTACTGTTAACAGTACATTGTTATGTGGAGGAGAAATGAGCGTGAGGGCAGAGAAAGCTTGGGCTTCTTCACCCCTTTCTAGCTTACTGCTCTCACTGCGCTACAAACCTGCCTACCCAGACTACAACATAACCATCTCTAGATTACAACCAACCCACTCTGCTCACACTGCGCTACAAACCTGATGGTAACCCAGACTACAACCAGCCCACTCCGTCTGGTCTACGTCTCGTCTGCTTGACTCCCCCACACTGGCAACAATCGTCTGCTTGTTGTCTCTCTTCCCCTCCCCCTTCCTCCTCCACCCACCTCCCCCTCTTCTGTTCATTCATTGTGCATTGAGCCTGTGTTAATATGCAATTACAACTCTGGATCATGGCCGTACAGAGCATCATGGCCGTACAGAGCCGTACAGAGCCATAAGAGCAAACACACAGAGACACTGCGGAGCGCATCATCATTCAGAAATCACGCCCAAAACGGGGGAAAACACAAACTCCCGTCCAATCCTAGCGTTCTCCTATGTCGCGTGCATGGTTGGGTGTGGCACAAAAAGATCGTATATACGGAAGATGAACACTCCAACTGACTTCATTGACAGCAACATCCACATTTTTCTTCTCGCCAATTCTCAATGGCTTCCTTGTTTTCCTCTGGAGTACAAAAAAACTTTAACTGCCTATTTTTTACATTTGTTGTCTGCGCAGCCCACCACACAACAGCTTTTAGCTATGTTTAATTAAAGGAAAATTACGCTGGTGTGTGGAAATGAACGGAGCTTTTCCCCCGTGATGGGCGTGGCCTATTTCATGCAGTGTCTCTATTGCTGCCCTGTATTAAGATGGTAATTCATCCCCAATGAGATAGCATCAGAGGCATTTCCTTGATGTATAAAGCTGTACTTGTTCCTCCTGCACTGTACAGTAAACAATAAACACATCAACTCAAATCAGGCTGTCAGGGGGACTTTGGCCTTGGCTAAGCCTTTCCATAATTTTCATTTATTCGTTGAACATTCAATTTAGACACTAATACTGTTTACTGTAACTTGTAGTTAGTATGTTTAATATACTGATCTTTTGTAATTTCTTAAAGGATGGCTTAACCGATTATCGACCCACTTTGTATCATATGTAAGCACATGGGCATGTTTACCTTCTCTCTCTGTTTACCTTATGGAGAAAAATCCTCCTTTTCTCTGCCTGCAGAAACTCCGCCCCTGCCAGCTGCAAGTCATTAAGGCTCGTTAAGACTCTCAATGCTATTCTCCATGGATGTGGGCATACTTAAAAAAAATTAACAATAACAGCTGCCCTCAGAGCAGATTCCACGTCTCGAGCAGAACTTCCGCAGTTCTGTTGTGACACGTTTTACGTCGGCATTTTGCGAGAGGAGGAAATGGAAGCTCTCCATGAGGAAAACAGAGAAGGTAATGTGTTTATATTACAGAGATTATAATGATACAAAAGTGGGTTGATAATCGATCAGTAAAGCCATCCTTTAATGTCATTTCTTTTCATTTTATGAAGATATTTATGATTTCATAACCATGCATGCCAAGAGTGTATAAGGCTTTGGCTTTCCAGTTGGCCTAGCCATCCCTATGCAGGTACTTAGACCAATATTAGACATTACAGTAGATTAGAGTCAGGATGGTGGTGATCAGCCAACACATGACTTTGAACAAAAGCCCTGTTGACATGCAATCATGTTTAACCATAGCCCACTTGTTCCCAGTGTAATAGTGTGCTTGATTACACCAGGCAGGGTTCAATGTACAGTAAAACAAAAACAGAAAATCCCACTGGCCCACTTGGCCAGCAGATCAGAGATTTACTGGACCCCTTGCATATCACTGGCCCGGCAGCCCAAAAAAATGAAAATGACTACATTTTTATTTTTCACGGTCATGAGAGCTTGGGTTGTCACGGTACTAGAATTTCTAACTTCGATACCGGTACCCAGGGAAGTATCAATATTCAATACCGTGTTGGCAGGTATGAATCTAATAAGAAACGAGAGACTTTGATGTTATAAATGACGCCTCTAACACAGTTTGATCTTGCTTCACTGAGAGGAACTGTAGCGGTTTTATTGACTTTGTTACAATATGCTGCAGCTGTTGACAGTCTGCACTCCCATACATGCTGCTTGGTTCTCCCTGACACTGAAGACTGTGTGTTCCTCCCCAGCATAGTGTCTTGTAGCCTGGGTGTTGAGTTGTACCGCTCACAGACTGCCTGTACACTCCCCTCCTGTGTAGAGCTTGATTTCAGCTCTCCCCCCACGAAAGCTGTGCAATTTCTCTAATTAGGTGGCTTAAGCCTTGGAAAGTATTTCAGGAATGTCAGTAGGGTGGAGGAGTGTATGTACTCACCCAAATTATAATGAGCTAAAAAGGCCCTCCTGCCTCCAGCCCACATCCTGTCCTTGAGCTGCCATAGCTATCTCTCTACTGTAATTGAGGGGGAATGGAGGTTAAAATGTGTACTTCTGGTTTTGCGTCTAATCACGCGCCATCTATATGGAGAAAGATAACTTCTGTTACCTGTATCATGAAACTGGGCTTCAAGGAAAGTCTTACTCAAATTTACTTCCTGGAAAAACAGGACCATGGGCAAAGAATATGATGTGGGTGACTTCTTATAGTACGACTAAGACTATGGTTTCAAGACTTTGGAGGCAGGTAGCACGTGTTGAAAAAGTCTCAAAATGTCTTAAATCGTAAACTGTATTGAAGGCCTTGAATACAGTTAGGGTAAATAAAGCATTTTAAATGTTAAAATTGATATTAGTAAAATATCATAAAAAGTCTTAAAGCCCGCCTCCAGTCAGTTCCACTTATAGTCATAGTCGTTCAATTTAACTAACTTAAATTTCTGAACTTAAGCACAAACTTAAAGGGGGACTAACCCCCTAGATATGTATTAGAACAGTGATTTGAAAATACCTATGGAAAAAAACAAGAAATGACATATGCTCTTGTCTATACTGGACTCTTTGGCTGTGTTGAAGTCCAGATTTTTTTTTGGAAATCGACGCCATTACAGTTTGCCTACTGCCTCAAAAATAATTTATTTGAGAGGGGCCATATCTGTATAAATATCAACAACTAGCCAACGCTGGTGGCCTGTTTGGAAAGAGCTTTGCTCAAAATGGTTGAAAGTTATATCAATTTGGTAATTCAGTGGCGAACTAGAAATTTAATTATTTTTCTGCATGTAACTCTATGGCAGTGTGTTAAACTACGTTACGAGAGCAAAGTGGCATGGGCTCGTTACAGCAGCACACCGCACAATACGACAAACCCCCCATTCTGGGGTAACACAATGCGAGATTTCTCTACGTCATTCCCTCGTCCAAGTTGCCATATAGTCCCTTTTTCATTTTAGTTTGGGGGCTTTTCGTGATTCTTGTTAAAAGTTGTGCAAAAGTTCCTCTCAGCGCAGTGCAGGCTGCCTGCGCCTCCTCCCTCCTGCCAGACCCCGGCTGGCGAAACAGCCTGCTGCATGCATGGGGCGCTTGTAACCTCACGGAGCAACAAACAAACAGACAGAAATAGCTGGTGTGTGATTTAGAGAATACAGTCTGAGATTGGGTACAGGATTGAGGGAATCCCGCATCTGTTTGCGAAGGTGCGACTGGACAGGACGCTTTTCACAGACAGGCACAGTAGTCGGAGCGAGGCGAGTGTCTCTCAGGGCTACTCAGGGTACAGCTGCAGATCTTTCCTCCTCCTCCTCCGCGCATTCAGTCTGTCCAAAATCATTACCGATATAATCTCAGTAGGAGGGATGCAGGGAAATGATAGTAGCCGATGTGTTTAGAGAAGCTTTGTCACGTTGTCACGTCGTAGTATAGCGTTATATTTTACATGTGCGCTAAACTGCGACCATATTTGTTTGCGGAAATATCAGACTGCTCTCTCTACTCTCAGAGCACAGAGAGCTCTGCTCTGCTGCGCGCGCCCGCGGAGCTTGGAGCTAGTGCATGAGGTTTACAGTAGGACTCTCTCCCGCATGCCTGGGCTGGAGACAGCTGCTTCCAACTCGGACTGATAATATATACATCATCATTCGAGCTTATTCAGGTAAGATATTAATAAAGTAGTGACACATTCAGCGGGAAACTAACTATAATTAAGACATGTGCCAACTTTGACAACGTTTGGTTCAGTATTTTAAGAGCAAACTTAAATAAGAATAGGCTTGGAGTTCTGAGAAGCCGAAAGGGTACAGAGGGGGTAGGGGAGTAATTATCTTGAAATCCCATAGTCTTTGGGGGCACTGTGACGTCAGTGTGCCCCTAATCTCCCATTCATTTGAGAAAAAAAAAAAAGCAGTGTTCGACCCGTAGAGGGCGCTTATGCCAGTTATGCTGCTGAAAAATGATACAAATGGTAAAATGGCAACAGTTTGGTGTCAAATGTGGAAATTCTGACCAGAATTCTTCACACATCACCCCCAAAGTCATATATATTGGTTAAAAGCTGAAAAAAAGTGTTTTGGAGGTTAGTTCTCCTTTAAGTATTTGGCGAACAGCGTGGCTAATCAACCTTGTCAGGCATGACTCAGAAAAATATGAAATACAGTATCTTAAAAATGACAAAATACAGTGGAGGGGGCGTTAAAGTTAAGTTTGATGACACCTGTAGATCTGTAGATTATTGGAGTCAGAGAATGCAAAGTCCGCAGATTTGTTGTTACTATCTGCCTCGTACGCTCGATTCCCAGGCCCGCCCGCCCTGCAGCTCACCGAGCTGGCCCTGCAGCTCGCATATGCAGCATGGCTGCTGCATGGCCTTGCCTGCTCTATTGGCAAGCGCACAATTGCTCAACTTCGCATCACTGATGACATCATTGAGTGCTCGAGGACATCACTGATGATGTCATAGACATGACATCACAATTCCTCGAGTTACGTCACTGATGATGTCATAGACATTGTGACATCATCAGTGACATCACAATTGCCCGAGTATAACCAAACACGTGACCAAAATTGCAGAACCCACTTTCTCCCTTTTATATAAAGGATTGTAGCTTTTACAAAATCGACAAACAGCCTTATCTTTGTTAGTTACATGTTACTTACATGTTAGTTATATGTACGGTGTAAAACCAAAACACTTCTACCCACTGCTTCTCAGGTGCTTTAGTGTAGTGGTTCTCAAATTGTTTCACATGAAGGACCCCTAAACTGACAAAGATTAGACCACGAAACCCCAGATTTTGTCCCACGGTCTCCCATATGATAATAAGATTGATGCTTTTAGATGTTTTATTACAGAGAGTGTATAAAACCCATGACCAAAATATCATTGTGTTACTTATGAATGGGATTATAGCAAAAATAAATTGTCCTCCTTTTGGCTGGGGACCCCCTGGAACCCCCTCAAGGACCCCTGGGGGTCCCCGGACCACCATTTGAGAACCACTGCTCAGGATGGCTTTGCTCGTTACTGTCCTCCATTTTACCACGTCATCATAGCAAACAACACATCGGGTCAATAGCGTGCCGCAGTAATGAGTCCTAAAACCCGGAAGTTAGCATCGCCAGATTCACTTGTCTGGAAGTCAATGGGATTTTGTATGGGGATTTTGCTTCGATGCCTGAAATAAGGTCTGTGGATAACACAAGTTTATGAAATGGCAACCTTTGTGTTCAGCAAGATACTCTTCACAAATTAACACAACTTTTAGGATTTTTTAAACGTTTTCTTAAAATCTTGATTTCTGACGATCACATTTATGCTTAAAAAATCATCCGGGTTGGCCTACAAAAATACATCATCCCTGCGGTACTACAGAGCATGAATAGGTCAAGCTGAGTTGTTAGAGCGCCCTCTGCTGGTTTACAAAGCAAATTACTTCAAACTCTCTGCTATGCTTATCCACCTTATTCCTAGCTGCCATGATGCCTTACGTGAAATATGGGTGCTTCTTCCGGTGTAATCCTCCCAGCCCCCTTCCCCGTTACGTTTCTGACACAGACACAACATAGCCTGTCTGTAAATTATGTTTCAAAGCTGTAGGCGAAGGGAGCCAATCACGTCCAGCTTGGCCAAACATTTCGCTGGTAAAGCTGCGCTTACACCGACTTATTAAAGTTTTTCGCTGGCATCGAGTTTACATACAAAGTCAATGCAAACGAGCGATTGAGCGTATATTCGCCCAGGAGAAAAATCGCTGGGCGTCCGAGCGACAGAGACGGAGCGATAGGGAGAAAATACGCTCGTCGCCCGAGATGAAATATCCCAACTCGAGCGAAATTACGCTGGCATCAGTCGCTCGCTGTTCAACGCTGATTGGCTGCCGTGTGAGAGTGAGTCAAGGATCACACTGGCTTGGAACAAACCAGTGTGGCTTAAAGGCTTAGCTTGTAAACAACTACGGTGGCTCGTAGTGGAGAAACATCATGACATTGCGTGACATTATAGCCCCCAGATGTCTGTTCAATTCGTGTGCCTGTTGACGAGTGATTTAATCACAGCGACAGAGCGATTCCAAAGGGTTGAATCAAGCGACAGAGCGAAAAATAAATATCTCTGTGTGAACACAGCTTTAGCAGATGTGATAGATAACATTTCGCTGATAAATATCCCGACTTGTTCAAAGAGCAACAGGTTAGCGGATGTGATAGATAACATAATTACATTCCCTCAAATAAGTCGTCAAACGAGTGTTATTTCTTTGTGACAAGCAAGGAAATGCGCTCAGTACGAGTGCCGCAGACCCTCTGCCGACAAGTAACGTTAACAACCAGTTGCTCTATTGTGGAAGGTCAGTCACGTTCTTGCACCCATAATCTTTTTACAGCGGGGCATTAAAAAATAAGGTGGATAGACTGAAATGTGAATTTTGAATTCGATCAAAGTCATTATTACAGGTCAAATGTTATTTTCCTCCCCATGACTGTTTGAATTTTGAATAAAAAGTGCCCCGCAGAGTCATGTTGTAAGGGCGGCACGGTTCATTGCTAAGTGGGGGTTCTTGTCTTGGCCGAATAGACAATGTGATTAGCCGTGACAGATATGTTCATATTTCTCTTCTTGGCAGCCGCTCTGCTCTGCCCTACCTGCCCCTGCTCTGCCCTACCTGCCCCTGCTCTGCCCTACCTGCCCCTGCTCTGCTCTACCTGCCCCTGCTCTGCCCTACCTACCCCTGCTCTGCCCTACCTGCCCCTGCTCTGCTCTACCTGCCCCTGCTCTGCCCTACCTGCCCCTGCTCTGCCCTACCTGCCCCTGCTCTGCTCTACCTGCCCCTGCTCTGCCCTACCTGCCCCTGCTCTGCTCTACCTGCCCCTGCTCTGCCCTACCTGCCCCTGCTCTGCTCTACCTGCCCCTGCTCTGCTCTACCTGCCCCTGCTCTGCCCTACCTGCCCCTGCTCTGCCCTACCTGCCCCTGCTCTACTCTACCTGCCCCTGCTCTGCTCTACCTGCCCCTGCTCTGCCCTACCTGCCCCTGCTCTGCTCTACCTGCCCCTGCTCTGCTCTACCTGCCTCTGCTCTGCTTGGCTCTACCTGCCTCTGCTCTGCTCTGCTCTACCTGCCCCTGCTCTGCTCTGCTCTACCTGCCCCTGCTCTGCTCTACCTGCCTCTGCTCTGCTTGGCTCTACCTGCCTCTGCTCTGCTCTACCTGCCCCTGCTCTGCTTGGCTCTACCTGCCTCTGCTCTGCTCTACCTGCCCCTGCTCTGCTTGGCTCTACCTGCCTCTGCTCTGCTCTACCTGCCTCTGCTCTGCTTGGCTCTACCTGCCTCTGCTCTGCTCTGCTCTACCTGCCTCTGCTCTGCTTGACTCTACCTGCCTCTGCTCTGCTTGGCTCTATCTACCCCTGCGTTGTGTAGGGTTTTCACAGCTTGGGCAGACTTGTTATGTCTGCTTAAAACAAGAATTAATGAGGGCTCTGTGTTTAGGCTGATCAGCGGCAGGCGGGCGGGGCAGTGGAGCGGGGCGTATTTCACGCTGCACCTGCTCGCTGTGGAGAAACTGGGTCAGCTGATGCTCCCGATGCACAGAGCACTTCAGAGCTGTCAGCATCCTGGGGACAAACTGGAAAATGAGTTTGAATGCACGTGATGTGGCTCCATGTGGCTCTGAAGTTGTCTCTGTGCTTTTACCTAAAAATATGCGCTAGAGAAAAAGGCTGTGTCACTGCTGATTGGCTTCCCGACACCCCACCAGCTCTCTGTTCCCCCTTAACGACCACAACATTAAATTAGTGGCACTGACAAACTTCATAGGCCTTAGTTGTTTTTAGTTGTGGTGGCGATGGTGTGTGTGTGTGTGTGTGTGTGTGTGTGTGTGTGTGTGTGTGTGTGTGTGTGTGTGTGTGTGGGGTCAGCTTATTATTCATAGCCCTGACACGTACTCGTTCTAAAGTCAGACTCTGCAACCCACTTAGGTTTATCACCGCAGCCCCATTTATTTCTCTCATCCATGCAAAGACAGGGCTATCTAACACATATCTACCACATAAAAGGGCAAACCTATACGTATCATGTATGTCTCTCTGTTGCATTTTCCTCTGACACCGTGGGCCTGACAGCATTCATATTTGGCACGGGTACCGGCAGAGGTCCCCTTGCAGACGGTGACAGGGTCGGATTTTTTAATGAGGTCATTATGGCCGATTAAATGTTCCCAAACGGCCAATTAGCCATAGCACTACCCACAGCAGCCAGCAGGTGACACACACACACACACCCAAAGAACAAAGGCTTAAAATCACTGTACGCCTTGAGTCTCTATCGCTGAAGCCTAAGGATCAAGTCAAAAATCTTGGAGTTATTATTGATTCCGATCTCAATTTTAACTCCCACGTTAAGTCAATTCGAAAATCTGCTTTTTATCATCTTAAAAATATAGCAAGAACTAGGGGATACATGTCCAGACAGGATCTAGAAAAACTAATTCACGCCTTCATTTATAGTAGGTTAGACTACTGCAATAGCCTTTTTTCTGGTCTCTCCAAAAAAGAACTTAGGCAGCTTCAACTTATTCAGAATGCTGCTGCTAGAGTTCTAACGAAGACTAAGAAAGCTGATCATATCACTCCAGTTCTTAAGTCCTTACACTGGTTGCCAGTGTGTCAGAGAATAGATTTTAAAATACTGTTATTAGTCTATAAATCACTTAACGGCCTAGGCCCAAAATACATAGCTGAATTGCTCCCACGCTACGAACCGTCTAGAACTCTTAGGTCAACAGGGTCCAGCTTATTAACTATCCCTAGGATCAAATCAAATCACGGGAAGGCCGCATTTACCCACTATGCTTCTGCTAGCTGGAACAAATTGCCTGAAGACCTCAGATCTGCCCCAACCTTACTTACTTTTAAAAATAGACTAAAGACTTTTATGTTTACCGTCGCTTTTAACTGCTGACAGCTACTATGCAAACCCAATGAGTCCTCTATAAGTTTGAGCTCTTTCTGCAACTGCTGCGCCTGTTGCTTATTGCACTTTTTATACTCTTTTTTTTTTAAAGTTTTGTTGTGATGCTTTTAAATCTATTATTTTCCTGTCAACCATTTTATGTGCTTAATGAATGCACTTTTTATACTCGTTTTTTTTGTGATGCTTTTAAATGTCCATTTTACTCTCTTCTTTTCTTTTATTTTCCTGTCAACCATTTTATGTGAAGCACTTTGAATTGCCTCTGTGTATGAAATGTGCTATACAAATAAACTTGACTTGACTTGACTTGACACACACACACACACACACACACACAGTGTAACTGTTCGGCGGTGCAACGCACTGTGCCCAGACGAATGAAGGCATATTTTTTGCTGCATTGGCCCTTTACTCCACATTGACCGTATTATGCGGTCTTCAAACTAACCATTCAAGTCAAACCTTCCCACCATGTGTGTAACAGTTAAGGGTTTTGAGTCATAATCTATTTTTATTTGTCCTTATTGAAATGCCCCAAATCTAAGAATAGGCTAAAGATTATTTCTACCCACCACTTATTTAATTTGGTTGCTTTCTTGTCAAAAGTTAGCAAGGAACAAGGCTTGCTGGGAAAATATGCTAATTTATTTGTCCAATGCGGTGCAACGGCATTGCTCCCTGTCATTTGTCATAACTTACGTGGATGTTGTGACGTTGCATGGTTCAACCTTTTAGTAGCAAGAGTAACTTCGATCAACCATGTTTAGGAAGCCCAAATTGCAGTGCTCAAAAGAGGAAGGGAAAAAGAACAGGATGAGTGTATACTGCTAAACTGACAAAATTGGATTAGGTTTTGCTTGGCTTTGATAGCTCGAATGCTAATGTAGCAATGTTGTGCATCTGGAGGCTAGGAGTTTGGGACTCAACCCCAGATTTCTGGCAAAACGGCATGCTGCTTGATTTAAAAAAGAAAGGCAGCAGATTCCACCTGCTAGTTTGTTCCAATGCAGGCGCACTGTTGTGAAAGAAGCAGAAGAGCGTCTCCTCTTGTCTCACTATACTCTTTGTCGGAAACAGCGGCATGACAGTTTGCCCGCATCGGGGGGGGGGGGGGCACGTTAGAGCTACAATATCATTATAAATATCAACAACTTGCCAATGCTGGTGGCCTGTATGGAAACAGCGTGTTATATCAAGTTATATCAATCTGGTCATTCAGTGGCGTTTTACTGCCATGTGATTAAGGTTAGCCCGCAGCTAACAGCTAGCATTAGCCACAGTACCAGAGCGGATCATGATTACCCACAATGCCTTGCGTTGCCCCAGCTCTAGAGCTCAACAGTCATGTGACTTTCCGTGACGTTTCCAGCCCCGGAAGAGAGTTCCCCATTCATTTTCTCAATAGAAATTTATATAACGAGTTTTAAGGCTGGAACTAAGCCAACCCGTGACCTACTGAAACGTGAACGACCGTAAAACATTTAATTTGGAGCAGAGACAAAAAATAACAAGCGTGGGGAAAAAGATATTTTCAATTTCCCCCCCCCCCCCCCCCAATTGTTATTTTTGTTTTTTGCTCCAAGTGAAATGTTTTATGGTCAGTTATGATGCTACAAAAAATACTCAAAATCATGGATGACACGACACACCCCCTTTACGACCTGCTGGCTGGACAACGGAGCGGTTTCAGTCAGAGGCTCCGTCAGCTTCCCTGCAGCAAGGAGCGTTACAGGAGGTCTTTCGTACCCACCGCAATAACAATTTACAATAACTCCTGGACACGCAGAGAGAGGAGGGCCCTCCTCTCCCTACCGCCCCCTCCCCTCCCGCCCTCCTGAACATTGAATCCAATCCAATGCACTGTGCACATGCCCACATTGCACACTCACTATGTATAGTATGTATAGTCATATCAATCATTATATAAATAACAAACTGTACAGCTTTAGTTTAGTTATAGAAATAATAGAAATATAAATAATAGTATTATTCAATACTATTTAGGAGTATTTAGTTGATTTGATTTAAGTTACCTACAGTTTCTGGGAAACGTAAGATGTAAAGTGGTATATATTGTATATTGTATATTTTCGCGTATTGGTTTGTTTCTTTTCTTATTGCAATATTTTAATACTGCTGTTTCTGCACCTTACCTTAGTTGTGTAACTTTTTTTATTTGTGTAACTTTTTTTTTTATTGTTTAATTGTTTAATGTCATTGATGCTCTTGTCATTGATGCTCTTGTCATTGATGCTCTTGTCATTGATGCTCTTGTTACTGTCATTGATGCTACTGCTGCTGTAACGCCAGAATTTCCCCTCGGGGATGAATAAAGTATTCTATCTATCTATCTATCTATCTATGATTCATTAGGTCATGGGTTGGCTTGGTTCCAGCCTTAAAACTCATTATATAAGAATTTTTCGAAATGTCTATGGAGAAAATGAATGAGGAACTCTCTTCCGGGGCAGGAGACGTCACGGATAGTCATGTGACTGTTGAGCTTATTATTAGCCAGGAAGGGGCTCACGCTAAAAAAATTAATCAATATTTTATTTTCAATTTTTGAGAACAATGCACAAGACAAACGCTCAGACACAGGAAAAGAAACACAAACTTACATAATATTATCAATATTCAATATTACAACATGATTACCAGCCACATAAGGTGCTTATGTGCTTGTAGGAGATATTGTGCCTGGGGTCCCACACAAGAAAAAGAGAAAGCACCCCGGGTGAGTCACCCGCCACCCCTAACCTCATCGAGGTAGGCTAGAAACGGGTCCCAAATGGTTGAAAACGTTAAGTGAATTGGTCCTCAGGAACCTAAGTCTCTCCATCCGTATAACAGAGGTCATGTCCGTCAACCACAGTTGGAAAGAAGGTGAAGAGGAGGACTTCCATTCCTTCAGAATTAGTTTGTTTTTTCTGTGTCAGAGACTGTTGCAGAGCTATAGTGAAGTTCAAAGAGGATTCCGAGCAGCCGGAGATGGCCTGTTCTGCCTCTGGCTGAAGGGTTATAGGCCTTAGCGTACCAGTCAAATATTTTGGCCCAGAATCCCGTTATTGAACGGAGGCATGAGGTTCACGCTACATTTGAATGCATAAAATATATCTTATACAATTTTGATTCTTTAAACGTCTTACCCTTTCAAAAGTACAGTACATCAGAAATAAAACGGACAGCCCTGCTTCATCCTCACTCAAAAACTGCTCCATTGGAGAATGGACCCGATTGGAGATGTTGCAACTCTTCTATTATCTGGCTCTGTCGTCAACTAATGATCACATGAGTGGGAGAGGGGGGGTTCACCGTGATGTAACGGTGAACCAAATCCTACATTTTGGAGCCCCCCCCCCCCCTCATAAAAAGAGCAGGTTTGAACCCATATCCAGTGTGTAGAATTCTAACAGTTTAGTCTCAAATGTGGAGATTTTGACCAGATCCTTCAGACACCACCTCAAAAGCCATATACATTGGTTAAAAGCTGAACATTTTTTGTTTTAGGGGTTAGACGGGTTAGTCCTCCTTTCAGTAGTGTCACTTTGCCGAGGTGCAATGGCTCGTATGGGTGAGTAACTTAACTGTTGGCTTTCTCTTTGTTATGCAGTGGGATCAGTGATTTACATCTATAGCAGTGTAATGTTTACCTCTCATATGTTGAAAAATGTGCACCTAACATTTGGCCGAGCTGTATTGTCTACAATGAGCCCCTGTGCTTTTCTCGATGGCTATTTCTTGTTCTATGCTTATTGATATACTGTGTAGGCTGCCTTTGTGTTGATTTGTTGGCTGACTAATGCTACTGTATTTCTGATGTTTGACAGTTGGAGATAGGCTGTGGTCATTTCAGTCATGTGTGTGTGTGTGTGTGTGTGTGTGTGTGTGTGTGTGTGTGTGTGTGTGTGTGTGTGTGTGTGTGGCACACGCGTGCACATAACAAATATTTGCACCGGGGCCAATCACAACTACGTTACCCCACTGAGTAAGAGAAAAAGACAAGAAAGAAGGAAAGAAGGGACAGCCCCCTGCCTCCCTCTTCATGTGTATAGCTGATAGCATGATAGATGCTGATAGCATCTGGCCAGGAAAGCACTGGAGGGAGTGGAGTAATCTGTTCCATCAGCGTTTACTACTGAAGAAATTAACTAAGACAAGCCCTGCTGCCCCAGCCAGCCAAATTCCTCCATTAGCCAAATTATAAAGCCATTACAGAGCACAATCTGCTCCGTTTATTCAAACACAGCGCTGTGCGAGACTGTGTGAGGCTCTGTGTGAGGCTCTGTGTGAGGCTCTGTGTGAGGCTCTGTGTGAGGCTCTCTGTGAGGCTCTGTGTGAGACTCTGTGTGAGGCTCTGTGTGAGGCTCTGTGTGAGGCTCTGTGCGAGGCTCTGTGTGAGGCTCTGTGTGAGGCTCTGTGTGAGGCTCTGTGTGAGGCTCTGTGTGAGACTCTGTGTGAGACTCTGTGTGAGACTGTGTGTGAGGCTCTGTGTGAGGCTCTGTGTGAGAGGCTCTGTGTGAGGCTCTGTGTGAGAGACTCTGTGTGAGGCTCTGTGTGAGAGGCTCTGTGTGAGAATCTGTGTGAGACTCTGTGTGAGGCTCTGTGTGAGGCTCTGTGTGAGGCTCTGTGTGAGGCTATGTGTGAGGCTCTGTGTGAGGCTCTGTGTGAGACTCTGTGAGAGGCTCTGTGTGAGGCTCTGTGTGAGGCTCTGTGTGAGGCTCTGTGTGAGACTCTGTGAGAGGCTCTGTGTGAGACTGTGTGAGACTGTGTGTGTGAGGCTCTGTGTGAGGCTCTGTGTGAGGCTCTGTGTGAGGCTCTCTGTGAGGCTCTGTGTGAGGCTCTGTGTGAGGCTCTGTGTGAGGCTCTGTGTGAGGCTCTGTGTGAGGCTCTGTGTGAGGCTCTGTGTGAGACTCTGTGAGAGGCTCTGTGTGAGACTGTGTGTGAGGCTCTGTGTGAGGCTCTGTGTGAGACTCTGTGAGAGGCTCTGTGTGAGACTGTGTGAGAGGCTCTGTGTGAGACTCTGTGAGAGGCTCTGTGTGAGACTGTGTGTGAGACTCTGTGTGAGGCTCTGTGTGAGAATCTGTGTGAGACTCTGTGTGAGGCTCTGTGTGAGGCTATGTGTGAGGCTCTGTGTGAGGCTCTGTGTGAGACTCTGTGTGAGGCTCTGTGTGAGGCTATGTGTGAGGCTCTGTGTGAGGCTCTGTGTGAGACTCTGTGTGAGACTGTGTGAGGCTCTGTGTGAGGCTCTGTGTGAGGCTCTGTGTGAGGCTCTGTGTGAGGCTCTGTGTGAGACTCTGTGTGAGGCTCTGTGTGAGGCTCTGTGTGAGACTCTGTGTGAGACTCTGTGTGAGACTGTGTGTGAGGCTCTGTGAGGCTCTGTGAGGCTCTGTGTGAGACTCTGTGTGAGGCTCTGTGTGAGACTCTGTGAGGCTCTGTGAGGCTCTGTGTGAGGCTCTGTGTGAGACTCTGTGTGAGGCTCTGTGTGAGACTCTGTGTGAGACTCTGTGAGGCTCTGTGAGGCTCTGTGTGAGACTGTGTGAGGCTCTGTGTGAGACTGTGTGAGGCTCTGTGTGAGGCTCTGTGAGGCTCTGTGTGAGGCTCTGTGTGAGACTCTGTGAGGCTCTGTGAGGCTCTGTGAGGCTCTGTGTGAGAACACAGCAACATATTCCTGATAGTTAGACGAGAAGATAGATGCCCTTCTCTTCTCAGTGCGTGCAGTAGAAAGTAGCGACGTGCCCCTCCTGCTAGTTAGCTTAGCACAATGACTGGTAGTCTGCGGAACGGGCTCGCCTCATATATAAAGTACATGTTGTGACTCATGTACTGACTCGTGTACGGTAAGGGGGTACGGTGGCGCAGTCGGTAGTGCTGTCGCCTCACAGCTAGAAGGTCCTGAGTTCGATTCTCGCCTGGGACGCTGTGGGCGCTGGAGTTGTGACCCCCCCATATCTTCAGTGCCTACTGCCCAGGTGGGCTATCTCATTGAAAGGGCCTTTCTGTGTGGAGTTTGCATGTTCTCCCCGTACCCCCCAGGGGGTTCCTCCATACATAACCCCCCACTAAAAACATGCAGAAGATCGTCATCCGACCGACCAGTGACGACAACATCTGGAATTGGTCCAATGATGGTCCAATGAAGGTCCCCGGGCGCTGGAAATAAAAAAGCGACCACTGCTCCTGGCCTGCCCCCTGGAGGAAAGGACAAGCCTGGATGGGTCAAATGCAGAGGACATATTTCACCGGCCACCGTCAGCATGAGTGTGTGTTGTGGCCGCATGCATGTGTTGTAGTGTGTTCGTGTGACAATAAAGACGGGCTTCCGTCTGAAATCGTGTATGAAATAATAATGTAAAATTACGAGACATTGGAATTTTCAAGGCCAGAACTATTTCCTGACAAACCCAGATGTTCCTGTTATTGTATTTTGCTTAGAAAATTACAATCTTGTAATTTTACGTGGTGAATGCACGTGTCGCAACATGTACATAACGGTACATAGGAGCATTTTGGCGATGTTTGAATGTGTATTTGGTGTGACTTGTATAAGCTAATGATTCCCGCGGTCAACCAGTCATTGTGCTAAGCTAACTAGCAGGAGGGCGTGTAGCTACTTTTCTATTGCATGCACAAAGAAGAGAAGTTGCATCTATCTTCTGTCTGCAGCATGCTGTCTGCAGCATGCTGTCTGCCGGGGTGATATCTGCTGTCTGCAGGTGCCAGCATGCAAGTGGTCTGACGGAGAAAGCCATTCTATGGGATTGGTACTAACCGCTGTCCCACAACCAAAAAACTAATTTAAAAAGCATTTAAGTAGCTATGCAAATCTTGGATGTTTACTAAGACCATTGTATTATCTATTGAAGCCTGAAATAATATTTGAGAGAGCCATAAATGTAATAACTCTGACCTAATAACTCTGACTTTGAACCAGTTGTGTAGAATGACCCATATATGTTCTGCGAGCATGTGTGGTTAGAAATAAAGCTGTGAGCAGACCTGTGTGAGATGCGTTTGTGGCCTCGTTGAGGGTTCTATTGGTGGAATATCTTGTAATGTGTGATCCCCTGTCACAGCTCAGTCATATAGTGTAAAAACCAAAACGACACAAAGGGCCCTATCTTCGCAACGGCGGTCATTTTGCGTTAGCGCCCGTTTTGCACTGGAATAGCGCCGCGCAAAGCCCTAATTGTGGGCGTGTCTGCCCGCTGCTCCATATGGGCGTGTTTATGCCCAAAAGCATTGTGTAGGTGTGACCGTGCCACAGCGTCACGTCAGCAGCTTCCTCCTCACTGAGAGGGACAGTGCCAGAGAGAAACGATAGCCTAGCTGGGGAGAGCGAGAGAGAGAGAGCGATGTGAGGCTGTGAACCTATTACACGCTTTTGCGATCACACCGCACGCCTTTGCACGCTGAACCTGGAGCCGAGTCACAAGCGCCTCTCCTCTCTCTGTATTTTTTCATGTGTGGTCCCGAATTATCATATGTAAAATAAATCTGATATATTTAATGTTCTATTGATGCTGGATATGTATAACCAGGTCTGACTATAGTCGGACATTTTAGAGAGGTGATCTTGCAAGAATATGTGCTGGCACAACAACATTGTCCATCTTGCTTCTTCGGTCGCTATTCTCTCTCATGAAGATTTGTTTGCAGACAGGGAGAAAGCCCCACTTGATAGCCACCCGTCAATCTCTCTCTCTCTCTCTCTCTGCTCAACACTGTTGTAGTAACTCCATTTTATTTTGAAATTCAGTTGACTTTGCCATTTCCCACGGATATTGTCGCATTTTTCTTTCATGGCTTGACAGAAGAAGCCTGCCTGCACGCGCCTTGTCGGCTTGAAAATAGAACTCACGCCTAAACGATAAAATCGGCAAGGCACAGGCAAGGCGTGGGTACACGCAGGGTTCACGCTCAGGCGCACGGTGTACACAGCCTCGTTGACTAAAACGGACGCCTATTTAAAATCGTGGGTAAAGGCAAGGCATAGGCAAGGCTTGGGTCGCCGGTGTGAACCCAGCCTAAACCCAACCAATTATGCCTCGTGACTGAAAACCCAACCTCCGTATTTCTAAACCCAACCAATCATTATGCCTCGTGCCTAAACCCAACCTCTGCATGCCTAAACCCAACCAATCATTACGCCTCATGCCTAACCTAACCTCTGCATGCCTAAACCCAACCCAATCAGAGGCAGACTAGGGCAGGACATGTCTTCGCCGTCTTTAGAAAAAAAATCGACAAACCGTACCTGGGGACACCGAAAAAAAACCTAGAAAGCAACACAGACACAGAATAGGCACATTTTCTCCGCAAATTTCTCATTTTAATACAACCAAAATAATAGTCAATGATAAATCCCAATAGTGTGGCTAAATCCACTTAGCTGTTCCTCAAGCCAGCTTCCCAGCATCTAAAGGGATTTGCCTCCCATCACACAAGTGGAGACATACTGTAAGTGGAGACATGCATGTTCGAGGGCCGCAGGAGAACCGCAAATTGCTGTTGATAAAAATACTATTATTTGCCCTGTACGGACAGGGCCGATCAGAGCTCCCAGGATGGCACTGGGAGCTTGGGGAAGGGGGGTCATGGGCGGGAGGGGGGGGGGGGGGGAGGGGGTTTGGGGTCATGGGATTGCTGTTAATCAATTTGAAGTGATTAGTCCAATCGTTTGCATAATGGGCTTAGCTCAGCAGCCGTATCCGTTAATCAGTCTCAAGAGTGCAATCTCAACAGAGGCTCTTCTCTGAGTGGGTGTCTCTCCTCTCTGGTGCTTTTGGCCCTCTCCACTTCCATCTGCAACAGCCATCTGCAGGAGAGAGGGAGTACTGCAGCTGCTGCAGGCCACCTTCCAGCACTGAAAAATGTAGCCAATGCAGAAGTACCTTAAAGAGGACATAAAACAATTGATCATATGAGTCTAGTTTGTTTGCATTTCACCTCAGACAAGACAGTTCACTGCTTTCAAGTCTGACATTTACCTAGATTTGCTACAAAGATGAACATGTCAGTTTTTCGCCAACTGGGTTGGCGAAATATATATATATATGTATATATAGAGTTTGCAAAAACAGGTATCTCCGTTTGGATTTTTTATCATTTTATTTTATACATTGATGTATTTATACTATAATTTATTTATTTTTGGGAAAATTGTATTATCAATCTTAACACGTTCACTGCCAATGGCGAGTTGACTCGTCAAAAAAAATCCAACGGTTGACTGCCAATGACGAGTTGAGTCGTCAAAAAAAAAAAAAAAAAATTTTGACGGTGGGACGTGGATCAATGCCCCCCACGTCTCCTATAAAAATATTGGAGCCACCGAACGTGTACAACCCATTCCACCGACCCACTAAGTGGCGACAGTGCTCTCCAAACTAGAGGAAGGCAAGCAAAAAGCAGTGTGAGGAAGCCATTCTCATGAAAATGGATTGGCGAAAACGCTTTCGCGCTTGGGAGCTGGCGGTGGGGTTTTGCAAATTTGCATAATAGATTACGGGTGGAACACACTTTGAAACACGCAGCATAAATAAGACCAGAATCGCAAAAGCTTCATCAAAGCTCTCAGAACCCCAAGAAACGAGCGAGCCCATCCAGACTTGCCCAGCGGCCGCCAGCAGACACGAGCAGCAGCAAAGCAGTGAGCCTGGGGACGCGAGGTTACAGCAGCAACAGAAACGAGCTTGTGACACGCCCGCTGCAGCCAAGAAGAACACACACGGAGGGAGGAGTTTGAAGGAGAGGGGTGTTTCCTGCTGTTATGGAGGAAATTACTGTTCAAAACTATTGTTTAGATGTCTGACGTCTTACTGATGCCAAAAATGAATGGTTAAAGTGACTGTTCTATCGAATTTCACAAAAAGCTATTTATCTCAGCTTTCCTTCTCAGACGCTGAAACCATGCTGTATTCAACGGCTAATATCTACATAACTACTAACTCTACAAACTAACTCTTTTAGACAGAGAAAGCACACATTCTATTAGTTCTTTTTAGATGATTGGTGTTCACGAAGTCCTAGCAGAAAATAATCCTCGGCTCTTGTAAAATGAGCCAGAATCCTCAAAAAAAAACCTGGCAGAAGCTACCTACAGCATTGAAAAAACGGCTGGCAGTGAATGTGTTAACTAAAACATATTCATCTGATAATTTGCACATTAATCACCTCAATAATGTTTTCTATGTGCACTCCAGGGAGTATCAAACAGATGTTGTTTGTTCATTTTAAGAATGGCGTTTACCTGTTTTTGCAAATGAACTCTTCATATATATATATATATATATATATATATATATATATATATATATATATTATATATATATAGTCCCACGCAAATGGATTTCTCTAGGCCAGTGGTTCCCAACCTGCGGTACGCGTACCGTAGGTGGTACTTGCGACCCCTGCTGGTGGTACTTGGAAGGCTCTGTGGAAAAAAAAAAAAAAAAAAAAAAAAAAAAAATTTAAGTTTTTGTCCAAAATCCATGGTGGTCATTAGTAGTAGTTTTCAAACATGTGAAAGTGAAATAATAATAATTATTATTAATATTATTGGCAGTGTTTCTCAAGGTAGGTGGTACTTGCGGCCCCCCCTGCTGGTGGTACTTGATCCCTGGAATCCCAATGTTTAAATTATGAAGTGGATCAAAACGGGAGGGAATCGTAAAAGAGCTGTAGTAGAGGAGAGCAGCAACGATGAAGCACAAGGAGGTGAAGACAGCAGTCAACCCAGCACAAGTGCAGCTGCTGCAGGTTGCACATAGGCTGCAGGTTGGAATAAATTTGCCTCCTGCGTGAACTGTGCATAGCTGAATACAGGCCCGTAGCTACCATTGAGGACACCGAGGTCATGACCTCGGTGCCCAGATCTATTAATCTGTCATTGATGTTTTAATGCGACAGTTGATCGGAAATGCAACAATTTGCTTCCTCTCTGTGTGCTATAGAAGAGAGATAACTCACAACATTCCGATTTTGCATTGAGGCTAGATTGGGGCTAGACTTTGGGGACAGTTCTATTGAAGTGAATGGGTAAGTAACTCCCCTGTAAGTGATGTTTGTGTAGATGGGCCATTGTATTTAATTGAGCAGTATTCTGCCATGTGACCTGTATGCAGAATATAAATTATATCATATGGGGAGACATTTATTTTTTGTATCATTTTAAAGCAACAGCACAGTAAAGAGGATATTAATCTAACATGATGTATGTAGTTCTTTATAGATCTAGCCTCTTCATTTTGCTCTCAAAGTGCACCAGATTGAAGCATTTTACTTTAAAATGGACAAAATTTTCTATCCGGGGGTGCACAGCCCCCCCTGGTCCCCCCACGCCGCGCTAAAATGACCTCGGTATTTCTCAAACCCTGGCTACGGGCCTGGCTGAATAGACTGTATTTTAACGTCGGTCATATGGTGGTACTTGGAGAGCCAACTACTTTCTCAGGTGGTACTTGGTGTAAAAAGTTTGGGAACCACTGCTCTAGGCCTATCTTACAATGGCCTATTTTACAATGATGATTATGATACAATGATAATTTAGCCTAGTCTACTTTTGATTTTGATAATTAGGCCTACATTTACAGGGGTTTTCCTGCCTCAAAATGAGGCGGAGGTGGTACTAGATATTGGATGTTTGAGACCGATGCCGATTTTAGTGGGGGGAAATTCACAGCTTCCCGATAGGCGTCCGATATGATTTTTTTTAGTTGGAATGAATGTTGATGGTGATGATGTTGTTTTGATGATGTTTTCTATAGCTTTAAAATACATCATAGCTTTAAAGAATATGTTACTTGTGCACTGATTCAGCTCTTGAAGAAGTTGTTTGAACCCAGGTTTCTCCACTGTGTAAATGGGGACCTGATCCATGCACAAATACTCTGCTAACAGCCCGGTTTAATGTATTTGCTTCTCGTCTTCGACGAGGGTAAGAATGACCAGTAACTGAGGTTAGGGGTGACGGATGGCTCGCCCAGCTGGTATCTCATGGACCCTTTACGTGGGACCCCATGCACTTTTTTTTTACAAACATATAATCACCTTGTATAAGCAGGGTCAGTTTTAGACCCTTTTTGGGTGGGCTGAAGCCCACCCTGAGATAGTCTCGTGGTCGCGTGGGGGGTGGGCTTACCCAGGCGACCATTGCTGGGCCCCTGTAGCACAACGACCTCACAAGGTTCCTCCTCAGCCAAGCCAAGTCACTGGGGCAATCCATTTGGTGGAAAGGTTTTCTTGCGTTCACTGGGGGTGTGGGGACGCCGCTGTGTCCCGGCCCGGCCTTCTCTCCCACGCCTTATGTGGGGGGGGGGCCGGGGCGGGGGGCATCGGTGCTCTTCATCACTGGTCGAGGGCTGCCGGTTGGTTTAGAACAGTTTAGGTAGGCGATAGATTAGTTACAGCCTAAGGCTGACCTGTTAGTGTTCAGGCAAAGATCAGACTAGAGCAGAGTAGGATAGGCCAGATTAGGCTGTAGACTAGCTAGATACTATGTCCCAGTTAGCTCTGGTTAATGCTTAGAGTAGTCAGTTGTCTGATCTTCCCCCCCCCCTCTCTTTCTCTTTCCCCCGCTCCTTTCCCTTCTTCCCCCTCCTGTTCCCCACTCTCCCACATTTCCCACTCCCCCCCCCCCGCACCCTCTCCTTCCATGCTCTTCCCTCCCCCGCCGCCCCTTCCCACGTTCCCCCTGCTCTCCCTCCCCTGCACCCTCCCACCTCTCCTTCTCTGTTCTCTCCTCCTCCCTGTCCTCTCCCCTCTCTCACATTCCCCCTGCACTCCTTCCCCTGCACCCCCCCACCTCTCCTTCTCTGCTCTCTCCTCCCCTCTGTCCTCTCCGGGGGGGGGGGAGGAGGGGGCGGAGAGGTCTGTTCCCTCCCCCGCCTCCTCCTCCCGCGTTCCCCCTGCACCCTCCCACCTCTCCTTCTCTATTCTCTCCTCCTCTCCCCCTGCACTCCTTCCCCTGCACCCTCCCACCTCTCCTTCTCTGTTCTCTCCTCCTCTCTGTCCTCTCTGGGGGGGGGGGGGGGGGATGTGGGACGCTCCCCCTGCTTCTCTACCCTGGCTCTCCCTCCCCTGCACCCCCATCTCTCCTTCTCTCCTCCTCCACATTCCTATCTTCTCCCCACCTCCCCCCTCTCCTCCGTCTATATTGCTCATTCTCTCCCCACCTCCTCCCTCCCCCTGCTCTCTTCTCCCCCACACCTCCCCTCCCTTCCCCTCTCCTGCTCTCTCCTCTTGCTCCTCCCCACCTCCTATACCCTCCCCACCCCATCACTCTCTCACATTCCCCCTGCTATTCTCCCTTCTCCTGCGCTCTCCTCTGCTCTCCCCTCATTCCTATATTTTCTATATTATCAATTGTTCAAATGTTATCTTTATTCTGTATATTCTTGTTACTGTGTGTTAGCTAGAATTAGCTAGACATACTTTCTGTGAAGCCCTCTGAGACATGCTTGTGAATTAGGGCTATATAAATAAACTTGACTTGACTTGACTTGACTTAACCCTGGAAGATAGAGGGTAAAACTTGATTGTGTCTCTTTTTCTAGCCTTGCAAGACTTACATACCACCTCGGCTCTACCACTAACGTTAGCCAGCTAACGTAACTAACTATCTCTTACTAGCTGTTACTAGCTGTTAAACACAAGCCATGGTTGTCAACCTGGGTGGCGAGCAAACCCTGCACTGGCTATTAACGTTAACGTTGGATAAACGAAACAAACTATCTGCTGTGAGACAAATATTTCCACACTTCAAAACGCAACGCACATGGGTCTAATAATGTAACGTTATTTTGCCTATCAAGTTTGTAGTAGCATAACGCTAAATTAATTTACCCAGCTGAGCTCCCTTCACGCGGCCATCAGCCATCGATCCAACGTGTTTTCGTTTCAGGTGTTCATGCATTGGTACTTCTGTGTCATGCAAGATCGACTTTGCAGATTTTGCACGCAACAGTCTTTTTTGTTTTAGTTAACGTGAAGTGCTCCCATACTTTAGATGATTTTGGGCGAGGGTTCCCTTGGGGCGAACGCCGCTGATAACAGTGACGTAGTATGCTCTGCGACAGCGGGGACGCCAGGGAGTGACGTAGCCAGTTCTGGGCTGCAGAAGCTGAGCTGCGGTCAGCTGTTTTGCAAACAAAACAGACGGCTCTGCGGCCCAACTGATCGCGACCCAACGAATCGATAATGAAATTCGTTGCCAACGAATTTAATAATCGATTTTTATCGATTTTATCGATTAGTTTGTTAGCAGCCCTAGTCCAGAGAGCAGGTGACTCAGTGTGTGTGTGTGTGTGTGTGTTTGTGTGTCTCCTCTACAGAAGGAGCTGGACGTCACAGCCACAGCCTTGGCCAACAGGCAGGATGAGAGCGAGCAGGCCCGGAAGAGGCTCATCGATCAGAGCAAAGAGTTCAAGAAGAACACCCCCGAGGTAACACACAGACACACACGTGCGCGCACACGCACACACTCGCATGCACACACTCACATACCCACACACTCACTCTCTCACACACACAGCTATGCACACGCACACACACACACACACACACACACACACGCCGTCATAGCAAAGAACTTGCATTTATTAAGAACCAAACGCTAATAATAGGTTGTTCCATTGCAACATGGGATGCAACACATTTCTTGGCATCGCTCGCCCTACTCTGCCTCTGATTGGCTGTCATGGTTCTGTGCTGTTGGCCCTTGGCGCAAGGATGCGTTTTCAGGCCAAAATGCAGTCTTCAATAGTCTCTGGTCATAGGATGCTGTGTCTGAGGATAAAGCGGAGACAGAATTTGCTGGTCATTGCATTTCTGCAATATCTTGGAATTTTGAGATGGGGATTCCAAGCAGGGAATTATTACTTCATTCATTTATTTGCTGATGTATTTATTTATGTCCAGGGGAAGTAAACATTCTCCTTCACATTCGTCAGGTTCCGCACCTCCACACTGGGAGCAGTACAACCATAATGGGTCTTGTAGTTCATTCTAAATGGCGTCAAAAAGCTCTGGATATTTGAATTGAGCCCACATTTGTCTTTAGTGTTGGATGACAATTTCATGACTCTGTTGTTTTAGGGTAGACAGTCTCTCTCTCTCTCATGCCCCCCCTACACACACACAGTCCATTGGTAGACATGCAGCCGCCTTTTAGGGAGTATTCTTATCGCATGGCTGTGTGTGTGTGCACGTGCGTGCATACGTGTGTGTGTGCGTGTGTGCATGCGTGTGTGTGTGTGCATGCGTGTGGTGTGTGTGTGTGACACTAAAGACAGTGGTTAATTCTGGCTCTGCACTGCAGTTATGCAGATATGCACAGCTTTTTCTTCAGCTGACGATGAAGCCATTATAGGTCTGCCAATTATTTTTTCGCTTTATCGATTAGTTCATTTGTTTATTTGTTTATTAAAAAGGATCCCCATTAACTGCCGCCTGGACGACAGCTAGTCTTCCAGTTGTTCAGTTGTCCCCATTCTAGGGATGTTAATGATTAACCGTTAGTCGATTAACTGCCGTTAAGAATGTAACCGATTAAAATTAATTCACTGGTTTGACCGACAACATTGTTACTTTGTGTCATCAATTCAGTCTCCAGAACTCACAGTGTGTTAATGATACCAGTCCAGCACAGGGCGTACCTCACCTAGCTAGCGCAACAGAAGGAGTGGTCACGTGAGAAGGTTGTCACGCATGTCATGTGAGGAAGTAGGAAGTGGATTGAGCAAACCCTCTTTGGCAAACACCATGAAACAAACAGATGCTAAAATTAGCAGCAAGCTTGCGCTAGCATTACACACTAAAAGTACATATTGTAAATATTGCGACGCCGTTCTCAAAATTCAACTCCAGGGCCAATTTATTATTCCCCGACGAACATCGCTGAAGTCACATTATGTTCCATTATCGCTGGATGCTGATTTTGGACGATGTCACTCATAAAAGTTATAAATATTAAATACTAGGTGTTTGGAGAACGCATCGTGTGTGCAGAGACAATAACACAGAAGCCTTGCTTTATGGTGGAAAAGGAGATGCTGCCATTAAGCGTGGTGGACGGCGAGGGATTTCTTGAAGTTTATTGAACCAGACTTTCAACCATTTGTTGAAATGGCTGTATTAAGGACAGGCAGACAAGAGAGGCTGTTCAAAGGAGTTGAGCCTTATTATTTTTGTTTTTAGGCTAATTATAGTTTTATTATTATTTTCGTGCCATTTTCGTGCCATCATGCCATGAATGTCACATAAATAATATGCAGCTATTGGGGGGGGGGGGTTGGGGGAGAGAAACTACGTTAACAATAACCGATTCGATTAACTGATCGTTAAGGTGCACAACTAACGGTTAAGGAAAATGCATGAAATTCCCATCCCTACCCCGTTCCTGATTGGCTATTTTTGATGATGTTGTGGCGTACCACAGTAGAGACAATGGGGAGAGACATTCACCTGTTGGTAGGGGGCCCTTTAACTCATTCTCTGCCAGGGTCATTACGGTCTGTGTGCTCCCAGTGCCAGGATTTTGAGCATATTTCCTGATCTTCCAGGACCCACAGAATATTCTGTGCTAGGAATAAAATTACACAACATATCTCACAATAAAGCAGAGACTCTCTTCTTACCCCTTGTAAAAAACTGAAACTCTCCCATGTTTCCTTGTTTAGTTACAAGCAGTGGAAGTTAGCTTGTTTTCACTAAAAATGCCCTCCTTGGGACAGAAATATGAGAAAAAGAGGTTTTAGTGACCGTTTCAAGCAGAACTCTCTTTTGAGCCTTTTATTTTTTGCCTCAGTGACACATCAGACATATACAGTATTTGTTTTCCCAAATAAATAAATAAAAAATAAAAAATAAGAGAATGTATTTTACAGTTGCCATGTGGATTTTTAGCTTAGCTTGATAAAAGCATAAACAAATGGAACAAACCCTTATGTGGTCACACTCACACACTCTCTCTCTCTCACACACACACACACCCAACACACACACACACACACACACAGGAATAACGAGTGCTGTAACGTTACCTGCTGTCACGTTACCTCTCATAACTAACGTTAGCACAGAAGATCACACAATAGCTACGTTAGTGCTGTAAACTTTGAAATGTTTATGTGACACATGTTTCGCCTTGGTTGCTGGGGACGGGTGTGTGACGCGGTTTGACGCGTTTGACGTCTCCATGTGATTCCCCCTCCCTTGAGTGTGACAGAGCTCTCCCTTGAGAGGGAGAGCTGGCAAGAGGAAACGTGAAGCGAGTCATGCCGGCGGCATAAGTTATAAACAATGCGTGACAATTATACTCGAATGTTGTGTGTGTGATCATTTCATCTCAAACGCGATACAAAAAATAGGCTACTTTTTACCATCGTCATCGCTCTCTCCAAGTGGCACCCATTTCTCCTCCTCCGATTCATCTGTAGACGGATCAGAACGCTGTGAAGGGGAGCCTTCGTCGCCATGGCGCTCCGTCGTGCAGCAACAACAAAAACGCCGGCGTCTTCCTCGCCATCGTCGCCATCCGAGAACTCTCGGACTCTGTTTCGACCACAGGCTCCACCCATAAATACTAAACTAGCGGGTTCCTTTTATCAGTTTGACTTGAAACAATGTCACAGGCTGGGAAAGTGTCTGATGTAATGTAAACACCCAAAACATGAAAGTACGTCCGAGTACGTCTTTGAACGCCATTGTTAAAAGTACGTCCGGGTACGTCTTTGGCAGAGAATGAGTTAAGAGGGGCGGGGGGTTCAGGTGGGTGTCACAATTGTTTGGGGAGTAGCCTACAAAGCAACATGTTAACAGCCCACTTTTACCTGTATGATCGCAGTTGAAGTGTGAGAAAATAAATCCAGTCGGCTTTGGTTTTGAGTCTTTCTCCCGCACTTCCACAATGTATGCTTTGTTGATTCTGAAACCAATTTGTGAAGCAAGAGTTTACTTTTGATTGGTGATTAATTGAAGCACCTCCCTCTTTCATCATTGATTGATGATCCAACTTTCTGGGCCCTATCTTTGTACAGGCGATATCCCCTATTAGCGCTTGCGCACCTGTTTGCGCGTGCCTTAAAGCAGGGAAGATTGCAGTCCGCTGTCCAGGTGTTATGCCGAGTTTTGCACCCCCGCCAGACAGCAGCAAAACGCATCCCCACCTCACGGGAACATATTGTAATGATTTATACAGAAACATAACTGTTTAAAAATGATATAATTGTTTGGGTAGACGTGACCTCCCTGTTTTTAAGTTAAAACAGCCCCAAAATATAGTGGCGATGCATGGTGGTGCGGGAAAGCACAACTCGTCATAACAACGGGCGCAAACGCAGATTAGAGGCATGCCAAATCATTTATGCACCGTGCAAACGGGATTTGGGTGGTGTTAACCACCAGAATTATTCACAGGTGTGGCCTGGCAATGCCTGGGTGTTGCATCAATCAATAAAAGTTAAACTTGGACCATTTTGTTACAATTTTGTTGGGGAGGTGGGGCATGAACATTTTTCCTCCTCCAAAGTGGGGCATGACAGAAAAAGTTTGAGAACCACTGCTTTAAGCGGTGGGTCGGTGGGTGTTCACATGTCAAGGGTCTCTGATCTACTCGTCTACCTCTTTACTCCTCCTCCCATCACCCCCTTCTTTACTCCTCCCCTCTTCCCCTTCTTTACTCCTCCCCTCTTCCCCTTCTTTACACCTCCTCCCCTCTCCCACCTTCTTTACTCCTCCTCCCCTCTCCCCTTCTTTACTCCTCCTCCCCTCTCCCCTGATTTACTCCTCCTCCCCTCTCCCACCTTCTTTACTCCTCCCTTCTACCACCATCTTTACTCCTCCTCCCCTCTCCCCCTTCTTTACTCCTCCTCCCCTCTCCCCTGATTTACTCCTCCTCCCCTCTCCCACCTTCTTTACTCCTCCTCCCCTCTCCCCTTCTTTACTCCTCCCTTCTACCACCATCTTTACTCCTCCTCCCCTCTCCCCCTTCTTTCCTCCTCCTCCCCTCTCCCCTGATTTACTCCTCCTCCCCTCTCCCCTGATTTACTCCTCCTCCCCTCTCCCCTGATTTACTCCTCCTCCCCTCTCCCCTTCTTTACTCCTCCTCCCCTCTCCCCTTCTTTACTCCTCCTCCCCTCTCCCCTGATTTACTCCTCCTCCCCTCTCCCCTTCTTTACTCCTCCTCCCCTCCCACCTTCTTTACTCCTCCTCCCCTCTCCCCTTCTTTACTCCTCCTCCCCTCTCCCCTGATTTACTCCTCCTCCCCTCTCCCCCTTCTTTACTCCTCCTCCCCTCTCCCCTGATTTACTCCTCCTCCCCTCTCCCCTTCTTTACTCCTCCTCCCCTCTCCCCTGATTTACTCCTCCTCCCCTCTCCCCTTCTTTACTCCTCCTCCCCTCTCCCCTTCTTTACTCCTCCTCCCCTCTCCCCTGATTTACTCCTCCTCCCCTCTCCCCCTTCTTTACTCCTCCTCCCCTCTCCCCTTCTTTACTCCTCCTCCCCTCTCCCCTGATTTACTCCTCCTCCCCTCTCCCCTTCTTTACTCCTCCTCCCCTCTCCCCTGATTTACTCCTCCTCCCCTCTCCCCCTTCTTTACTCCTCCTCCCCTCTCCCCTTCTTTACTCCTCCTCCCCTCTCCCCTGATTTACTCCTCCTCCCCTCTCCCACCTTCTTTACTCCTCCTCCCCTCTCCCACCTTCTTTACTCCTCCTCCCCTCTCCCCTTCTTTACTCCTCCTCCCCTCTCCCCTTCTTTACTCCTCCTCCCCTCTCCCCTGATTTACTCCTCCTCCCCTCTCCCACCTTCTTTACTCCTCCTCCCCTCTCCCCTTCTTTACTCCTCCTCCCCTCTCCCCTTCTTTACTCCTCCTCCCCTCTCCCTCTTCTTTACTCCTCCTCCCCTCTCCCACCTTCTTTACTCCTCCTCCCCTCTCCCCTTCTTTACTCCTCCTCCCCTCTCCCCTTCTTTACTCCTCCCCTCTCCCACCTTCTTTACTCCTCCTCCCCTCTCCCCTTCTTTACTCCTCCTCCCCTCTCCCCTTCTTTACTCCTCCTCCCCTCTCCCTCTTCTTTACTCCTCCTCCCCTCTCCACCATCTTTACTCCTCCTCCCCTCTCCACCATCTTTACTCCTCCTCCCCTCTCCCCTTCTTTACTCCTCCTCCCCTCTCCCCTGCTTTACTCCTCCCCTCTTCCCTTCTTTACTCCTCCTCCCCTCTCCCCCTTCTTTACTCCTCCTCCCCTCTCCCCTGCTTTACTCCTCCCCTCTTCCTTTCTTTACTCCTCCTCCCCTCTCCCACCTTCTTTACTCCTCCCCTCTCCACCATCTTTACTCCTCCTACCCTCTCCCACCTCCTTTACTCCTCCTCCCCTCTCCCACCTCCTTTACTCCTCCTCCCCTCTCCCACCTTCTTTACTCCTCCTCCCCTCTCCCCTGCTTTACTCCTCCTGCCCTCTCCCCTTCTTTACTCCTCCTCCCCTCTCCCCTGCTTTACTCCTCCCCTCTCCCCTTCTTTACTCCTCCTCCCCTCTCCCCCTTCCTTACTCCTCCTCCCCTCTCCCCTTCTTTACTCCTCCTCCCCTCTCCCCTGCTTTACTCCTCCCCTCTTCCCTTCTTTACTCCTCCTCCCCTCTCCTACCTTCTTTACTCCTCCCCTCTCCACCATCTTTACTCCTCCTCCCCTCTCCCACCTCCTTCACTCCTCCTCCCCTCTCCCACCTCCTTCACTCCTCCTCCCCTCTCCCCTTCTTTACTCCTCCTCCCCTCTCCCCTTCTTTACTCCTCCCCTCTCCCCTTCTTTACTCCTCCTCCCCTCTCTACCCTTCTTTACTCCTCCTCCTGTCTCCCCCTTATTTACTCCTCCTCCCCTCTCCCACCTTCTTTACTCCTCCTCCCCTCTCCCATCTTCTCTACTCCTCCTCCCCTCTCCCCCTTTCTTTGCTTTCTTCCTCTCTGATCTACTCGTCTACCTCTTTACTCCTACTCCCACCCCCCCTTCTTTACTTCTCCTCCCACCCCCTTCTTTACTCCTCATCCCACCCCTCTTCTTACTCCTCCCCTCTCCCCCTTCTTTACTCCTCCCCTCTCCCCCGTCTTTACTCATACTCCCCTCTCCCCCTGTCCTTTCCTTCTTTCTTCCTCTCTGGGCGTCTCGGGGTCCCTCCCCTGGCTCCCACTCCCAGTGAGTGTCGATGAATAAATGGAAAAACAAAAAGCTGTTTTGTCTCCAGCTCCCTAATAAATCAGCCTTCTTTTCCACTGAAGCTGTCCAGGATGGCAATTTATGTTCAGGCTTAATAACCCATTACTACATTAATCCTGCTGGGGGCTTTTTCTTTTCTCTGGGAATTCTCTGAACTCTGCAAGAGAAGGAAGAGAAGTGTGACAAGAGACAAGGTCTGGAAAAAAAGACACAGTCAGCTTGCTAGAATGAGTCCAGAAACCAGGGTCCAACCTTCAAGGCCTCTGGCAGAGGATTGGAACGGTCTGCCTGCATGTCAGATGCTCAAAGCTGGAAAGCTTAGAGTTGAAGTCACTGTAGTTTATCATCTCTGTCTCTTACTCTCTTTGTCAGATGCAAGAGGGGTGAACCTAATGCCAGTCTGTTCAAAGTGCTGAGTAAGGATGTAACAAGACATCGGGAGACAGTTGAAGATGTTTTTCCGTTATACCCTACCTCAAGGGATTCTTTAAGTTGATAAAGAAAATGTATGAAAAATACAGTATTTTGTGGTTTTTGTCTAAGAAATAAGTAAATGAATCTTTTTGAGTCATAATTTGTCTGCAATCTCATTTTGTAAAAAACAACAACATAGTTTTGCGAACTCAGTATCGTGAAACTTATCAAATCGTGATTTGAGTGTATGGTTACATCCCTAGTGCTGAGTGAGTGGACTTTTGACTCTTTCAGTGTTCAATTGGACAGAGGAAGCACCGATTAATTGAGTTTATTCAAATCACTTTGGTAGCAAGTCTGCAGTATCTTAACAGTTGAAAAGGAAATCGATAGAGCAGATGGCCTCACAGTTTGATGTGATCTGGTGCAACCTTTATTGTCAAGTGCATAACAAGTATCAGTTTATTAAAACAGGGGATAGACAGCCCTTACTGACCATTCAGTCTGTTTGCAATTTGAAAAAAAAGAGGGGGCAGGTCATTTTAGAGGTTTGCTGATAAGACAATCACAGCAGGTATTGAAAATGGACATTGTTGTAGCAAACGTTCACTATCTATGTACCTAGTTCAAAAGTTCAAAAGCCATACAACATCTCGGATTCAATCCCGGATGTGATGTCTAAGCGTTCCAGACATCAGTGCATTAGTAACTCAGAGTGCATGATGAATCCATACATCTCAAGGGAGAGTATAACATGTGCTGTGTTTGTGGAAGCAGGTACAATTGGTTTTGTCAGGTTGACCAACTGCGGTTTTATGCCAAGGCAAAAAGTGCCAGAAACGTCTGCACCTGTCAACAGAGCATTTAAGTTATATGCTGGTTGTAGGGAGAACTCTCTTTCTGTGTAGCTCAGAAAATTAGTGGGCTGAGAGTGTGTTTCATGAGCTTTAGCAAGCTCAGTTTTTATAGAGGGGAGCTTCTGGTATTGGCACAAACTAAACATCTAGTCCATTGGCCAATGTTGAAATTTTCACATATCTGTACCACCCAAGGTGACAGCACAATTTTTGCATTTTTGTCTTCCTACATGTCTCTAGTTTATATTTTGGTATGATAACCCTGCCAATCTGGTAGCTTATTGATAGTAGGGATGTGGATTTTCAGTTAATTTTACTTTCGACTAAACGACACCATTAGTCGGTTAACCATCGGTTAATTGTTTTTAAAGACGTGAAATATTAATTAGTGGCGTGCCAGGGGTTCAGTCAGATGGCATTACAGTGTGCGAATCCGGTACTGCAGTGCTTCCAAACACGACCAAATCCGCTTGAATTTGACATTTTTCTTCTTATGCATTAGGCATATGGCTTATGTCATTGACTAATATCTGTAAAGTGTTATTCTTGTGTGGAGAAGAGTGAGGGGTGCATGCGAGGGGGTGGCAAAATGGGTTTGACATTAACATCTTTTCAGTGAACATAATTATGAAATGACCCTCAAAACACAATAATAATAATAATAATAATAATAATAATAATAATAATAATAATAATAATAATAATAATAATAATAATAATTAACAATAATTGTCATTACTAAAACATACATGTTTGGTAGGCATGGATTCTCAATTAAAATAGCTATAATTTACCATTGTTAATCTCCTTCCTTACTCTAAAAATGGTAAACCCCAAACACCACATACGTATACCTTCCCATTCAAAAGCTGTGTTTTCACGCTACTTGATGGCAGCCATCTTGGAATTCTGGGTCAAAACTATGTCAGAATGTAAAACTAATGTCAAAATCGGATTCCTCGTGGTTGACTTACACAGAAAAGTGTTTTCATACATTATTCTAGGTGCTCTAGCTCAAAAGTCAAATTTTCAAGATTGCACCAGTGGCCATCTTGGAATTTGGCCATCGGGCAAAAATTTAAATGGCCACCACGAGGCATTTTTACGATGGCTCAATTTTCTGAAAATGTACAGGGCCCCTACACGTACCAAGTTTCATGCTTTTATGAAAAAGTGAACATGATTTTCACATATCTGGACTAATATACAGAAATCAGGGTTTTGCCATCTATATGAGAGTAGGTTTGTTTACAGAATGATGCTACCAGATTGGCAGGGTTATATCAAAATATAAACTAGAGACATGTAGGAAGACAAAAATACAAAAATTGTGCAGTCACCTTGGGTGGTACCGATTTCAGCATTGGCCCATGGACTAATCCAGACGAATACGTAGGCACACTACCCACCATGTTATGTGAGCTTTCTGGCAAGTGGGGGTAAAATAGCTCCATATTCTGTGAAGTTTTTGGCAAAGGTAAATGAGCATAACTATTTTCAAACATGTCCCTTGACCTCTCACATCAAGATATCTGAAGAGGGTTCATAGAACCATGGATAGAACCGCAAGAGACGTAGCTTTACAGCCATGTCTGATATGTGAGCTACATAGGGTTTAAGAGCTCCAGGGTCCAGACAACTGTTGCCAAAAAACTAATTCTAAAGGAATGGAAGTCCCCCTCTTCACCTTCTTTTCAATTCAACTCACTTAAGAAGTTTTCGGCTGTCTGGGATCCGTTTCTGGCCTACCTTGAGGTTAGTGGCGACAGGTGACTCGCCTAGCTGGTTTCTCATGGAACCCTTGGGTGGGATCCCGTGCATAGTGTCCCTTGCAAGCACATGAACACCTTGTATGGCTAGTAGCACCACGTTGTAATATTGAATGTCGATTCCATTGTTTTTGTTTTGTTTTTGTCTGTTTTCTTTTCTTTTCCGGTGTCTGAGCCTGTTCTGTCCTGTTTGTGTATTCTTCAAAAAAAAAAGAGAGCTCCAGGGTCCTAAACACACTATCTTATGCCCGGTGCAAGGGCAAGCATTGTCATTGCTAGTTTCTAGCACTGAAAAACTTTTTTTTAAACTTTGAATTACCACTGGGTCACTGAAACACGTCCTTTGATGTACTGACCCAGTGGTACGAAAAAAGGGAGAATTTTGAGTGCTGAAACTAGCAATGACGACGCTTGCCCTTGCACCAGGCGTCAGATAGGGCCCACAGTGTTGTACATGCAGTGAAAATGTCATGCTCGCCTCCCCCCCTATGTCTGCACATTGTGATACCTAAACATAAATAAGAAAATAAACAAATAACAAATAATTCCAATGACCAGTTATGCTTGAATATCACCACACAGCTGACATTGGCATAACACATATTTACAGGCCAGTTTTGTTTTTTCTTTGTCTTTTTTCTTTTTCTCTCCTTTATTTGGTAAGGTGGTCCTTGGAAATGTTTAAGCAATCAGAAGTGGGCGTTAAGTAACAAAAGGTTGAGAACCCCTGGCCTGTCCTACACGAATGATCTTGATCCCCTTCTCTAGCCAAGGCCAGGTCCCATGGGAGACAAGCCACTCTGGGATTTCCACGTCACGTGTGAACAGAACCTTGCTGCTGGCCGAGGCTGAGAGAGGCTTTAGTTTAGTGTGAACAGAACCTTGGTGCTGGCTGAGGCTGAGAGAGGCTTTAGTTTAGTGTGAACAGAACCTTGCTGCTGGCCAAGGCTGAGAGAGGCTTTAGTTTAGTGTGAACAGAACCTTGGTGCTGGCTGAGGCTGAGAGAGACTTTAGTTTAGTGTGAACAGAACCTTGCTGCTGGCCGAGGCTGAGAGAGGCTTTAGTTTAGTGTGAACAGAACCTTGCTGCTGGCTGAGACTGAGACAGGCTTTAGTTTAGTGTGAACAGAACCTTGCTGCTGGCTGAGGCTGAGACAGGCTTTAGTTTAGTGTGAACAGAACCTTGCTGCTGGCTGAGGCTGAGAGAGACTTTAGTTTAGTGTGAACAGAACCTTGCTGCTGGCTGAGGCTGAGAGAGGCTTTAGTTTAGTGTGAACAGAACCTTGCTGCTGGCTGAGACTGAGAGAGGCTTTAGTTTAGTGTGAACAGAACCTTGCTGCTGGCTGAGGCTGAGAGAGGCTTTAGTTTAGTGTGAACAGAACCTTGCTGCTGGCTGAGGCTGAGAGAGGCTTTAGTTTAGTGTGAACAGAACCTTGCTGCTGGCTGAGGCTGAGAGAGGCTTTAGTTTAGTGTGAACAGAACCTTGCTGCTGGCCGAGACTGAGAGAGGCTTTAGTTTAGTGTGAACAGAACCTTGCTGCTGGCTGAGGCTGAGAGAGGCTTTAGTTTAGTGTGAACAGAACCTTGCTGCTGGCTGAGGCTGAGAGAGGCTTTAGTTTAGTGTGAACAGAACCTTGCTGCTGGCTGAGGCTGAGAGAGGCTTTAGTTTAGTGTGATAAACTCTTCTGAAATGCTCACTGGAGCCCATTTCTGCTATACAACTACTGTATTTAAATAAAGACATATTCATCCCTATTTTCCAACTCACACATTTTCACTTCAGATAGGTATGTTAGATAGGTATCAGATAGGTATTAGATAGGTATCAGATAGGTATTAGATAGGTAGGTTAGATAGGTATCAGGTAGGTATTAGCGGGCAGTTTTTTAAATAAAAAGCTATTTGTCACTCACCACATGTAAATACCCTGCTCAGCCGAAGTTGGCCTTTTGATAGGAACTCAATTCCAAGTCTTTAATCGTAACTCAAACATCCAAATGTGTATTAAAAGGGTGTATTCAAGTTATGAGCAGAACACTCTGATAAAATCAGCATAAAAATCAGCATATTGGATGCCATTAAAGTGCAAAAATAAAGTGGAATGGGAAGGTGGCATGCAGGATATGGACCCGTCGAAGTCTGTAATGGGAATAAACAGTAAGAGAAGTATACAGATCTATCAAATATTGCGATGGATTCTGGGTGATTTGGACTCTACAAAGAAAAGAAAAATGTAAATTCTATAGCTCATAGTCTCCTTCATACCCTTTCAATTACAGATAAAAATGGCTTTTAAATTCCCTGTGCAAGGCTGCCCTCCAATCAGCAGTGACAAATACTTCACTGTGGCTGGTGTGATCGTCCATTCTGTCTGTCTGTCTGTCTGTCTGTCTGTCTGTCTGTCTGTCTGTCTGTCTGTCTGTCTCTCTCTGCCTGCCTGTCTGTCTGTCTGTCTGTCTGTCTGTCTGTCTCTCTCTGCCTGCCTGTCTGCCTGCCTGTCTGTCTGTCTGTCTGTCTGTCTGTCTCTCTCTGCCTGCCTGTCTGCCTGCCTGTCTGTCTGTCTGTCTGTCTGTCTGTCTGTCTGTCTGTCTGTCTCTCTCTGCCTGCCTGTCTGCCTGCCTGTCTGTCTATCTGTCTGTCTGTCTGTCTGTCTGTCTGTCTGTCTGTCTGTCTGGCTCTGCCTGTCTGTCTGACTGTCTGTCTGTCTGTCTGTCTGTCCACCTGAGAACCATGCCTTTAGGCCTCTGCTGGGGGGTTCCAGGCTGTATCAGTAGGAGCAGCAAAGTGAGCGTTCCAATCCTGACAAAGTGAATATAGTAATTAGGACTGATCCGTTGGCATGGCGCCCATCCCCGACTGACTGGCGTCTGGCACAGTTAATTATAGTCCTCCTGTTTAACACCACAATGCAGACAGACAGCTAAACTCCCCTCTGTTCCTCCTATTGCCGTCTAGTCTTCAGAAAGCTCCAATATCGATTTCCCAGGAAGAGTTGCTAATCTAGGCTGAATGTGGAATCTTGTGGATCGACGCAGGGAAGAGGAGGACCAGAGGAGGACTCTGTGCTCTTCTCTGTCTCTCCGATCTGGTATGGGGTGACTGGCTGACTGGGAGGGCCAGAGGAGTGGGGTGCGTCTGGCACCCACGTAGGTTACGCCAAAACCACACCCTATGCCCGCCTACGCAGCAGTCAAGCGCCGGGATTGGCCAGGAGCAAGTCTTTTGTCTTCTTTTGACAGCTCGAATCTCCCACACCACAAACACTGCACGGCACGCAGCCCAGCGATTTCATGAACCAACTGAATTGCTCTTGATACTGGACATTGAAATGAATGATTAGTGTATTAACGCTATAATGAAAACGTAACACACAAGCTTTTAACACATTTCCCACACACCATAAACACTGTGCCCAGCCCAGCGATTTTATTAACCAAATTGCTCTTGATAGCGGACATTGAAAATAAATTACTGTAATAACGCCAATGAAAACGTAACACAAGCTTTTAACACACAATCGATTTTTAAACATTTATTTCAAAACATCATTGTAAAATTCAAGCCTTTAGCCAAAGCTTCAATAACAGAGCTCAGCTGACAGTTTAACCTGCAAATGAAAAATATAAAAAATATAAAATAAAAAATACAATAGGACGAATCAGCGTGACGTCACTTGCCACCCAGAAATGCGGAACCCCGCGCCCCGCACCCATTGTGCCAAATAAACGTTAATATCTCAAAAACTATACCGGACATCGATTATATTTCGACATTCTGAGTGAGAGCAGAAGTAGCTTAAGAGTTTGATGTATAATATATGCATGTCGTGTTAAAGTTGTGTGAACTGTCGCAGTTTTTAAAATGTAAACAGCTGGCTAGAGTCAGACACACAAGTGTCGCGCCACTTGGGCTCCATAGGGTTCCATTGCCGTAGCCACCCAGTGACGCGGTTTGTTTACCAAAATGCTGCTCGGCTGATCCCTCGTATAGGCTACAGCACATAGGCCTAGCTTCTTCACCCCCCCAGTCCAGCCCTTTGTTCCAGGCCAGTGAAGTCCCAACAATCTACAAAAACATGCAATCCTATAAAATCATAGATAAAAAGTTGAATCATACAATAAATAAAACCAAAAGTAAAGGGTTAGCCTTCCCAATGGCCAAGGGCAGCATCTGTTATTCTGGCCTCATAATAAGCACTGAGGCAGGTGGTCAGAAAGTCAAATAACTGCGGTACATTGTATGCTTTGGTGCGATGTAGGATTTTGTCTTTCAATATCCTCATTGCAGCCTCGCTTGGTGTTGTTGCTTCTCACAGGAATTGTGTCCCTGTAACAGAGAGCCCAACATGAGCATGAGCGCCTGGCCAATCCCGGCGCTTGACTGCTGCGTAGGCGGGCACAGGGCGTGGTTTTGGCGTAACCTACGTGGGTTTTGAAATAACGCGAGGGTGACTGGCTGACTGGGAGGACCAGAGGAGTGGGGGGTGACTGGCTGACTGGGAGGCTCGTCTGACGCTGGGAATGCACACGCTCCGAAATTACCTGCTGCCAAGTCCCCCACTGGTGTTGACATTTGTTTGCGGTGCATAAATCAGTGCCAAGTCACGCCCTCATACAACATTTGAATCGGACCAAAACAAAACAAAATGAAACAAAGAAAAAACGTAGGAAAAAATAAAAATCCGCGTTTAATTTTTGTTTTGTTCTGAGTCAAATGTTATATGGTCTTTACTTTACTTTACTTTACTTTATTTCATTTGGCAGACGCCTTTCTCCAAAGCGACGTACATACAGAAAATAACAACCATAAAATCATGTAACATACATAGTGGAAACAGAGATAAGGGAAAAAGATAAATACAATAAAAGCCAACAAACAAATAAACAGACAGTTGAAGGTACGTGGGCAGCATGTTAAGGGTGATGGAAAGGGAAGGTTAGGGGGAGGTGAAATGGAGGGAAAAGAGATGGGTTTTTAACCGATTGCGGAAGATGGGGAGAGATTCGGATGTCCTGACTAGGGGGGGGGAGCTCGTTCCACCATTTGGGGGCGAGACAGGAAAAGAGGCGAGATTGAGAGCGGCCCCTAAGCCCGCGAAGCAAGGGGGGGGCGAGACGGCTTGCGCTAGTGGAGGGGCGGAGGGAGCGGTGGGAGGGTTGGAACGTGACCAAGGTTTGAAGGTATTGGGGGGCAGTTGAGTGGACAGCTCTGAATGTGAGGACAAGGGTTTTGAATTTGATGCGTGACAGGATGGGGAGCCAGTGGAGGTCACGGAGGAGGGGGGTGACGTGAGAGAATTTGGGTTGGTTGAAAACAAGGCGGGCAGCAGAATTCTGGATGAGTTGAAGGGGTTGGATTGCAGAGGAGGGGAGACCGGCTAGGAGAACATTGCAATAATCAAGTCTAGATAAAACCATGGCCTGGACTAAAATTTGGGTTGCTTCGGAGGTTAAAAAAGGGCGGATCTTTCTAATGTTAAAGTCTCTTGTGATTTGTCTCATAGCTGAATCGCTTGGTTTGTCCAAGTAAAATTCTTTTTTATAAGGATTTTATGAAACGTCAATGGAAACATTATTGGGAAAATTCACTTCCTAGGTCTCATGCGGAACCCAGAAGAGGGCGTGGCTTAGGCACTCTGTAAGGGGCACCGCTAAACTTTTGGCAAGATAACTTTGATTGCCTCAGATGCTGTATATTATGGTATGGGGTGGAATTCCGTCGCACTTCATGATGAAATAGAAAGCAAGCTAATTTTAAATCACAGCATGTCAGACGTTTATGATATACCGTAAAACCTCCAATAAGAGCCGAGTCCCCAATTGCCGCCGAGTCTCCAATAACAGCACGTGGTCCGAATCAATTTAGCACAATAACCGGAGCGTTTATTAGAATAAATACGTTTTTTTTAGGGATGCACCGATCGATCGGCACGTGACCGGAAATGGCCGATTTTACGTGATCGGCCTTGATCGGTGATCTGCGCCGGTCACTCTAAATAGCCGATTCTGTGAGCCAATTTTCACATGACGTGCGCGCACCCCAAAGCACCGAGACAGGCACCCAGCCACCACACCACACACGCCAGCATACCTTCCTCGTTGTGGATTTTTTTCACCGCCAGTGAAGTAGACAAATCTCACAGTTTGTCACACATGCAAGTCGAAAATAAGCCGTGGAGACAGAGATGCGGCCGAGTCCCGCTCGGCTGGAGTCCAGTCTGAGCGGCTCGCTTCACCTCACTGGCCCCCCTCTCTCTGCTCTCTCTCCCCGGGAAGCGATGCTCCAGCACCGCCACCGCGCACAGCCGGCTTGGCGAGGTGAACACAAGCATTGTGTCCAGTATAACCATTCCCCGATCTGCCTTCTCCATTCGCTGCTGCCTCAGCCTGTCAAGTCATGTTGTACCGTGGATACAGGAGAGACTATTTGTTTCGTATTGCAAATAGAACGACATGAGAACGACGGACATAATAATAAAAATGCATCGGACTCACAAGTGTGCAAGGATTTCTGTGCGTGACGATATTTTTTCGGATGGCAGATAAAAATACGCATACCAAACTTCGGACTGTGTGTAAACTCCGCCTGATATTCAGACTAAAGATCGTTACTGTAACTCATAAACTAATTTCCCCTCTACTCAAGAGGACTGGTCTGGAGCCAGGTTATAAACTCCTTGTCCATGGATCATTTTGATGTTCTGTTGCACCTGTTTTCTTTTGGAAAAGTAAATGCATGATAGCTGTGGGATATAGGCTATTGGATTTAATTTAATTTTTGTATTCATTGTATTTGCACAAAAAGCTCTGTCCAGTAGCCTAACCTGGAACACTTTTATTTTGAGATGTGTTTGATGATGTGTAGATGGTCCTACTTCATGCAAATGATAAGAATTGTTTATTTGTTTATTTGGATCCCCCATGGGCCCAGTAGTTCAAAACTTTTAATCCCTATCTGATCTGATCAGATTTGGATTTTGGGTAGTTCAAAACCAAAAAACAGGATTAGGATCACTTTGATATCCGATCAGATCAGGAAATCAAATCCAAGCTTTAATCTGGATCAAATCTTCAAAACGGGTAGTTCAAAGTGACAACACAGGATTGGGATCAGTTTGATCCCAAAAAACTGGATTATCTTGATCCCACCAGAGGGGTGGATTTCCAGTGGATTACCAGAGCAAAATGTACTATACAATTTATTTAAAAATATTTTTCAATATAAATAAGATGGCAAAGTTTGTTAACTGAAATAATACACAATTTTTAGCCTTCATGGCAAATACATTTAATTTTAAATTTTTTGGTCACGTTTGTGGTGGCCTATTTTGTTTTCAACCAAATCTTGATGACATAAATGTTTATGCTCATAAAAGTATCACAACAAAGATTGTCAATCACAAATGTCATTTAGATTAAAGAAAAAATATCTTCAACAAAAAAAAAGTCCATCATCTGTCATCACCTTTCAAAAGTAATTGCGGACAATAGCATCTCGCATTGCACCACCACTCAGTCTCTCATTTAGAGGGAAATCCATAGGTGGGCCTAGATCATCAGCAGGTGCAAGGGGCTCTGGGGGATCATCGATGTCAGAGAGGGGGACTCTGCGATGGACAGCGATATTGTGTAGCACAATACAAGCCAGTGTTATGTTATGTTAGAATTCAGCTCCTCAAAGCACGCCTGGATGATCCAGCTGCCTTTGAATTAATGTTTTTTTGTTGTTACCCTAGTGGGAGTATTTTTTCCATTATGATTTTATGTCCTTTATGTATTTAAAAATATAATTAGACATTATAGATGTCTCTGCAATGTGGTCTCTTGTCTTCCTCCTTGTATTATTTTTCATATCCACTAGATGGAGATCGGTAGGATTAAAGCACTGATATTCAGGATCTAGTAATCTTGAAAAGTCTGAAACTAGATCAGGGTGATCCTATCCTGAATTGCTTTGAAATACTGGGACAAAATCTGGCCGAGTTGTCTGATCCTGGATCACAGAAAATGGGATTTCAAAATCTGATCGGATCTGATTGAGATTAAAAGTTTTGAACTACTGGGCCCATTAGATGTAAGAATTGTTCTATGAATCTTAATTTTCAAACAAAGTTACAAAAACGTTTGTGTAAGCTGTCAATTGTTGTTTTTAGAAAAAAAAATCGGAATCGGCAAAAATCGGTATCGGCAAGTCAGACTATTCAAAAATCGGAAATCGGAATCGGCCAAGAAAATGGCAATCGGTGCATCCCTAGTTTTTTCCCCATTATGGTATGTTTTTGTGCTGACTGAATTCAGTCACTTACGGTAATGACGTTGTTTTGGAGGAAGTCAGGCAGAAGTCAGAGAGATTGTACTTTCTCCCCGTCAGACAGTTTTATATTTTATTTATACATGATATGTATACATGTTATTTATAACCGACATGTTTCAAGTATGCATACCGCATTGTTTAATGCTACAGATTCGTGTAGGCAACGTGCTGGAGACGCTGTCTAACCGGGAGCGGTGGGCAACTTACGCTAATGTAATGTTACAGTTGTGCCTTGTAAAAGTGCATTTCTCTCAGCGGAACAGCGATCATAAATGCAGTATGGATTACCGGTATACCCATTATACTGGACATGTATTGGAAACTTGGCGTCTACCTATTTGGTAAGTCTGCTTGTTTTGTCTAATGCTGCCGTGCTGTTTGGTTGGCGTTAGCTTGGTATCTACGTTAGCGTGCCTTCTATAATAAGGTAGTCTCGGCTCCCAGACGTTTGTTGCTTTGCTGGGAGATTCTGGCAAGCGAGACTAACGTTGCTATGACTTATTTCCAATTAAACACAAACAACTGAATGTCTGAGCGGTAGGCCAATGTTACTTATTTAATTAAATATGGTATGGCTGTTTGGCAGAGGGAGAAGAGGGGAGCAATGAACTGATACTGTAACGTAGTTGGATGATGATGATGAAGGCTATCAGTTTTTATCTGAGCCAATTTAGCATAATAAACGCCTGGGCGTTTATTGGAAGTTTTACCGTATATTTCCTTACAGCTTTTCCCCCCAGAAGGTTATGATAATTAGTCTGCCTCTCGAGGATTTTGCAGAGCTTTTTGTGGCTTTTCTCAAAAATTGCAATGCAATTTGCAGTTTTATCCATCCATCCATCCATCTTCAATCGCTTATCCGGGTTGGGTCGTGGCGGTAGCAGTTCTAGCAGGGGACCCCAAACTTCCCTTTCCCTGGCCACATTAGCCAGCTTTTGTTGTTTTTGCGGAGACATTGCAAGCATTTTGAAAAATTGCAAGCCCCTGCAATTTTGGGGAAGATTGGTTGAATTTGCATTAATTATTGCGATCACAAAATCACAATTTCCCCGGAGGCGACTGATTAGTATCAAAGTATAAAGTAGGGTGGCTCCGGTGAAGCATCACCCCCTTTTGTATATTCCACCAAGGCATGTATAGCAAGCAGGCCCTGGATAATTAGCCTCCTATGCAGAAAGCAGCACAGAGCAGCAAGCGGCCATTTCTTAGGTGCTAAAGTATGTGATGAGCATTTCAGCTGCTCTAGTGCCACATTTTATTTATTTATTTATTTTTTTTAATCAGGGACAGTGCACATTAATCAACATCAATATCAATGTAAATGTGCCAGGGTTAGCTTAAGAGCTAATTTGCACCTGTAGTCCCTGAGCAGGAGACAATCTAGTGCCACATCTCAGCCAAATGAAAGGAATCCAGTGGGTGGGCAAAACAGAACGTTTGCACGAGACCCACCTCGTTATGCACAAGGGCCCTTTCTCAGTGCAGGGCCAGAATGTCTGTAAGGTGGGTCTGTTTGTACCATGTGTGGCCTCACTGACGTCATGTCCTTGACCCTGCAGCCTTCCACTCCAACTGCTCCAGCCCTCTCAAACCACATTCCTGCACTGCACACTGCTCGTGCAATATCCAGTATCATGGAATTTGAGAGGTATTTTCAGGGAAAGTCAGGGATTTTCATACATGTTCTGGGGAAATCCGGGAATATCCGGGAGTTTTACAAATGGGTCACTTTCCAGGAATATAGCAGAATGTCATAATCATTGTCATGTCATTTTTCTTATACTGTACTGCCCATTAGTAGTCACAACTTCCATCTCTGGTTGATGTAAAATAACTAAAGTAAAAGTTCTTGAGTCAGAGGTTCAGCTTACTTGAATATATATTTAAGGTGTAAGAAGCATCAAGGGCACATGGATACAGTTCTTCAAAGAGGAAGAGATTGATACAGTATTTTATGTGATGCACTGAAGCACAGAGAGCTGACATCATAATAGATAAGTTAGTGCTGATACAGAGGCATGGTACAGTACAGTAAGCGGTGGTACAGAGATGACATGTGTTATGAGACATTTACATTACTGTCATGGCTGACATCAGGACAGTCGTGATAGATTAAGATTCCTGTGGTTGCATAATGTGAGATGTACAGAGTTGAAAAAGTGTGAATGTTAAGGAGAGGGATGTGCTTATGAAAATATATATTATGTCTATGTATTTAAGTGAATAATTAAAGGTCTGATGGTAAGAATGTTCACATCACTGCTCAACTGCTGTAGAAATACACTGATTTTGATTTTGTGTCTGTATTTCATAGGTTTTAAATGTATCTTAGATTGAATTCAGGTCTCATTAAAAAGAGGTCTTGAAAAGTCTTAAATCTGTCTTTCTAAACCTGCATACTTTTGTATACATACAGTAGGTGAAGGCCAAACCAGACATATTAGAGTTACAAGAATGGGACTCATGATATATTCTGTCTTACAATTTTGACATCAGAGTCTGAGCTCAAGGGAAAGAACAACATGATTCCTACAAAAACTACAACTCTGGGCTAATATTTGCCATTAAAACCAACCATTCAAGTGGCCTCCTCTCCTCTCCTCTCACTGCCCTGGCCTGGCCTGTTGTTAAGCTTCCTTGTTTAAAGCACTGCTACATTGAATATGTGCCTAAAGGATGTGTTGGGTCTGGCCAGTAGATGCTGCTTGATGGCCAAACAGAGCTGACAGGAGTTGGGTGCATGCCATGGTCTGTGACGAGCTTGAGGCTCTCAAGGCTCTCAGCTGTTTTGCATGCTGGAGTAGTAGTGTTGTGTGGTCAGGACTGCACTGCCCTCCCTCAACGCTCGGCTGGCATGCTGTGTGGCCCACTGGATGGCAGCCCACACATGCTATCCTGCTTTAAAGGGTCTGAATTAAAGTTATAATCATTGACATATAGTATACTTCCTATTGCTATTCCTATTTACTTCCTACCACTATGCAAAAAGAAAATCAAAATGTCTCATTTCAGCTTGTTTGATGTCATTTGGGACTAGATTCTGCACAGTAGAGTCGTGCGGAGTTCCCTCAGCCCTGCCACCGTTTGACGGAGGTTTGAGAGTGGCTGTCGCAGATCTTTTTATATTGTCAAACTATTTCAAAACTAACTTATCAGAAAAATTAGCACTTTGTTACGATCAGTAGGCAGTAATCCCCTCAACTCATGATAATCAAAATATGATCATATTTACCTATGTATTTCTGGCTGTTTGGTTGTTGAACAATGCTGAATTCTTCGATGGACATACAGTATGTGCCTATACCTTTAAGAGGCCTTTTGCTTCCGGAAAGCAAAAGGAGTTTTCAGTCTGAGCAGGACAGTGATTCACACGGAGGACAGTGACACAAGGAGATCAGATGAGCTAGAAGCTAGCTGGAGACTTTCTACACCGTATATGTTTTAGTCCTGCCTTTTGGTGGGGCACAACTGAACGTGTGAGGCCTGGACGGCTCTCACTTCTCATATGGCCCATTTCCACCGCTAGTATCAGCGCGGCCCCACCCAGCTTGTCTCGCTTTTTTGTCTCATTCCACCGATCAAAAACGTGGACAGCCCGGGTTGAGTCAGGGGTTGAGTCGTGCTAGTTTTGGTCCCTGCTCTGTTGAGGTTCCAGCGCTGGGGACCCGGTACCATACCGTGACGTGAAAACACTGCAGACGACTGATTGGTCAGGCAGAATCGTATTTACTCTATCTCCTGTCAATGCTGGATATCAGTTTAGTGGGGCTTACCTTCTCTTCTGTTATTTCCATCAGTGTTGCTGCCTTTGGCTCGGGTGAAATAAAATCGATCTCCTTGCTCAGCTTTAACATGACGATGGTTTTAAATTGTTTTGAGAGAGAAAAGGTCCGCTCCTCGGGAAGCCCTTTGTAGTTGTGTGCTACGTCGGCTCTGCTAGGCCAGAGGCGGGGGTTTAGTGAAGCCGCGGTCTTGCCTGGTGAGTTGCCGCCGGGGTAGTGGGCTGGCTTCCCTTCTCCCCGTAGCGTAACTCCCGTCCCCCGCGCAGTGCATGCATGTGAGTTTGAGTAACAACAAAGTGATATCCATTCTCCTAGCTGATTGTCACATTTGCCCATGTACACTGTAGGTCATTTAGAGGCACCAGTATTTCATAACCAGTTTAAAAGTTCCGTGTATGGATTTAATTTTAACATTATACGTTATAGGCTACTTCGGCTATGGGCGGAGGACAGATATGCGGTCGCTATGACGACCGGGTGTGGGCGGAGGCGAGTAAACTTGCTATAGAAACAGAGTCTATATCAAGTAGAGACGAGTAAGACCAGGTCGAGTAGAGCTGTACTGTGCTGTTATATGTGGTGGAAATGAGCCAATAGATAAGAGAGCTGGCCGTGTTGAAAGGGTCCGAAGTGCCAGCCGGCCCGGAGAAGTAGCTAACTACTAGATATGCTGCCAAGTCATCCTGCACCAATTGTACAGGTAATTCGGCTATATTGCAACAGTCAAACAGCCTACTCTTCATGTAATCTTTGTCAATTCATGTTACAATGGTCGATGGTGATATGCCCTAATATGCCCCTAGACACGAGTTTAGTTGATAAGTTGGATATCGACATTGTCACAACTTGAACATTCTTTACATACAGTATATTGCCCAAGCCTAGATCTTCTCTCTTGCAAATTTAAAAGGAAATGCGAACCAAAAGAATCAACAGAAATAATAATCAATATAAGTTTAAAACGTCTGAAAAAATATTGCATGTACAGTATATAATTTGAAACCGTTAATTAACTGCTACCTTTGTCAATAACCAAATTGTTTGTGGCCCTTTGTGCACATTACAAAACATGATTGACAACTCACCCCGGCACTGTGTGTTTGGGCTCAATATAGTCTCAGTTCAACATCTAGTTCATTCACTTTCAGAAAAACTCAACAAAGTTAAGTGGAAGCATCTTGCACATTTCTGATTTCCCCCCATTTTCTTCCCAATTGTACTTGGCCAATTTCCCCCTGCTGCCCCGGTCGCTGCTCCACCCTCTGCCAATCTGGGGAGAGCCGAGACTAGCACCATGCTTCCTCCGACACATGCACAGTTGCCAGCCGCTTCTTTTCACCTGAAAGCGGGGAGCTTCACCGGCAGGACGTAGCACGTGGGAGGATCACGCTATTCCCACCAGTTCCCTTCCACCCCGAACATGTGCCCCGACCGACCAGAGGAGGCGCTAGTGCAGCGACCGGGACACATGCCCGCAATCCGGCTTCCCATCCGCAGACACAGCCAATCGTGCCTGTATGGATGCCTGACCAAGCCACGGGGGCGCGAACCTGCGACCCTCGTGTTGGTAGGCAGGGAAACTACCACTACACTACCCGGACGCGCAAGCTCTCTTTTGATACCGAGCCATATCATATTGATTTGCAGTGTAGCTAACTAACTAGGGGTGCTAGCAGCTAGGGTTGAAATAATTACCGGTTTAATGATAATGATATAATGATGATACAATTCCTGATGGTTAGTATTATCCTTTCAAATTCATCATCATTCATTAAAACCATGTTTGAGTACCGTGCTTTGATGAACACTTTAAATAGTGGACATCAACCAAAGTTAGCAACAATCTGCGTCTGGATCTGAGTTTTCAATATAAAACTTGTTGAAATGATTTCAGTTGAATGTATCAGTACTTTTTGGGTCTGAGTTTTCAATATAAAACTTGGTGAAAGATTTCAGTGAGTGTATCATTTTCAGAACATTTGAACAATAACGCGATAATACGCGATAAACGGTTAATCATTAACATCCCTACTGGTTTACATATGTATACTGGCATTGTATATTAATAATTAAATTATTAGTTTAACCGGCTAGTATTTCTGGTCCCTAATACTGTATTAAAGTGGTGATTGACTATAACTAGCCTGTGTTAACTGCCTCTGGAATTGAATAGTTCATTTAAAGCAGGACTAAACCCCCCAGATTTCTGGCAAAACGCTATTCTACTTGATTTGAAAACTCTGCAGGCAAGATGGCCTCCTATACTCCCTCCTATACAAAAACAAACAAACAGTAATGTCTTTATTTGATGTAGAATGCAGAGGACATGTAACTGTTTCGTTAAACTCGCATTCCAGGAATATTGTATTTACCGCGCTGCTCTAAAATAACATAACATGCGTAACAACGTTCGTCCTGGAACCCACTCGCTTTGCACCAGAACACAATCGATTTGGGGGTGGAACACGCCAGGATTGGCCAACGCCAGTGCCCAGAACTGTCAAATCAAATCATCGTCAGAGACGCTATGACCCGCCTCCCAATCTCCTTTTCTTTTTTTTCCATGACAGTGTATCAATGTGCCTATATAAATATAACTACGTTATAAACAACTAACCAACGCTGATGGGTCCGTATGGAAACGGTTTTGCCCGAAATGATTAAAAGTTATATCAATTTGGTCATTCAGTGGCGTTTTACTGCCATGTAACATAACTAACTAGCGGCTAACATTAGCACAGTAGGTGATTACCCATGATGCATTGCGCGCTTAAAGGGCACGCGCTAAAAACTGGTCCATTGGAGTGAATGTTGCAAGTCCTGGCGTGAACTATGAATCGAACTAATAATCACATGAAAAAAACATTTTTCACATGAGTGGGGAATGCGGGACTTGGCCGTGACGTAGGATGCAACCACATTTTGGACATTTTGAAGGGCAAAAAAAAAGCAGGTTTGAACCCATAAAGGGTACTTATGCTGTTGAAAATGATAAAGATTGTAGAATATTATAAATTTGGTCTCAAATGTGGAAATTTTGACCAGAATTCTTCACACACCACCCCAAAAGCCATATTGGTTAAAAGCTGAAAAAAGTGTTTTATAATAATAACTTTATTTACTGTATATAGCACCTTTCAAGTTTTGGGGTTTAGTCCTGCTTTAAAGTAGTTTTTTGTCTCTTTTTTGTGTGGCATTTCCATTAGTGCTAACGTGGCTCAGTGCATCTCACACACTCACAGCCTCTCCTCTCTCTGTGGGTGGTCCTGAGCTACACAAGCACACACACAAGCACACACACACATGCATGCACACACACACACACACACACACACACACACACACACACACACACACATGCATGCACACACACACACACACACACACACACACACGCACACACACGCACACACGCACACACACACACCACTCACGTTTCAGTCAGGGAGGAGGCTGGCACACGTCTGTCACTCAGTTTGTTTCTCTCTCTCTCTCTCTCTCTCACACACACACACACACACACACACACACACACATACACACGAAGCATGGGTGCTAGTGAACACATACACATGTACACATAGTTGAGGCTCTATTTACAAAGACTCCTCTTACAGCCAGTCAACAGCATGCACTTTCCTGTGCTTTTCAACACACACACACACACGAGTGAGGTGAGGGCTGTCGCTTGGCTGGGCTGCCATCACCATGACAGTACGATGCCATTATGTGATGCTGAAGTTGATTAATTTACGATTTGTCTAAGACAGGGTTCAACCAATATGGGCTTCTCTCAAGGCTGATATTCAAGATCTGTTTGACCTTATTCATGGTGTTGGGCTTCAGTAGGAACAGGTTTGGTTATGAGCATATAATCATTAATAACAATACAATTATTAATGGGAATTCAAGATTCAAGATTCAAGATTCAAGATTTTTATTGTCACTCCATGGTACAAGTATCACGTGTGAAATTCTTGTGCTGAGGACTCCGTTTACAACATAGTACAAATGTGACAGGGCATATGAGTGCAAAAACAACAAGAGACACAACAAGCAATAAGGCAGTATAGTGATAAGACAAGTCAGAGACAGTGGCATATTCACTGCACATAGGTGCACATGGCATGTGCATACTTTAGACGTGCTTAAACATTTTAAATTCAGCGTATTTGACATACAGGTGCAAATAGCATATTCCTTATTAAACATACAATTAAACTCGGCGTTTTAAATTCGGCGTATTTGATATACAGGTGCAAATAGCATATTCCTTATTAAACATACAATTAAACATTAGACATACGTTATGGTAGCAGCTACAGTGCGGTACAGTACGGCTACTACACTATTTGTGTATGTTAAGGAGTCTCGTGGCCTGCGGGAAGAAACTGTTCCTCAATCGATTTGTGCGTGCTTTTGGAACCCTGTATCTTCTCCCTGAGGGTAACAGGGAGAACAGGCTGTTGTGGGGGTGGTTTGTGTCTTTGATGATCTTCAGGGACCTCCTGAGGCACCGCTGTTTATACAGTTCATGCAGTTCTGGCAACTCACTTCCTGTTACGTGCTGGGCCGCGTGTCTCACTCTCCGTAGCGCCCTGCGGTCCATGGTGGTACAGTTCCCGTACCAGGTGGTGAAGCAGCCAGTCAGCAGGCTTTCAATGGTGCCTCTGTAGAAGTCCGTAAGGATTTCTGGCCTTAGTCCAAATTTCTTCAGGCGCCTGAGTCCGTGTATTCGCTGTTGGGCCTTTTTGACAACAGTGGCGGTGTGGCCGGCCCAAGTCAAGTCCTGGTGGATGTTGACTCCCAGGTACTTGAAGCTGTCCACCCTTTCCACCACTGTGCCGTTGATGGTGATTGGGGGGTGTGTGCCCCCCCCCCCCCCCTCCTGTAGTCTACAATGATCTCCTTGTTCTTGGAGACGTTCAGAGAGAGGTGGTTGTCCTGGCACCATTGTTCCAGGGCCCCCACCTCCTCTCTGTAGGCCGTCTCGTCGCCCCCCGAGATCAGCCCCACGACCGCTGTGTCATCTGCAAACTTCACGATGGTGTTCGAAGTTTGAGTCGCCACGCAGTCGTGGGTGTAGAGTTCGTACCAGAAGGGGCTGGAGACGCCCCCCTGGGGCGCTCCTATGCTGATAGTCAGTGGTGAGGAGGTGAGGTTGCCCACCCTCACCACCTGGAATTAATAATGGCGCGGCACCACCCTAGAATCAGGGGCTGAATTTGAATTGAAAAAAGCAAAAAGCATCCTAACTCCTATTCCTAACCACTCGTCATTGGCCTGGATGGAAACCGTCAAGAATTCAAGGAAAGATGTGAAGAATTCATAAGGGCTTAGGAAAAGCCAACCACGGTGCTAACAGAATCCAAATGCACTTACCCTAGGCTAGGTATGTAGGCTACACTAAGCTATGCCAACTCAAAACGCCTCTGAGTGACTTCAATGGTGAAATCCGTTTCTGACTGTTGCTCGGTTGCTGAGAAAATTGTGTTTTTCTGTTAGCAAGCTAATCAAGCTAATCGGCTGAATCATGTCGAATGGTGCGTCACTTTGCTGCCACAAGGAATTGTGGGACGGCATTATTGGCTTTCCTTTCCTCCTCAGCCCGATGTGATGCGCTCTTTCCATCACTATTGGACACCGCAGAGGAGCCAGGTCCAGTACCTCCGCTATCGTTTTCCAAAAACAAACAGGGATCTGAGCCTTCAGCTCCCTCTGGCAGGTTCAACCTCAGCTTATTCAGTACAGATCTCGTCTCCATGTCAACAACTTTATCTTGCAGAAGTTTATTTCTTCTCTCCAGGGTCTGAACCATATCATGTAACCCGGTTTGTACTCCTTGTTGACAAGCCTACCTCTACAGCCAGAGCTTTCCTTGTTTCTTCAATAGCCGTCAGAAGAATCCCATTAAGTCTGGTCGACGCTTTATGCCTGAAGGTCTATGACCAAAAGCTTGCAATAAATACGATATTTGCAAAGATTTGAGTGTGCGGTAGGGGTGGGAATCGTGGAGTAACTCACGATACGATACGGTCACGATACTTGGCCCTCGATAACGATATTATCACGATACAGCGATTCTGCGATAATCGATATATTGGAAGAAATTTGACATGAACTCTCTCAGAGTTCACTCACTCACTCATACCATTTTCGATACCACGGAGGAAAAGTTAAAATTAAGTATTTTTATTCTTATTATTAAAACAAGAAAACAATGGCATATATTCACAATATATTTTAAGTTGTCTTAAGTAGTTAATGGGGGGTGGGGATTAGAGCTGGGTATTGGTTCAAATTTCAAGAATCGATTCGATTCCGATTCACAAGGTTGCGAATCGATTAATTTCGATTCAATTCGATTCCGATTCGATCAATTTCAATATTGATTTGGTTAGTGATACCAAAACGTGTTTTTTGAGCTGTAACCTGAATTACATGACTGTCCAGTTATGTAACACAGGGGTTCCCAACCAGCCAAGTAGATACATGGGGGAAAAAGTTGCAGACCTGTTGTCAATTTTAATGGTTTTAGTTACACATATATTTACTCACCAGGTGGTGACAAAGGGTAAATAACAGCCTTTTCATCTGTCAATAAAGACACTTTCACAATTATGCACAGTGATTTGATTTCAGCCTACCTATATCATTTCTAAAAGTAGATATTAATGATCAAACATTTCCATTCATGTAGCCTACAGTATTTAAGTTTTTGTTTCAACTACAAACAATAAACGTCAACTTGAAACTATGTTTCAACTACCACGCCACTACACAGCATAATATTTTAGCCTGTTTATTTATTTATTTTATTTTTTATTTTTTAATAAACATATCGATACTTGGTGCCAGTGTATCGATAACGTATCGCAAGTGGAAATATCGCGATACCGTGAGTATCGATATTTTGTCCCACCCCTAGTGTGCGGACGCTCCTTTTTTCAATGATCCATAATTTAAAATAGCCACCAGGTGGCACTCAGGGTTCCAAGCATGAAACAGACATAGCAGATAGTGCAGAAGAAGAAGCACCAGGGACCAAAGGAAGATGTCGGATCGACACATGGAGCCATGGGAGGTGGAAGCTAAGCCCCCGTTCACACAGAACGCCGAAGCAACGCTCAACCTAAGCTCTATGCTGAACCCACAAGTTTCATTTAGGGGTCCTTGTTAACAGGCGAAGCCATTCACACCACCCCCGCATGTGCCACGCTGAAGCCTCGCCGAAGCCACGCTCACGCCTTGCTCAAGCGATCGTTCAGGATTCACGCCTATTTTCCACGCGTGACGTGACAAGTGGCAAATTTGATGAAATTCCGTCAAGGCATTCCTGAGATATGGCATTAACAAGCCTAAAAATGGCATTGGAGAGGTCACAGTGACCTTGACCTTTGACCTTCGATCACCAAAATGTAATCCGTTCATCCTTGCGCCCATGTCGACATTTGAGCCAAATTGGAAGAAATCCCATCAAGCCGTTCTTGAGATATCGCTTTAAAGTCCCTGGAAACCAAAATCCACAAAAACGTTCTAACTATGTTATTTAGGGTCTTATGTTAGTAATTATGTGCCTCCGAAATTATTATGCATTACTTTCAACCCAAAGCCTTAAAATCGATACTTTTCTACAAGATTCTACAAGATACTTCCTCAAAATGCAGGAGCTTATGACGTCATAAGCTCTATATAACCTTTGTACATGCGCGCAACCCGCAGTCCCGCACATTCTGCCCCCATCTCTCTTCAGAGTTCTAGTGGTCCCACACCTTTTTGCAGCTAGCTAACTACGCATTGCGTCAACACAAAGGCTCTTTTAAGAACCAACATCTATCAATCTATCTATCTATCTATCTATCTGTCTATCTATCTATCTATCTGTCTATCTGCGAGTTTATCGCTTAGACTCGTCGGCGGTGTGTAGGAACCTTGAGAGGGAGAGCTCTCTCCTCTGCCTGCTGCGGCGCTGCTGTGTGTGTGTCAGTGTGTGTGTGCGCGCGTGCAGACAGATAGACAGATAGACAGATGACCGTCAGTCAGTACGCTATGCGCTGCGCGGAGCAACCTTATTTTTACAGTCTATGGGAGCAACGCGCGAACACACACACACACACACACACACACACACACACACACACACACACTTCTCTCTCTCTCCTCTCTCCCTCTCGGAGCAGAGGAGAGAGGTCTGAGAGAGGGACATTTCCCTGCTGCAGACGGGACACGCCCACACAGTCCGCGGGAGAAAATACACTCTAAAATATAATTGATTCTCATGAGTTTTGCCATGACTGTCAAACCTAAATTTATATACTTTGCGACGTTCATCGTCGTTCAAATTTGGCTGGTGGCTTATTAACATAGATTCCTGTGATGTGATGAACTCAAAATGCTAAATAATAATAAAATATTTCTGGTTTCCAGGGACTTTAACGAACTTGGGAATGGCATCCGTGAGGTCACAGTGACCTTGACCTTTGACCACGAAAATCTAATCAGTTCATCCTTGAGTCCAAGTCAATGTTTGAGGCAAATTTGATGAAACTCCGTCAAGGCATTGCTGAGATATCGCGTTAACTCATTCACCGCCAAAGACGTCTTTGACGTGTTATCAGAAATAGCCATCCACGCCAAAGACGTGTTTGACGTGTTTTTGGTTTTATTAGTGCAGCGCGAGGTTCAAACACTTACCCAGCCTGTGACATAGTATCAGGTCCCTAGCATCTAAGACAACACGTGAACAAACACATACCGCAGCTGTTGTTTTGAAATTGAGCAGGAGGAAAATCAGAAAACGGATAAACGCTTCCTTCTGCAGACAGGAGAAACGCCATTGAAACGCCCCACTGCGCGCTGCACGAGCTGGTCGCCTTCCTCTGTGCCAGCCGGGAGAAAACGGGAGAAAGTAATCCAGAGAGATGTGTTTGATCATCGGAGGAATGAGGAAATGATCGATCAGTTTGACGGGTAATCCAGACTCCAGAGGGCGGTGAGGACGTGTTGAATAGCCGAGGGGAAAACGGGAACGATCAAATAGCAGGGAGGATACTGATAGGACAGGGAGACATGGACACAACAGCTAACAAGGCAGAAGCGGCAGTCACAGCAGCCCGCTGTCCGTTCTCAAGAGCTATTCAGTTGGTTCATGAAATCGCTGGGCTGCGTGCCCTCCAGTGTTGCTCCTGGCCAATCCCGGCGCCACAGGGCGTGGTTATTGCTTATCCTATCTGGGGTTAGAAATCACGCAACGAAGATAAAAGGGCGATCATGTGTGTGTGTGTGTGTGTGTGTGTGTGTGTGTGTGTGTCTGTCTGTCTGTCTGTCTGTCTGTCGGTGTGTCTGTCTGTCTGTCTGTCTGTCTGTCTGTCTGTCTGTGTGTCTGTCTGCACACTCACTCACACCGAGTAAACTGTATTGTTGAATGTAAAAAAAAAGCACTTCATGTGTGTATATATATATATATATATATTTTTTTTTTTGTCATTTGTCTCATAACGAATAATATTTACATGTCTGATGTCAATACAGTTCAAAATAAAAGAATTGAGAGCGAGTTCTGCCTGAGATTGGGCCCTTTACACAAATTGCCTTTTCTCCTGTTTATTTTCTCAGGGAGACCTTTTGGGTGAAAACAGGGTGTATATAAATGGCTATAAGTAGAGTACAGAACATGCTAAAAGCTCACTTTTTTTTCCTGGTGAACCCAGAGACGTACATCTTCATTTTGAGGTATTGCAAATCACTTTGGTGCTAATAGATAATTTACTGTGGGTCTTGAAAGATGACCAACAATTATGAAAATCTTTGGCCTGTGCTAAATATTGGCAGTCCTAAACTGGCCATGAATGAGTTAACAAGCTTGAAAATGGCGTTCGAGAGGTCACAGTGACCTTGACCTTTGACCACCAAAATCTAATCAGATCATCCTTGAGTCTAATGTCGATGTTTGAGGCAAATTTGATGAAATTCCGTCAAGGTGTTCATCAGATATCGCGTTAACGAACATCGGACGGACGTACGTACGTACGGACGGACAACCCGGATCCATAATGCCTCCGGCCTGGCTATCGCTGGCGGAGGCATAAAAAGAGTCCATTCTGGTTGGAATGGTGGCGGTGTGTCACAGGTAGACAACATTTTTAAGGATCCGCATCAGGTAGGGAAGTTTATTGGAGGGAGAATTGGGAGTGTTCATTCAGTGAGGATTACTAAGAGTGGTATGGTTGTCATTGAGTGCGTGTCTAAGTCAGAGGAAAATTTCTTTGAAGATTAGTGTGTTTGGAGGGGCCTGTGTGAAATGTTTCCCGCTTGGGCCAGTAGCCAGCCAGGAAGAAAGGTGTAGTAAGTGACGTGGCGCTGTCGGTAAATGCCGAAACATTTTTGGAGGTGGAAGGTGTGTGTGAGGTGAGGAGAATGTTGAGTATGTTGAATACGTCGGAGATGGAAGGATAATTGTGATGCAGTGATGTGTTATGGAGATGGTAAGTGCAGTATAGAGATGGAGAAAGCCAAGTGCAGCTTACACTGTGAGGGCAATCATGACACAGTGGCTGCTCAATGTCCACGAAGAAAGAAAGTAAGAAAGAAAGGGAAGTGAGTAAGATCAGAGAAGAACGGGGCCTGTCGTATGCTGAGGCTGCTAAGAGGTGGAGATGGGAAAGGAACGAAGAAAGGGTGGAGGTACACAAAGAACAAGAGAAGGAAAAGGATGAAACTAATCAGAGGAACGTGATCTGCATGGACAAGAAGCGATTCCTGGCTTTCATAGCCATGGTTATAAACTGTGCTGCTAGTTTGATTGGGAAGAGGGAGAGGATTGAGATGGTGCTTGACGCTGCTAAGAGGTTCCTTGATGTGGTGGACGTATCTGGAACAGAGATTGATAAACTACTGAGGGATGCTTTTGTGCAAACTCAGACTGAGTGACAGTATGGACAATAATGTATTATTAACTGGAGCGTGTTGGGGCGGACACTATTTTATTATTATTATTTTCATTGTATATCATTGAAGGAGAAAAGCTTTTGCACACCTAAACTCAACAGGTGCGTCGGAGAAGGGCAAAACCCGACACAATACCAAAATAAACTTCCGCACACTGTCTCCATATGCAAAAAAAGGGTTTAATCAGAGTAATAACGTTTCGGTCGTGAGACCTTCATCAGATTCTCTTACAGAAGAGGAGGAGGGACCCAGTTAAATAGGCTGACAAACCTACTGTGGACCAATCGGGTCGCACTGCACCCTGACATCATAATTGAACACAATTACCTAGATAGAGAATGGCAGGTATGGGTCAGAGGTCTGATAATGCACAGCAATACCCAAAACAGTGAAAGAAATAGTGAAAAAAATACACCCTTCATAATACAATATACATAGGCTACAGTAGGTGATAACAAATGTTATACACAATGGAAGGATGACGTCGGAATAAGGAACACACATTTACACAAAATGTAAAATTCCCATCCCAATTTACAAATGGTGAGACCTCATTCTCTAGTCCCTCTGACATAGCAAATGGTTTCAATGACTTCTTTTCTAATGTGGGTAGCACCCTTGCAAAAAAAATTCCACTTACAAATGCCAGCCCTATAGATAATATTACTGGCTACTTTCCTGCCCTATGTAGCTTCGAACCTCCTACATACAATGAAGTGTACAACATTATTATGAAACTTAACAACTCAGCAGCGGGTCATGATGAAATCAAGACCAAGCTCATAAAAGAAGTAGCTTCCTTAGTTAGTAAGCCATTAACTCATGTCCTTGCTGTCTCTTTAAAAACTGGTGTGGTCCCAAGTGACCTTAAAGTAGCAAAGGTCTTACCACTCTTTAAAGAAGGTGATCCTGATGTCTTTAACAATTATCGTCCTATTTCTGTTCTACCCTGTTTTTCCAAGGTTTTGGAGAAACTGGTTTATGCAAGAGTGTTGAAACACCTCAACGACAATAACATTCTGTACAAACACCAATATGGATTTCGTAAAAACCACTCAACCTATATGGCTCTCTTGCAACTTATTGATAAAATATCTGCAGCCTTGGATAATAACATGTTTGCAATTGGTATTTTTTTGGACTTATCGAAGGCTTTCGATACAGTGGACCATAGTATTCTACTGTCAAAACTTCATCGTTATGGATTTCATGATGTTGTCTTCAAATGGCTTGGTGATTACCTTGAAAACAGGGAGCAATATGTCTGTATTAATGGTCATAATTCCAATAGAACCAAGTTATATTATGGGGTGCCCCAAGGTTCAATCCTTGGGCCTCTCTTATTTCTAATCTTTATAAATCATTTTGCATTAAAGTCCGAATCTGCTTTGTCCATCTTATTTGCAGATGATACCAACATTGCTGTCGCACATTCGGACTTTGATTCCTTGATCAGAGAGGCCAATACAATTTTAACATACACCTCAAGTTGGTTCCAGTTAAACAAGCTTTCCTTGAATGCCAAGAAGTCAAATTTCATAATTTTCAGAAATAAAAACAAAAGTTATTCCAAGCAGAATTCAAAACTTCTCATTAATAATACTGAAATAAAACAGGTGTCTTCTTCAAAATTTCTTGGTGTTTTAGTTGATGAAAATGTATCATGGAAAAACCATATTGATTATGTGTGTAACAAAATTATGAAGTCTTATGGCATTATCAGAAGGATTTCATCACTGGTAAATCGCTCCTGTCTTCTGTCACTATATTATAGTCTGATATATCCTTATTTATCATATTGTAATATTGTTTGGGCCAGTACATATCCTTATTCTCTTCAGAAAATCCTGTTAATTCAAAAGAAATTTCTTAGACTGGCTACGTCATCAAATCGTTTTGAGCCATCGGCCCCTCTGTTCAAGCAACTAAACATATTATCAATCTTCGATATAAACGTATATCAGACTACTGTTTTTATGTACAAATGTATGCACCAAGAATTATTTTTACCTACTGTTTTTTATAATTTCTTTGTACTGAACTCTAATGTCCACTCATATCCAACCAGACAATCACATAACATTCACCTTCCATTTTCCCGCACAAATTTAGGTCAATTTAACATTAGATATAGAGGTCCATCCTTATGGAATTCCACCCCCCCTTCAATCAGAACCTGTCAATCATTGCCTATTCTTAAATCTAGAATGAAAAAAACCCTGTTAAATCAATAACATCTCTTATCTGCATACATGTTTTTATCTCTTCTTCTTTACTTTCTTTTCTTTCTTTTTGTTCGTTAAATTTTAATTTTATTTCATACTTACTGATTTTATTTCTACTTCTGTTATACAAGTAGAGGCCTCGTATAGGCCCTTGCGGGTCTCCTGCCTCCACTTTGCACATTTATTGTCGTGTTGATAACTATCAGTATTTTTTGTTTTGTATGTTTGAATATGTGCTAAATAAACAATAAAATAAATAAAATAAACACATGAAAAAGACAGAATTTCACGAGATAAATAGGATTCTGGAGATAAATAGGATTCTGGTGCATAGGCATATAGGGATAAATCCTCCTAGAATCGGTCCCTACAAGAGGAGAGAGGAAACAGTATTTTAAAATAGGCTATTATGGTAGCAAAAATATACCATGATCAAAATGGTTGCTACAAAAAAGTTTTAAAACACATACATCAAAATCATTGGGCTATAACATCACTTGGAGGAGGAACTCATCATTCAAGCCCTTAGGTGACATTGTCTGTAAGGTGAAAATCCAGAAAGCTTCTCTTCTCTTTAATAGAGCATCATGGTCGCCCCCTCTAAGCGGTAGGCTGACATGTTCAATTCCACAGAAGCGTAAAGCTGAAACGTCATGTTTTGCATCATTAAAATGTACAGCTACGGGATAGTCCCGGTCGTTCCTGCGTATAGAGCTTTTGTGTTGTCCAACGCGGATACCCCATTGAATGGATCAAAAAGGCTTATGAAACGGCACTTAATAAGCCCCGTTCAGACCTTCTAAAAATGAGTGAAAAAAAGAAAAATAATTTTTCTGTAACATGTATCACCACCTACTCCCCCACTCTCATGTCATAAAACCAATCTTTAGAAAACATTGGCATATTTTAAAATGAGATCCTGATTTAGCCCCAATTTTTAAAGAACTGCCTCTTTTTGTACATACGCGGGGCAAAAACCTAAGAGACCTGCTCATTAATGCTGATTTTGCACGCTATAAATCTCCACAACCTCAGCAGAGACTACTCAGTCCACTGCCCAATGGCAACTACCGTTGTGGCAGTTGTGCCCAGTGCAATACCACGTATAAAACGAGCAGTTTTTGTCATCCTCACTCCAACAAAAAGTTTCCGATCAAAAGTGTCATTACTTGTGCTTCCACCTTTGTTATATACCTGCTACGTTGTCCCATGTGGTCTGGTGTATATAGGTAAAACCACCAGGAAATTAAAACAGCGTATAAGTGAACACAAAAGCTCTATACGCAGGAACGACCGGGACTATCCCGTAGCTGTGCATTTTAATGATGCCAAACATGACGTTTCAGCTTTACGCTTCTGTGGAATTGAACATGTCAGCCTACCGCTTGGAGGGGGCGACCATGATGCTCTATTAAAGAGAAGAGAAGCTTTCTGGATTTTCAGCTGGCTTGATCATCTGATATGTACTGCAGATGCTCATGCAACACTTGGGCCTATGAAAGTACTGTATGAGGCTACTACAACTGATCATTTCCCCATTGAGATCACACTTGACACTGGCAGTCTCCCTGAGATAATGAGGGAGGACAATAGTGCAAGTGAGGCTAAGATAGGCTGGTCTAAACTCTCCTCAGAGGATGTATTATTTTTTATTGTGGGAAATCAGATGCACTCCTGAGCAAAATACATTTACCTATGAATGCCATTCTCTGCTCCAATGTCAACTGTAATGACACCTCTCACTGTGATGACCTCTGTGAAATGTACAATTGTATTGTGTATGCCTTATTAGAGGCCAGCAGACCTCTACTCACTCACCTTGGTAAAGCTAAAAACACCAAGCCTGGGTGGAACAGATATGTAGCTGGCCCCCATGCAGAAGCTAAGGCGGCCCATAAGGCCTGGGTTATTGCTGGCAGACCTAGACAGGGGCCTGTTCTAGAGCATAAAAAGCTAACCAATGCTAGATACAAATATGCAGTGCGCTTTGTTGGCAAACATGAGCAAGCCTTGAGAGCTGACTCTATGGCTGGAAAACTGCTTAACAGCAATGTCACTGGCTTCTGGAAAGAAGTTAAAAATATAAATAGGGGTAAAACAGCACTGCCATGTAACATTGAGGGTGTATCTGGTGGAGAAAATATAACTGAACTATGGACTGGAGGCAGCACTATGCTGCTCTGTTCAACTGTGTCAGAAGCGAGCCGTACTGTACAGGCAACATAGAGGAGGAAGTGGTACACATCAGCCCCTATGAGATTTCCCAAGCCATAAGGCAACTGGCGGATAACAAAGCATGTGGCAAGGATAACATTACTGCAGAGCACCTGAAGCTAGCCAGCCCTAGGGTTGCTGTGTTGCTGTCCATCTGTCTTACAGGGTTGGTAACACATGGCATCCTGCCAGATGCTATGCTGACAGTTGTCTTAGTACCTATCATTAAAGACAAGGCTGGGAAGGTAGGGAGTATGGATAACTATCGACCCATCGCCCTAGCCAGCATACTGTCTAAAGTGCTAGAAAGTGTAATAATAGACAGAGTTGGGGATCTTATCTGCACCACAGACAACCAATTCGGTTTTAAGAGCAAGCACAGTACTGATTTGTGTATTTATGCATTAAAAGAAGCAGTAGAAAAGTACAGAGGGCAGGGCTCAACAATGTTGGTAGGCTTTATTGATGCCTCTAAGGCGTTTGACAGAGTCAACCATCACAAGCTCTTCACCAAGCTGAAGCATAGGGGTGTTCCGGGTAGCATCATACGTATCCTGGCATATACGACAGGCAGACTATGCAGGTAAAATGGGGGAGTATCTCATCCTCTCCCTTCAGAGTTGGTAATGGGGTACGGCAGGGTGGGCTTCTATCCCCAGGCCTATTCAGCCTGTACATGGACGACCTGTCAAGGCAGTTGAGAGGTTGTAGAACAGGGTGCATAATGGGTAACACCTTAATCAACCATTTCATGTACGCTGATGATCTGGCCATTATATCTCCCAGTAGTGCAGGGTTCCAACAGCTTCTCAACATATGCTCAGACTATGGGGTCAAGTTTGACATCAAGTATAATGCCAAAAAGAGTGTAATAATGATATGTAGGACCAAGGCGGATCAACATCTTAATTTCCCAGGTTTCTATTTGTCTGGTCAAACCCTGTCTGTGTGTACCAATGTAAAATATCTAGGCCACATCATCAATGATAAGATGGAGGATGATGCTGACATGCTTAGACAGAGAAGAATGCTATATGTCCAAGCCAATGTGTTAGTGAGAAAATTTCACTACTGCTCTGATGAAGTGAAGGTGAACTTGTTTAGAGCTTACTGCACCCCTATGTACACGGCCCCTCTCTGGGTGAGATATAAGAAAGAGAGCTTGCGCAAACTCAAGGTTGCATATAATGACTGTCTCAGAATCCTGCTCAAGAAGCCCAGGGGTAGTAGTGCCAGCAAGCTTTTTTGTGATTTAGGGATAAACACCTTCCAGGCCACCCTGAGAAGACTAATGTATAAGTTCATATGTAGACTGCAGGGGTCCCAGAATGATCTCATTATACAGTTGACCAACCCAAGGTGTAGTTCTGTGAGATACCAATCCTATATGTGGACACACTGGTATTTGTGCCTTTTATAGAATGTGTATAAAGCACTTTTAAATGGCATTTTAATGGCATTTACTGTTCTTATTTTTAGATGCCTTTTATTGAATTTGCATAAGCACTTTTTAAATATGTGATATATCGCCTCTTATAATGTTTTTTTGTTGTTGTTGTTGTGAGTGTTTTATGTCTATTTACTATATGTGACTGTATGTCTATTTGGACGGTGGAGTCTGCAATAAAGTTTGATTGTCACCTAAGGGCTTGAATGATGAGTTCGTCCTCCAAGTGATGTTATAGCCCAATGATTTTGATGTATGTGTTTTAAAACTTTTTTGTAGCAACCATTTTGATCATGGTATATTTTTGCTACCATAATAGCCTATTTTAAAATACTGTTTCCTCTCTCCTCTTGTAGGGACCGATTCTAGGAGGATTTATCCCTATATGCCCATGCACCAGAATCCTATTTATCTCCAGAATCCTATTTATCTCGTGAAATTCTGTCTTTTTCATGTGTAAATGTGATGAAGGTCTCACGACCGAAACGTTATTACTCTGATTAAACCCTTTTTTTTGCATATGGAGACAGTGTGCGGGAGTTTATTTTGGTATTGTATATCATTGAAATATTTCACCTGCGGAGGGCAGTAATATGCGTCTACACTGCCGGATGAAGAAGAATAAGAAGATGATGATGATGATGATGATGATGTAGTATTGGCTTTAAATTGCAATAAAGAAGACACCTGACTGGAGATCCATCAAATAAACATAGTGCCAGATGCGTAACCTTGGTGATGCGACAGGACACAAAATAACAGGTCAATCAGATTCTACCGGAGCTAAGTTCAACTAGCTAAGTGCTAGCTGCTAGCCGACAAACCAGCTTGACATGAAATGTGCTTCATGGAAGCGTTGAGCAGCACGTGTGATCGGGAAATTAAACTCCCTCAGCGAGGCATTGCTTCAGCGTTGCTTTGTTGTTTGCAGTGTTGGCAGATATATGGTGAGTTTCCACCCCATTTGGTGCTCCAGAATGCCTGCAGTGAGGGAAGGTCTGAGCAGGTTTTGACAGTATATTAGGCCACCAACTAAAGCTTCTCAAGCCGGCTGCGAGCCGCCAACTAAAGCTTCTCTCGCGAGCCGTGCAAAGAGGATCTAGGGTCCAGGTCACCTACTGACCTCCAGGTGACTACACTCTTTTACACAAGGTGCATTAGCCCAGGTCGACTACTGACCTCCAGGTGCATATTATGAGCAAAGTCAGTCAAACAGGGAAGGGTGATGGTGATGATGTCACAATGCCCTAAAATAGCCTGCGAAGGCCTAAAAACAAAATATCGCTGTAGTACCCACCGTGGGCGGATTTCTTTCTACTTTTTTTCTGGAGAATCTAGTAACAACCTATATCTGTCATTGGGCCACATTTCATGTCTCTGCGATGTAACAAATCAGGGGAGAGGAAAAAAGAAGGGAAGAGGAAAAAAAAGAAAAAAAGAATAATGAACCAGAGCAAAAACAAGGGGGGCTTGAACCCCTAAATAGCAATATCAGAGTATATGTATGAGCAACCAGGTAGACTTTTGTGTCTGCTAATATTGCCTAAACTCATAAGCATGACATAACAGCAAGTGACAATGTCAAACACGACCAACTGAGCTGTTGACTACAAGGACTATTAGTATGCAGAGACATAGACAGAAGACTGCACGGAATGCAGACTCTCATCTATAAGAATTAACTACAGTAGGAGGAAGATGGAATGATGAGTAAAAATAAGAAAGGACATATTCCTATTTGACCACTGCAGACACTTGCATAAATAAATCCAAAATTATCTCCCAGTGGTACAGATTGCGATATCAAGAAAGCAAGAATCCTCTACTTCAGTTTAAATTCAGCATTTACACGCTGCTAGAATGTACACAGTTTATACCCCAAACTTAACAGATTTGTTTGGAAAACCAGCCTATTTCTGTAGCTGTCTCATTTGTGGAGTGAGCGTGAAGACATATGAACCAAGATGAGTGCCCCCCGCAGGCTTTTCTTCCATTCAGCAGCAGGTCAGACGCACTCAAGCTCAACAACTGCACGCACTTAGCGGGCCAGCCATTAGGTACAGAAGACGGCTGCTGTAAGAAAGAAGAGCGGAGTCTGAAAAGAAGCATTGTCCGTGTCCTTGCCTGGCCGTCGCCGGGGTCACTGCTTTAGCATCGCTGTAAATGGCTCATTTGTGTGGAAATCCCTGAAGAGAGGATGCTAGCCCAGTGGAAGAGGGCAGCCTGGCCAAGCTAAAAAGTTCTTTCCACTCTCTCCCACTCCATTACTCTCTTTGTGTGTGTGTGTGTGTGTGTTCTTGTACTTCTATTTCTATCCGCTAGTATGCTATAGTTTTCTCTTGCAGTTTTGTAAGCAAATTGTTGTAGTCGGGTAAAGGGTGTACTTGGATTCAGAAATCAGGGAAAGGGGGTACTGAAGCCAAAAAAGTTTGAGAACCACTGTTCTAGACAAAGGTTAAAGTTAGTTTAGGATTTGGGTTATACTAATTTGGCAATGGCAACATTTTTGCCAGTTCACACCAGTTTATCGAAATCCTGGAGGGACTGTGGAATGGATGTAGTCAATGCAAGGGTGTGCGTGTGTGCGTGTATGTGAGTCGTGTGTGTGTGCGTGTACGTGTGTGTGTGTGTGTGTGCGTGTGCGTGTGTGTGTGTGTGTACGTGAGTCGTGTGTGTGTGTGTGTGTGTGCGTGTACGTGTAGGTGTGTGTGTGTGTGTGTGTGTGTGTGTGCATGTGCGTGTACGTGAGTCGTGTGTGTGTGTGTGTGCGTGTACGTGTACGTGTGTGTGTGTGTGTGTGTGTGTGTGTGTGTGTGTGTGTGTGCATGTGCGTGTACGTGAGTCGTGTGTGCTGGAGTTCTGGGCTTCTTTCCAAGACAGGAAGCTTCTTAGGATTGACGAGCAAGCAGTTTACACCATCTCTCTCTCTCTCTCTTTCTCTCTCTCTCTCTGTCAAATTGGGGGAAGAGTGACGCCCTCATGGTTGGGGATGGGTGTTGGGCAGTAGGCTAATGTTATGGGGGGGTTACGGGGGGACTGATTTGGAAGTAGGGAGGGAAGTATTTTTTTTTGGGGGGGGGGGGTTCTTTTAAATGTAAGAACTGGCACAATGTTTTACAAAAGGCTCAAGGTTATTTTAAAATGTGGAAGTGGATTTTTACCAAACATGTCTTATAGGGGGCGTATTCTTGTTACGAACACCCTTGTCTCCTCTACTCTCAGGCGTTAGTTGACCTGTCTTCAAGATTCTGGAG
>NC_139623.1:123771299-123791299 GCF_964638095.1 Poromitra crassiceps
TCCTCTCTCCTCTCCTCTCCTCTCCCCTCTTCTCCTCCTCCTCTCTCCCCCCTCCTCTCTCCTCTCCTCTCTCCCATCTCCTCTCCTCTCCCATCTTCTCCTCCTCTCCTTCCCTCATCTCTCCTCTCCTCTCACCTCTTCTCCTCTCCTCTCTCCTCTCCCCTCTTCTTCTCCTCTCCTCTCCTCCTCTTCTCCTCCTCCTCTCTCTCCTCTCCCCTCTCCTCTCCTCTCTCCTCTCCTCTCCTCTCTCCTCTCCTCTCCTCCTCTTCTCCTCCTCTCTCCTCTCCTCTCCCCTCTTCTCCTCCTCCTCTCTCTCCTCTCCTCTCCCCTCTTCTCCTCCTCTCCTCTCTCTCCTCCAGGGCTTAAAATCCGGTGCGGGATTGCGAGATTCGCACATCATTTTGGAAATTCCCGCATATTTTCAATTTATAAAAGGGGAGTAATCCCGCAATGGTTTGTGCGGACCGATCTGTGTTTGTGTGGAACTTTGCTTAATAATGCATTCAAACGACTGGCCGGACGAGTTAACTCATTGAGTGCCAGCCACTTTTGGAGAACGGACGCTCCCAGTGCCAGAGTTTCAGAGCGTTTTCAGTGATTTCTCGAGGCCCACAGAATATTGTGTGATATTACCATGTAAACACCGAACACGCACAAAGAACAAGAACACGTCATTGGCAGACCACATTTCACTTCCGTGGCTGGTTGACAACAAACATAGCACACTCGCTCTGTCCACTCAGTCCTCTCTTGAAAATGCTAAAAGCCTCTGTTGATTTGCAACGCATGTCTCGCAAGGCTTTCCCGGAGGAGAGGAAAAGTCTGAGCTGGCGTTACGATATTTAAACAAAACCTGGCGAGGAGGCAGTGAATTTGTTTAGCATGCGAACCACGTTAGCTGGCGTTATCGGTAGAGGCAGCGCATGGTGTTCTCACAATCCATGTAAGCACTCCCCAAACCGCTTCTTGTGGCAAACATCCACGCATCAAAAGCACTTCCTACTCCCAGACCTGGCATAATCCATATAAAAACCTCTGATGCTTTACCGGAAATAAAACGTCCAGTCTACCCGCTAACGGCTAACATGGAGCTAACGTTCTATTGAAGTGAATGGAGCGGGTAGCTAATTAGCTTTGGACGAAACATGGACTTGAGTTTAGCTAGCTGCTGGACAGGGCCATGATCTGTTTGGAGATCAATAATAAGGAAAACAAATGTGCACATTTACATAAAAAAACATCAGTCAACATCATAACATACAACATAATGTCTTTTATTTAATCTGGTGGAAGCAGACAACCCATGCAAGTAACATGGCAATAACATGACATGTTTATGTTTATTTATTTATAAGGACAGCACACATTAATCAACATTTCTGTAAATGTGCCAGTGTTAGCCAGCTGGCTAATTTTCAACTGTAGTCCTTGTGGCAAGATGTAAAAGAAACCTACGAATCAATAAAACCTACAAAATCAATACGATTTAGAGTCAAGACAGTAAGATGCCATAAAGACACCAACAGCAACAGAACAACAATTCACAAAACCAAATCGCAGGCCATGCAGAGCAACAGGAAACAGTTAAACATCATTACTATAAAAAGCAATGCACAGCAGCAAGAGACAGATCAATATAATACATAAAAACAGCCACAGCAAACACCCATACCGCACATATACATATAGCCATGCAATCAACATAAAACAACACACAGGCAAGCAATAATGACCATAAACATGCATGCATGCAGATATTCAGAGCAGCAATAAACCGATAAAATACAAAAGGCGCTAGGTATCTGTCACCTTTTCCCACTATCCATGACTTTGCATCCCTGAATAAGAGTCTAAATTACTATGCCTTTTCTCATTGTGTTTTATGTGGAGACTAAGTGTATTTAAAGCCTTTGGGCCCTATCTTCGCAAAAGCGGTAATTTAACGTTTGCGCTCGTTTAACGCCGTGCGCAATGCAAATTGGGGGCGGGCACAAGCGCATGCCTGTTATAATTGTACTGGGCATAGCATAGGCGTGCCACATGCCAAAGCAGGCGTTTCAGTGCTAAAATGTGGAGATAGATGGCATTATCCTATCGTCAGCAGCGCGCAATTACTTTGCGCTAAGAGCTTTGAAAAGGACCTCTTATCCACTAAAACACTCGCTGCGCTTGATCGTGCACCATAATCTCCGCGGTGCGCAGGGCAGAAACGTCATTACGCACGGACGTGCCACCCCAGGACATCAAATTCTGCTGTTAAATTTGGGTAACCAGTAGATTATTCGGTGAGGCAATCAACTATAATTCACTGAGAAATTTATCACATCGCAAAGGAGGGGTTATGGTAGCATAAATTAATTGAGAAAACTTGTACCAATAGGCTATTCCCCTACATTCACCTAGACTATTCAGTCAACAAAATAACCCGAGTTGCATGAAAACACAGATGTTTTTAACAGGTATATGATGTGATGGTGTCGTTATGAGATAATATATACAGTCAATAGGCCTATACCTATCCAAATTACGCATGGGGAGAATTACAGCATGCCTCACGCAAACTGTATTACAGGGACTGCAAGACGGAAATCTGGTTTAATTGATGCAACACCCAGGCATTGCCAGGCCACACCTGTGAATAATTCTGGTGGTTAACACCACCCAAATCCCGTTTGCGCCGTGCATAAATGATTTGGCATGCCTCTAATCTGCGCTTGTGCCCGTTGTTGTGATGAGTTATGCTTCCCCGTGAGTATTGCATCCTCACCATATTTTGGGGCTAGCTGTTTTAACTTAAAAACAGGGAGGTCATGTCTAAACAATTATATCATTTTTAAACAGTTATGTTTCTGTATAAATCATTACAATTATGCTCCCGTGAGGTGGGGATGCGTTTAGCTGCTGACGGGCGGGGGTGCAAAACTCGGCATAACGCCTGGACAAATGCGCAAGGCAGACTGTTATCTTGCTTGCCTTAAGGCACGCGCATACAGGTGCGCAAGCGCAAATAGGGGATATCGCCTGTACCAAGATAGGGCCCATACGTTTTTTGTATCGAGTGATACACTTTACTAAAACACTCATATCATATTATGATACGCCAGGTGTACTTAAACTACAGGTTAAGAGCAACTTTTCTTAAATACCAAAATGTGAAATTATTATTTGTTATCGTATCTGTTATTGGACAGGAGAAGCAGATATTTACCGGTTATCGTATTGGCTGAAAAAATCCCCTATAAATCCCCCCTATCTGAAGAACATAAGGGGGGAATCCCCTCCCCCAGTTTGCAAAGTGAATTTTAAGCCCTGCTCTCCTCTCCCCTCCTCTCTTATTGTCTCTCTCCTCCTCTCCTCTCTCCTCCTCAGTGCAGCAGTGCACACGTACTGCACACAGCTGCTCTGTACAGTAGCTCAGTGCTGGCAGTAGAGCAGCTGGACCTGCACCAGGCTTTCCCCACGCCTCAGCCTGGCCCGACTTCGCTGAAAGGAGCAGTTCACCCCAAAAGGAAAAGTCAGTCATTATCCACCCCCATGCCGAACGGAACGGGTGATGTTTTTTAGTCAACAAAACATTTGTGGAGTTTCACAGCAAAGCACCATTGCAGAATTCTCCTAAAAAATAATTTAAGTTCCAACTTTCAAACCTAAAAAATTTAAATAAAAGTAAAAATTGCATACTGCTCACCTGGGATAATCCAAGTCTCCGCCAGCCCTGAGATTCCAAGTTGACTTGAAAACACATCATTTACAACCTGTTTTTAGCTAATAAAATCTTGACTGTAGCCAGTGCTCCAACAAGGTGAGGTGCAGTTACTGTATGTAGCCTGGGGAGTCATATTGGTCAGGGCCTGAAATTCACTTTGCAAACTAGGGGGAATTCACCCCTTATGTTATTCAGATAGGGGGAATTTATAGATTTTGGGGGGGATTAATTCGGTCACCAGCTAAAGATTTTGGTCGTTTAAAGCCAGATTTATAGGAATATCTAATTTTAAATTAACATTAGGATTAGACGGTTGTGATGTCATTATTCAGTCTTAACGGTCATATATTTGCTCCTTTTCTCACACACTCCCATGTCACCACCTGCTCTCCCTGCAGGGCTTGACATTAACTTTTTGGATCACCAGCCATAATGGCTGCTAGATTTTAAAGTTACCAGCCAATTAGAATTTCCACTAGCCAAAATGTTTTTCTTGAAATAAACCAGAATATGGGTGCCACAGGGTTAATTTAAGCATAGTATCAGTAAAAATAAGTTATAGCATAATGAATCTATAAATTACAGTATTTCACTGATAAATTGTGTGAAGTTTTTTTTTATTTTATTTTTTACATGTAAATTGGTAGGAGGGGAGCACTTCAAGTGTGTCACTGGTTACCCTGTGTTAATCCGGGCATGACATCACTTTATTTCTTTATAAATAATTATGAGAGGGGTGCCCCTTTTTCACTTATGTACCTTGCCCCCAAACTGTCTGTGCACGTATCTACATCAATTCTTCCTCCCGCAGCAGCAGCTCGTTACTTGCACGTTTCCCACCATCTGCTCTGCTGTTTCACTCACGTCTTTTCTCTTCTCCCTCTCTCTCTCTCAATAGTCACAGCTGTATCTGCAAGTTCTTCGCAACAAAAATCGCCCAGGTGTTTTGTCAATGAAAGTTCGACTTATTATATGAATCAGGAAATGTTTCAACACGGCACCACACGACTGAAAGCGATCAGGATTAAAAGCTAAAATAGCAGATGTCAAACAAACTAAACTAAAAAAAGAAGGAAACTAAACTAAAGCTTTTAAAAACGTATTTTCCTGGTTCACTTTTGACGGGGAGGAGAGGGCAGGTGAAGTGAGACTCAGACACTCACCACCTCTGACGTACTCAGCTGCTGCACTGTTGCTGCGCCTGGATTATCAATTAAAAATATGTGGGCGTCAGCAGCGTAACTACCATATATGCAGGGAACGCGACTGCATAGGGGCCCGGCGTGCTTGGGGCCCGGTCGCCCGGCTCGTGTGTGGCCGAGCGTCGGCCGGGCCCCTGCTGTATATTGCAGCGCACTGGGTGAGTGCGCTTGTCAGCCTCTCTGGTGTTACACAGTTCTGGGGGGAATTGTGAAGTAGTGCCTGCCCGGTTTCAGAAACCCGGTTTTCGACGCCACAGGAGCTCCAGACGGCCGGCCCGGGGCTCGACTCCGCTGCACGACGAGGTGGGGTGCAGGGTGTCGGGCTCGCAGCACCGCTGCGGTGTGCTGCGCCGTCCTATCAGGGCCCGGTTTGACCATCTTGCATCGGGGCCCGGGGCTGACTCGTTACGCTGCTGCCTCATGTAAGGCCTGATTTAGTCCAGCTCAGGTGGATTCAGACTGAATCAGCCTCATGCAAGGCCTGATGTAGTCCAGCTCAGATGGATTCAGACTGAATCAGCCTCATGTAAGGCCTGATTTAGTCCAGCTCAGATGGATTCAGACTGAATCAGCCTCATGTAAGGCCTGATTTAGTCCAGCTCAGGTGGATTCAGACTGGAGCAGCCTCATGTAAGGCCTGATTTAGTCCAGCTCAGGTGGATTCAGACTGGAGCAGCCTCTCATGTAAGGCCTGATTTAGTCCAGCTCAGATGGATTCAGACTGGAGCAGCCTCTCATGTAAGGCCTGATTTAGTCCAGCTCAGATGTTTTCAGACTGAATCAGCCTCATGTAAGGCCTGATTTAGTCCAGCTCAGGTGGATTCAGACTGGAGCAGCCTCTCATGTAAGGCCTGATTTAGTCCAGCTCAGATGGATTCAGACTGGAGCAGCCTCTCATGTAAGGCCTGATTTAGTCCAGCTCAGATGGATTCAGACTGGAGCAGCCTCTTATGTAAGGCCTGATTTAGTCCAGCTCAGATGGATTCAGACTGGAGCAGCCTCATGTAAGGCCTGATTTAGTCCAGCTCAGATGGATTCAGACTACAGCATCCTCATGTAAGGCCTGATTTAGTCCAGCTCAGCTGGATTCAGACTGGAGCAGCCTCATGTAAGGCCTGATTTAGTCCAGCTCAGGTGGATTCAGACTGGAGCAGCCTCTCATGTAAGGCCTGATTTAGTCCAGCTCAGATGGATTCAGACTGGAGCAGCCTCTCATGTAAGGCCTGATTTAGTCCAGCTCAGATGGATTCAGACTGGAGCAGCCTCTCATGTAAGGCCTGATTTAGTCCAGCTCTGGTGGATTTAGACTGGAGCAGCCTCATGTAAGGCCTGATTTAGTCCACCTCAGATGGATTCAGACTGGAGCATCCTCATGTAAGGCCTGATTTAATCCAGCTCAGATGGATTCAGACTGGAGCAGCCTCATGTAAGGCCTGGTTTAGTCCAGCTCAGATGTTTTCAGACTGGAGCAGCCTCATGTAAGGCCTGATTTAGTCCAGCTCAGGTGGTTTCAGACTGGAGCAGCCTCATGTAAGGCCTGATTTAGTCCAGCTCAGGTGGATCCAGACTGGAGCAGCCTCATGTAAGGCCTGATTTAGTCCAGCTCAGGTGGATTCAGACTGGAGCATCCTCATGTAAGGCCTGATTTAGTCCAGCTCAGGTGGATTCAGACTGGAGCAGCCTCTCATGTAAGGCCTGATTTAGTCCAGCTCAGATGGATTCAGACTGGATCAGCCTCATGTAAGGCCTGATTTAGTCCAGCTCAGGTGGATTCAGACTGGAGCAGCCTCATGTAAGGCCTGATTTAGTCCAGCTCAGATGGATTCAGACTGGAGCAGCCTCATGTAAGGCCTGATTTAGTCCCGCTCAGATGGATTCAGACTGAATCAGCCTCATGTAAGGCCTGATTTAGTCCAGCTCAGGTGGATTCAGACTGGAGCAGCCTCTCATGTAAGGCCTGATTTAGTCCAGCTCAGGTGGATTCAGACTGGAGCAGCCTCTCATGTAAGGCCTTATTTAGCCCGGCTCAGATGGATTCAGACTGGAGCAGCCTCTCATGTAAGGCCTGATTTAGTCCAGCTCAGATGGATTCAGACTGGAGCAGCCTCTCATGTAAGGCCTGATTTAGTCCCGCTCAGATGGATTCAGACTGAATCAGCCTCATGTAAGGCCTGATTTAGTCCAGCTCAGGTGGATTCAGACTGGAGCAGCCTCTCATGTAAGGCCTGATTTAGTCCAGCTCAGATGGATTCAGACTGGAGCAGCCTCATGTAAGGCCTGATTTAGTCCAGCTCAGGTGGATTCAGACTGGAGCAGCCTTATGTAAGGCCTGATTTAGTCCAGCTCAGGTGGATTCAGACTGGAGCAGCCTCATGTAAGGCCTGATGTAGTCCAGCTCAGGTGGATTCAGACTGGAGCAGCCCCATGTAAGGCCTGATTTAGTCCAGCTCAGGTGGATTCAGACTGGAGCAGCCTCTCATGTAAGGCCTGATTTAGTCCAGCTCAGGTGGATTCAGACTGGAGCAGCCTCATGTAAGGCCTGATTTAGTCCAGCTCAAGTGGATTCAGACTGGAGCAGCCTCATCTAAGGCCTGATTTAGTCCAGCTCAGATGGATTCAGACTGGAGCAGCCTCCTGTAAGGCTTGATTTAGTCCAGCTCAGGTGGATTCAGACTCGAGCAGCCTCTCATGTAAGGCCTGATTTAGTCCAGCTCAGATGGATTCAGACTGGTGCAGCCTCATGTAAGGCCTGATTTAGTCCAGCTCAGATGGATTCAGACTGGAGCATCCTCATGTAAGGCCTGATTTAGTCCAGCTCAGATGGATTCAGACTGGAGCAGCCTCATGTAAGGCCTGATTTAGTCCACCTCAGATGGATTCAGACTGGAGCATCCTCATGTAAGGCCTGATTTAATCAAGCTCAGATGGATTCAGACTGGAGCAGCCTCATGTAAGGCCTGGTTTAGTCCAGCTCAGATGGATTCAGACTGGAGCATCCTCATGTAAGGCCTGATTTAATCAAGCTCAGATGGATTCAGACTGGAGCAGCCTCTCATGTAAGGCCTGATTTAGTCCCGCTCAGATGGATTCAGACTGAATCAGCCTCATGTAAGGCCTGATTTAGTCCAGCTCAGGTGGATTCAGACTGGAGCAGCCTCTCATGTAAGGCCTGATTTAGTCCAGCTCAGATGGATTCAGACTGGAGCAGCCTCATGTAAGGCCTGATTTAGTCCAGCTCAGGTGGATTCAGACTGGAGCAGCCTTATGTAAGGCCTGATTTAGTCCAACTCAGGTGGATTCAGACTGGAGCAGCCTCATGTAAGGCCTGATGTAGTCCAGCTCAGGTGGATTCAGACTGGAGCAGCCCCATGTAAGGCCTGATTTAGTCCAGCTCAGGTGGATTCAGACTGGAGCAGCCTCTCATGTAAGGCCTGATTTAGTCCAGCTCAGGTGGATTCAGACTGGAGCAGCCTCATGTAAGGCCTGATTTAGTCCAGCTCAAGTGGATTCAGACTGGAGCAGCCTCATCTAAGGCCTGATTTAGTCCAGCTCAGATGGATTCAGACTGGAGCAGCCTCCTGTAAGGCTTGATTTAGTCCAGCTCAGGTGGATTCAGACTCGAGCAGCCTCTCATGTAAGGCCTGATTTAGTCCAGCTCAGATGGATTCAGACTGGAGCAGCCTCATGTAAGGCCTGATTTAGTCCAGCTCAGGTGGATTCAGACTGGAGCAGCCTCTCATGTAAGGCCGGATTTAGTCCAGCTCAGGTGGATTCAGACTGGAGCAGCCTCATGTAAGGCCTGATTTAGTCCAGCTCAGATGGATTCAAACTGGAGCAGCCTCTCATGTAAGGCCTGATTTAGTCCAGCTCAGATGGATTCAGACTGGAGCATCCTCATGTAAGGCCTGATTTAGTCCAGCTCAGATGGATTCAGACTGGAGCAGCCTCATGTAAGGCCTGATTTAGTCCACCTCAGATGGATTCAGACTGGAGCATCCTCATGTAAGGCCTGATTTAATCAAGCTCAGATGGATTCAGACTGGAGCAGCCTCATGTAAGGCCTGGTTTAGTCCAGCTCAGATGGATTCAGACTGGAGCATCCTCATGTAAGGCCTGATTTAATCAAGCTCAGATGGATTCAGACTGGAGCAGGCTCATGTAAGGCCTGGTTTAGTCCAGCTCAGATTGATTCAGACTGGAGCAGCCTCATGTAAGGCCTGATTTAGTCCAGCTCAGATGGATTCAGACTGGAGCATCCTCATGTAAGGCCTGATTTAGTCCAGCTCAGATGGATTCAGACTGGAGCATCCTCATGTAAGGCCTGATTTAGTCCAGCTCAGGTGGATTCAGACTGGAGCATCCTCATGTAAGGCCTGATTTAGTCCAGCTCAGATGGATTCAGACTGGAGCAGCCTCATGTAAGGCCTGATTTAGTCCAGCTCAGGTGGATTCAGACTGGAGCAGCCCCACGTAAGCCCTTATTTAGTCCAGCTCAGGTGGATTCAGACTGGAGCATCCTCATGTAAGGCCTGATTTAGTCCAGCTCAGATGGATTTAGACTGGAGCAGCCTCATGTAAGGCCTGATTTAGTCCACCTCAGATGGATTCAGACTGGAGCATCCTCATGTAAGGCCTGATTTAATCCAGCTCAGATGGATTCAGACTGGAGCAGCCTCATGTAAGGCCTGGTTTAGTCCAGCTCAGATGTTTTCAGACTGGAGCAGCCTCATGTAAGGCCTGATTTAGTCCAGCTCAGGTGGTTTCAGACTGGAGCAGCCTCATGTAAGGCCTGATTTAGTCCAGCTCAGGTGGATCCAGACTGGAGCAGCCTCATGTAAGGCCTGATTTAGTCCAGCTCAGGTGGATTCAGACTGGAGCATCCTCATGTAAGGCCTGATTTAGTCCAGCTCAGGTGGATTCAGACTGGAGCAGCCTCTCATGTAAGGCCTGATTTAGTCCAGCTCAGATGGATTCAGACTGGATCAGCCTCATGTAAGGCCTGATTTAGTCCAGCTCAGGTGGATTCAGACTGGAGCAGCCTCATGTAAGGCCTGATTTAGTCCAGCTCAGATGGATTCAGACTGGAGCAGCCTCATGTAAGGCCTGATTTAGTCCCGCTCAGATGGATTCAGACTGAATCAGCCTCATGTAAGGCCTGATTTAGTCCAGCTCAGGTGGATTCAGACTGGAGCAGCCTCTCATGTAAGGCCTGATTTAGTCCAGCTCAGGTGGATTCAGACTGGAGCAGCCTCTCATGTAAGGCCTTATTTAGCCCGGCTCAGATGGATTCAGACTGGAGCAGCCTCTCATGTAAGGCCTGATTTAGTCCAGCTCAGATGGATTCAGACTGGAGCAGCCTCTCATGTAAGGCCTGATTTAGTCCCGCTCAGATGGATTCAGACTGAATCAGCCTCATGTAAGGCCTGATTTAGTCCAGCTCAGGTGGATTCAGACTGGAGCAGCCTCTCATGTAAGGCCTGATTTAGTCCAGCTCAGATGGATTCAGACTGGAGCAGCCTCATGTAAGGCCTGATTTAGTCCAGCTCAGGTGGATTCAGACTGGAGCAGCCTTATGTAAGGCCTGATTTAGTCCAGCTCAGGTGGATTCAGACTGGAGCAGCCTCATGTAAGGCCTGATGTAGTCCAGCTCAGGTGGATTCAGACTGGAGCAGCCCCATGTAAGGCCTGATTTAGTCCAGCTCAGGTGGATTCAGACTGGAGCAGCCTCTCATGTAAGGCCTGATTTAGTCCAGCTCAGGTGGATTCAGACTGGAGCAGCCTCATGTAAGGCCTGATTTAGTCCAGCTCAAGTGGATTCAGACTGGAGCAGCCTCATCTAAGGCCTGATTTAGTCCAGCTCAGATGGATTCAGACTGGAGCAGCCTCCTGTAAGGCTTGATTTAGTCCAGCTCAGGTGGATTCAGACTCGAGCAGCCTCTCATGTAAGGCCTGATTTAGTCCAGCTCAGATGGATTCAGACTGGAGCAGCCTCATGTAAGGCCTGATTTAGTCCAGCTCAGATGGATTCAGACTGGAGCATCCTCATGTAAGGCCTGATTTAGTCCAGCTCAGATGGATTCAGACTGGAGCAGCCTCATGTAAGGCCTGATTTAGTCCACCTCAGATGGATTCAGACTGGAGCATCCTCATGTAAGGCCTGATTTAATCAAGCTCAGATGGATTCAGACTGGAGCAGCCTCATGTAAGGCCTGGTTTAGTCCAGCTCAGATGGATTCAGACTGGAGCATCCTCATGTAAGGCCTGATTTAATCAAGCTCAGATGGATTCAGACTGGAGCAGCCTCTCATGTAAGGCCTGATTTAGTCCCGCTCAGATGGATTCAGACTGAATCAGCCTCATGTAAGGCCTGATTTAGTCCAGCTCAGGTGGATTCAGACTGGAGCAGCCTCTCATGTAAGGCCTGATTTAGTCCAGCTCAGATGGATTCAGACTGGAGCAGCCTCATGTAAGGCCTGATTTAGTCCAGCTCAGGTGGATTCAGACTGGAGCAGCCTTATGTAAGGCCTGATTTAGTCCAACTCAGGTGGATTCAGACTGGAGCAGCCTCATGTAAGGCCTGATGTAGTCCAGCTCAGGTGGATTCAGACTGGAGCAGCCCCATGTAAGGCCTGATTTAGTCCAGCTCAGGTGGATTCAGACTGGAGCAGCCTCTCATGTAAGGCCTGATTTAGTCCAGCTCAGGTGGATTCAGACTGGAGCAGCCTCATGTAAGGCCTGATTTAGTCCAGCTCAAGTGGATTCAGACTGGAGCAGCCTCATCTAAGGCCTGATTTAGTCCAGCTCAGATGGATTCAGACTGGAGCAGCCTCCTGTAAGGCTTGATTTAGTCCAGCTCAGGTGGATTCAGACTCGAGCAGCCTCTCATGTAAGGCCTGATTTAGTCCAGCTCAGATGGATTCAGACTGGAGCAGCCTCATGTAAGGCCTGATTTAGTCCAGCTCAGGTGGATTCAGACTGGAGCAGCCTCTCATGTAAGGCCGGATTTAGTCCAGCTCAGGTGGATTCAGACTGGAGCAGCCTCATGTAAGGCCTGATTTAGTCCAGCTCAGATGGATTCAAACTGGAGCAGCCTCTCATGTAAGGCCTGATTTAGTCCAGCTCAGATGGATTCAGACTGGAGCATCCTCATGTAAGGCCTGATTTAGTCCAGCTCAGATGGATTCAGACTGGAGCAGCCTCATGTAAGGCCTGATTTAGTCCACCTCAGATGGATTCAGACTGGAGCATCCTCATGTAAGGCCTGATTTAATCAAGCTCAGATGGATTCAGACTGGAGCAGCCTCATGTAAGGCCTGGTTTAGTCCAGCTCAGATGGATTCAGACTGGAGCATCCTCATGTAAGGCCTGATTTAATCAAGCTCAGATGGATTCAGACTGGAGCAGGCTCATGTAAGGCCTGGTTTAGTCCAGCTCAGATTGATTCAGACTGGAGCAGCCTCATGTAAGGCCTGATTTAGTCCAGCTCAGATGGATTCAGACTGGAGCATCCTCATGTAAGGCCTGATTTAGTCCAGCTCAGATGGATTCAGACTGGAGCATCCTCATGTAAGGCCTGATTTAGTCCAGCTCAGGTGGATTCAGACTGGAGCATCCTCATGTAAGGCCTGATTTAGTCCAGCTCAGATGGATTCAGACTGGAGCAGCCTCATGTAAGGCCTGATTTAGTCCAGCTCAGGTGGATTCAGACTGGAGCAGCCCCACGTAAGCCCTTATTTAGTCCAGCTCAGGTGGATTCAGACTGGAGCATCCTCATGTAAGGCCTGATTTAGTCCAGCTCAGGTGGATTCAGACTGGAGCAGCCTCGTGTAAGGCCTGATTTAGTCCAGCTCAGGTGGATTCAGACTGGAGCAGCCTCATGTAAGGCCTGATTTAGTCCAGCTCAGATGGATTCAGACTGGAGCAGCCTCATGTAAGGCCTGATTTAGTCCCGCTCAGATGGATTCAGACTGAATCAGCCTCATGTAAGGCCTGATTTAGTCCAGCTCACGTGGATTCAGACTGGAGCAGCCTCTCATGTAAGGCCTGATTTAGTCCAGCTCAGGTGGATTCAGACTGGAGCAGCCTCTCATGTAAGGCCTTATTTAGCCCAGCTCAGATGGATTCAGACTTGAGCAGCCTCTCATGTAAGGCCTGATTTAGTCCAGCTCAGATGGATTCAGACTGGAGCAGCCTCTCATGTAAGGCCTGATTTAGTCCCGCTCAGATGGATTCAGACTGAATCAGCCTCATGTAAGGCCTGATTTAGTCCAGCTCAGGTGGATTCAGACTGGAGCAGCCTCTCATGTAAGGCCTGATTTAGTCCAGCTCAGATGGATTCAGACTGGAGCAGCCTCATGTAAGGCCTGATTTAGTCCAGCTCAGGTGGATTCAGACTGGAGCAGCCTTATGTAAGGCCTGATTTAGTCCAGCTCAGGTGGATTCAGACTGGAGCAGCCTCATGTAAGGCCTGATGTAGTCCAGCTCAGGTGGATTCAGACTGGAGCAGCCCCATGTAAGGCCTGATTTAGTCCAGCTCAGGTGGATTCAGACTGGAGCAGCCTCTCATGTAAGGCCTGATTTAGTCCAGCTCAGGTGGATTCAGACTGGAGCAGCTTCATGTAAGGCCTGATGTAGTCCAGCTCAGGTGGATTCAGACTGGAGCAGCCCCATGTAAGGCCTGATTTAGTCCAGCTCAGGTGGATTCAGACTGGAGCAGCCTCTCATGTAAGGCCTGATTTAGTCCAGCTCAAGTGGATTCAGACTGGAGCAGCCTCATCTAAGGCCTGATTTAGTCCAGCTCAGATGGATTCAGACTGGAGCAGCCTCCTGTAAGGCTTGATTTAGTCCAGCTCAGGTGGATTCAGACTCGAGCAGCCTCTCATGTAAGGCCTGATTTAGTCCAGCTCAGATGGATTCAGACTGGAGCAGCCTCATGTAAGGCCTGATTTAGTCCAGCTCAGGTGGATTCAGACTGGAGCAGCCTCTCATGTAAGGCCGGATTTAGTCCAGCTCAGGTGGATTCAGACTGGAGCAGCCTCATGTAAGGCCTGATTTAGTCCAGCTCAGATGGATTCAAACTGGAGCAGCCTCTCATGTAAGGCCTGATTTAGTCCAGCTCAGATGGATTCAGACTGGAGCATCCTCATGTAAGGCCTGATTTAGTCCAGCTCAGATGGATTCAGACTGGAGCAGCCTCATGTAAGGCCTGATTTAGTCCACCTCAGATGGATTCAGACTGGAGCATCCTCATGTAAGGCCTGATTTAATCAAGCTCAGATGGATTCAGACTGGAGCAGCCTCATGTAAGGCCTGGTTTAGTCCAGCTCAGATGGATTCAGACTGGAGCATCCTCATGTAAGGCCTGATTTAATCAAGCTCAGATGGATTCAGACTGGAGCAGGCTCATGTAAGGCCTGGTTTAGTCCAGCTCAGATTGATTCAGACTGGAGCAGCCTCATGTAAGGCCTGATTTAGTCCAGCTCAGGTGGATTCAGACTGGAGCAGCCTCTCATGTAAGGCCTGATTTAGTCCAGCTCAGATGGATTCAGACTGGAGCAGCCTCATGTAAGGCCTGATTTAGTCCAGCTCAGGTGGATTCAGACTGGAGCAGCCTCTCATGTAAGGCCTGATTTAGTCCAGCTCAGGTGGATTCAGACTGGAGCAGCCTCATGTAAGGCCTGATTTAGTCCAGCTCAGGTGGATTCAGACTGGAGCAGCCTCATGTAAGGCCTGATTTAGTCCAGCTCAGATGGATTCAGACTGGAGCAGCCTCTCATGGCCTTATTTAGCCCAGCTCAGTTTAGCTAACAAGGTGAAAATTAATTTGATTTTATTGGGAGTTTTGTACTTAAACATGCTTCTATTGGCTGGAAGACGTTTTCCAGGTCCAAAGCCCTTCCTCAGATGTGAATTGATGAGTGCTACTTTTTTCTTGCCTCTCTCGTCTTTTTTCACGAGCGAGCGCTATTTAACCAGAGACACAACCAGCTGAGTCATGCAGAACGTAGCGCACCGTCGGGAAAGGAGGGCACGGGGGGAGGGGCTAGACAGCAGCTTCTCCTTGAAGCACACACTGTCCTCTCTCTCTCTCTCTCTCTCTCTCTCTCTCTCTCTCTCTCTCTCTCTCACTGTCCTCTCTGCTCTCTCTCTCTCTCTCTCTCTCTCTCTCTCACTGTCCTCTCTGCAATCTCTCTCTCTCTCTCTCACACACACACACACACACACACACACACACACACACACACACACACACACACACACACACACACACTGTCCTCTCTGCTCTCTCTCTCTCTCTCACACACACTGTCCTCTCTGCTCTCTCTCTCTCTCTCTCACTGTCCTCACTGCTCTCTCTCTCTCTCTCTCTCTCACACACACACACACACACACACACACACACACACACACACACACACTGTCCTCTCTGCTCTCTCTCTCACACACACTGTCCTCTCTGCTCTCTCTCTCTCTCTCTCTCACACACTATCCTCTCTGCTCTCTCTCTCTCTCTCTCTCTCTCTCTCACACACACACTGTCCTCTCTGCACTCTCTCTCTCTCTCTCTCACACACAATGTCCTCTCTGCTCTCTCTCTCTCACACTGTCCTCTCTGCTCTCTCTCTCTTTCTCTCTCTCTCTCTAACACACACACACACACTGTCCTCTCCGCTCTCTCTCTCACTCACACACACACACACACACACACACACACACACACACACACACACACACACACACTGTCCTCTCTGCTCTCTCTCTCTCTCTCTCTCTCTCTCTCTCACACACACACACACACACACACACACACACACACACATACTGTCCTCTCTCTCTCTCTCCCTCTCTCTCTCTCTCTCTCACACACACACACACACACACACACACACACACACACACTGTCCTCTCTCTCTCTCTCTGTCTCAGTCAAGGATGGCACAAGGTGATGCTCTGTTGTTTTGTGCTCCAAGAACAAGCCTTCCCTCAGGGATCTGTTGGCCAAATTGAGAACTGTGTATAGGACTAACGTTTCAACGCCACATGCGTCTTCATCAGAGTCAAGTGACTCTGATGAAGACGCATGTGGCGTTGAAACGTTAGTCCTCTACTCTGCACCTCAATAAAAGGTATCTAAATAAATGGTCCGAGCTGCTCCAGATTTCTTCATTCTACTTTGTTGCTGCGTCCCTCCTCTGTGATGCACCGGACCTGCCTGAATTAGCTGAAGCGCGGTGGGACTCCCTCTACTTGGGAACTGTGTATTCCTGTGTTTAACACTGTGTTATAGGCCATGTATATGGTAGCAAAATGCCAGTGACTCTACACTATGCATCACAGATGACACAATATATTTTGCCTCGCCAACAGTCAATTGAAAATATTAAAATACTCAAAGTATTCCTCCACACCTATTGATTAAAAAAATGTGGACATAAATAGCTCATTTATATTAAAGAGCCCCTAAACTTAAAAATGTTTGTTTTTCTTCTTCTTCCTACAGTTGGATGTAGAGATGAAACGATATGAAAATTTCATATCACGATTATAGTGACCAAAATTATCGCGGTTATCAGTATTATCACGGTTTGTTAAAATGTGCTGAAAATTTTCAAAAAGTACTAATACACTCACAGAAATCATTTCACCAAGTTTTATATTGAAAACTCAGACCAAAAAAGGATTGATACACTCACTGAAATAATTTCTCCAAGGCTGCGCGTCTGCATCTTGGAGACAGTTGCCAACTTTGGTTGATGATGGACAGTATTTACCATGTTTTTCAAAGCATACGGTTATCATAAGGAATTTTATCACGGTTATCGTAATGAATTTTATCATGGTTATCATTAAAACTGGTTATTGTTTCATCCCTAGTTGGATGTTTGAGCTTCAATGTGCAAAATAATGTCTGTGCAGAGTTTGAGAAGGCTATATTCATCTGCTGAAAGTGGAAAGTTTCTCTGTGCTCACTGAAAAGGCCATTTTCAATTATTCGTGACATCACGAATACTGGAGCCAATCCCTGTCCAGTATTCAGCAGTTTTAAGCCCTTGTTTGTATGCTGTGATTGGCTAGTTATAGATAACCCTCATTGGTTAGTTTGGAATTTTTAATGAGGTAGAAGGAAGGGAAGTCATTTTAAGGATTTTAACAAGATAATTTATCTTTTTTGTGCGTGAAAAACCATCAGACACAAACTATTATTCAAGTATTTTATATACATCTTACTAAGATAAGACTTTATTGGGTCTTTATAAAAATAAATCACTCATTTGTTTAAAAAAAAAAGAAGGTAAAGAGTTATTGGTCACTGAGTTGCCTTGGGGTGATAATGGCCCTCTGTCTTTGTGTGTTGCAGGATCTGCGAAAGCAGGTAGCTCCATTGCTAAAGGGCTTCCAGGCAGAGGTGAGTAAAAAAATAACCCTTCATTGGGAGCTGTTTTGGGAATGCCCTTGTGTTTTGTAAGTGGATCAGGCTCTGCTACAGTTATAGAGGTGAACAAGTGCTCTCAGCGAGACGTCCTGCTACGTATCAGATCGATTGACACCGGAGAGGCCGCTGCCATCAGTTAACAGGCTGTTTTAAAAAGGCTGCTGTTAGATATTCAAAATCATATTCTGCCTGTTGCATTGACAGCTTGTTGGCTTTAAATTGTTTTCAGAACTTTCCACTTTTCACTGTCCAGTCCCTCACCCCTTCCACACAATTTGGAATTTGGTTGTTGCTCTCTTGGCCCTGGGCTCCTTGTAAAAGAGATAGACATCTCAATGGGACCCACGAGGTTCAATAAAGGAGAGAAAAAAATAATATGTGTATTGATCAGTATTTTGCAAACGGTCGTTGTCGGGCAGAAACCTTGTGTCTCCAAATCTGGGGCACCACCGCCCTCCCCCCCCCCCCCCCCCCCCCCCCTTCCCCCCTCCCTCCGTAAATGGATTTAGTGGGGAGCCAAAATTAACCTTTGAAAGTTTCAGGTACTGGAATAGCGAAAGATGCTATATTACTGGATATTTATGGTATACATATATACTGCAGTGGTTTTCAAACTTTTTTTGGCCAAGATACACCAAAGGGCAAGCCAAAATATCAAGGCACATCTGCATCCATACTCATGCAACATGTAAATGCTTTTTATTTTAACAAGCATTGTTAAATGAGCACAAACGCTAAATTAGCGCTTTTGGGAAGATAGAGCCCATAGAGGTCTAAATGTGATGACTTTAATGGCCCTTGAGTCCCTTATTGGTGGTATTTTAGATGGGCGTGGCTGACTCGCTCTGCCTTTGCGCTGTAAGTGGGGTCTGCACATTTCACACCAAACTGACCCCGGTCTCAGCGGTCTCATTCTTCCACTACCGTTACACTACAGGCACAGCTACGCTATCACAATGAATTTGCACATGATCTATGGCGGTGAATACCCCACACATATTAGCTGTAACTGGGAACGGTGGGACACTTTGAGTTCATTTTTCCCTTCCTAAGATGACAGCCTCCCCTTCTACACCTCGTAAAGCTGACGTGCTGTCTGCGCTGGCTATAGTCCTGCTGGCTCTCTCTGGGGGACTCCAGTATTTGTCCCTTTGTGAAGTACTCTCGCTCGCAGCCATGTTTAAATTGCATCCCTTTGAAAGAAAAACCAAAACCAACGTGGGCCGGTGGAGGACGGGGGGTGAGGGGGGTTGAATCCAGTGGCGTCATGCCCATAAAAAAAAGTAAAAAAAAAAAAAAAAAGCACCAGCCATGTCCTCAGTCAGGAAGTTGATGCAGAGGTAGGATATTTAAAGGGGGGCCTACCCCCAATTGACTGCGGCACAGTTGTGAAAAAGGCAGAAGAGCATCTCCTCTTGTCTCACTATACTCTTTTTTTTTCCTGATTTTTTTTATCCCATTTGTATCCCCCATTAGTGCAAATTTTTTAATTTATTTATCCTGGTTGCTGCTCCACCCTCTGTCGATCTAGGGAGAGCCGAAACTGGCAATACAAAAAGCCGTTTTATCTTGAGACTCATTCATCCAATCGACTTCAAACTTGGCGGGTGCGCTGCTGGGGACCCGACAGAGTGCAGTCAAGAATTCCGTGCAATTCGGACACGTGCATAATCGCCACCTACTGGCAACACAAAAAATGAAACAAACAAAAAAACGTTCTTCTCATTATTATTACTAGTGCAGTGCCCGTTCCCCCATGCACCACCCCATGGGCGCTCCCCCCTGCACACACACTGCACTCTGTCAGGTCCCCCTAAGCGCACTCCCCAAGTTTGAAGTCGATCCGACAAACGGTTCTCGAGCTACACGAAAGACAGACATACAGACAGTCCTGGAATAAGTCCAAATTGCATGAAATGCGGCAGCACACTCCATCGGGGTCCGAGCAGCGCACTCCCTAAGTTTGAAGTCAATCGGACAAATGTTTCTCGAGATAAACTGCTTTTTGTGTTGCCAGTAAGTGGCATGGGACATGGCAAGATATTCAGCGCCGCACTACTTCGAGTTCCCAGGAGCACACTCCCCAAGTTTGAAGTCAATCGGATGAACGGTTCTCAAGATAAACCACTTTTTGTGTTGCCAGTAGGTGGCGCTGTGCCGAATTGCACAGAACTCGGCACTGCTCTATGTCAGGTTCCCAGCAACACACTCCCCAAGTTTGAAGTCGATCAGATGAATGGCTATCGAGATAAACCGCTTTTCTGTTGCCAGTAGGTGGTGCTATGCCAAATTGCAGGGAATTCAGCTCCCTGCACTCCGTTGAGTCCCCCTAAGCGCACTCCCAGAGTTTGAAGTTTGAAGTCGATCAGATGAATGGCTATGGAGATAAAGCACTTTTTTTGTTGCCAGTAGGTGGTGCTATGCCAAATTGCACAGAACTCAGCTCCCTGCACTCCCTTGAGTCCCCCTAAGTGCACTCCTCGAGTTTGAGGTCGATCGGACGAACGGTTCTCAAGATAAATCACTTTTTGTGTGGCCAGTAGGTGGCGGTGTGCTGAATTGCACTAAATTCGGCACTGCACTGTGTCGAGTTCCCATCAGCGCACTCCCCAAATTTGAAGTCCATCGGACAAACGGTTCTTAAGATAAACTACATTTT
>NC_139623.1:123796299-123961299 GCF_964638095.1 Poromitra crassiceps
AGCTATGGGGAGCTAACAATAGCTAGCCTAGTCTATGCGGTGAAAAAAGATGGCTGCCTTTTGTTTTTCTTCAGGACCTCTGAAGGGGCGTGGAGGACCTCTAGAGGCGGAACCATGGCGGCACACCCCCACAACACTTGTAGTTCATAGGTGCTCGACTTCCGCAAGGCGGACTTGGCCTCTCTGACGTAAAACGCGTCGGCGAGGCCAAAAAATATGTGAGAGATGGTTGATTGCTCAGGCTGTGAACAACCAATTAAAAAAAATTCAACGGATTCGAAAACCTTAGGGGCGTGAGATTTAATATATCTTCATATTCCCCACGGGAAAGCCATCCTTTAACTAGTGTTGTCAATCAAGAGGCACTTTGATTCAGTAACTCACAGTGTCATGCACAATTATTACAGTCACAATAATTTCAAGTCATACAGTTCAGTTCACAGTATCAGTTCAATATTAACGCAAAAAAACCTAGCCGCCCGATCAATGAAGAGAGCCTTACTTCTCGTATGCGCATACTTAATTCGGTTGCGGTTATCTTGACTCGAGCCTGAGGAGATTTCAGTGTTCGTTCATCTGGTCCGGTCCCAGGCGAAGAAGGGGGAGGTGGAGAGGAGAGATGAGGGTAACAGCACGGCGTCGGACTCTGCTGGCCAAGCGGAGAGGACTTCGGTCTGCAAGGGGAAGACAGCGGCAGCGGTGCTCTCCCGGGTCTTCAGGTACGATCGGAGAGGGTCAGGATAATTGAGCTCTCAGAGTAGCTAGTTCCGATTAGCTCTTTAGCTGGTAGCATTAGCCTAGCTTGTGGCTAACGTAGTCTCTGTATATAGGGGAGAGGGGGTTTTGGCTTCCCACTCTCAGCCGTGACACGTCCTGTTGCAACGAGAGGCTGCGTAGAACTAACTTTTATTGTTCTTTCCCCTTGGGATAGTGTGACTGTCTGCTTGTGGCTTTTGTGAGCCAATCACGTTTAAGCATTGGCTTGTGCTATCTCGTTACCGTGGTAATGGAGAGGCTAGCTCGACTCCCTGGGGGTTTATGATGGGTATCGCCCATGTGTGGAATGTTCAGACTGTGGGGGTTTGCTCCATCTACCCCACATTTGTCAATCAGTTCTCCTGTTTGGGGTTTTGTGTTATTTCATGTTGAAAGCACCAGTGATTCACTGTCCAGCTTACCCATGGCACTACAGTAGTTTAGGTTTAGGTTTCGTTTTAGAGTACGTCAGATAGCCTAGGTTGTGTGTTTGTATAAAAATAAATGTTTGCCTGTTTGTTTGTTGAGTTGAGTGGCCAGGGACAGGTTAGGGATAGTCATGGATCGAAAGTGTTGTGTTTCCGGGTGCAAAAGCGACACCGGTGTGCAGTGCACCAGTTTCTTGGAGACCCGGACATCAGGCTGCGACAACTGGACCTAGCAGATCCGCTGCCTCGAGAGGGTGATTGGCTGCATTCCTGCATTCCCCCAGGATAGTTTCTCTAACCACATGGATAGTTTCCCACTCCCCCAGGGGCAGCGCCCGTGTCACAGCCACCACCAATGCTATTCGCCAACTCCTGTCTGCCATCACGCTAGCATATTAGCCTCGAGCTACACTGAATAACACAGACCCCGACAGCTTTGACTGGTGCTGGCTCACTCCCCCAGTGGTCCCGATGCATCCATACACTTCTATTACCTTCAGATAAAGGTTGTAAGCTCACCTGTAACTATCGGTGACATTCCTGATACCATCCACTTCCATGATCTTTAGACGTTATAAACACATCCCAGCGTATCGGCGACATTTTGGAACCCTCATTATTGTGCTAACTTAAATAGCGATACAATAGCGAAGAAGCCCCCACTCAGCTCATTCAGGGCAGGCTTAGTTTTATAACTTTTACGTGCTGCTCTTGCACATCACAGCACAGGCTAAATGATGCGACACAAATATACGTTTGTTAGTTCTTGATCTTGGAATAGCTCAGGGCTTGTGCCCTTTTCTATCCATATAACGTAGTTGCGAGGGGTATATATACCCCCATCGCAGTATGTGTGTTACACTCAGGGTTTTCATTTTATTTCATTTTATTTTGTCCAATATTCAAATATTTGAATATTTGATATTTAACACGTTCACTGCCAATGACGTGTTTTTACGTCAAACAAAATCCATTTTGTTTTTTTGACGGTGGGATGTGCATCTAACCCTTTTACATCTCTTATATAAGTATTGGACGTGTACAACGTGTACAACCCATTCCACCGACCCACTAAGTGGCGACAGTGCTTTCCTGACTAGAGGAAGGCAAGCAAAAAGCAGTGTGACGAAACCATTCTCTACTGTAAAATGGATTGGCGAAAACGCTTTCACTTTCGTGCATTATCGCGCTGGGAGCTGGCGGTGGGGGATTCCAAAAATAGACTGGGTGGAAAACACACTTTGAAACACGCAGCATAAAGCCTAGAATCGCACAAAGCTTCATCAAAGCTCTCAAACCCAAGAAACAAGTGAGCCCTATCCACACTCGCTGCCAGGGAGGGAGGCTGCTCAAACTCGCAGCAGCAGCAGCAGCAGCAGAACACTCGCTTGTGACAAACGCAGGCTGAAAGCCACCAGACACGCCCACGGAGGGAGGAGTTTGAAGGAGAGGGCGTTCAGAACTATATTGTTTAGATGTCTGATCTCTCACTGATGCCAAAAATAAATGGTTAAAGTGACTGTTCTGCCTGTTTGATTGAATTTCACAAAACTGCGATTATCTCAGCTTTCACTCTCAGACGCTGAAACCATGCTGTACTCAATGGCTAATATCTACATAACTACTAACTCTACAAACTAACTCTTTTAGACAGAGAAAGCACACATTCTATTAGTACTTTTGTGAACTTTGTGTTCACAAAGTCGAAGCAGAAAATAATCCTCGGCTCTTGTAAAATGAGCCAGAATCCTCAAAAAAAAAACTCTGGCAGAACCTACCTACAGTAAAAAAAAAAAGGCTGGCAGTGAATGTGTTACTGTAAGAGCTAGGAGCACTTTCTTGAGAGCCAACGATGGGGTCAAAGTTGAATCCAATTGAGGTATTGCCGATGGGCGCAACCATTATCCCCTAGTGAATCTATGGGTGTTATCTGAATGGCGACAGTGCCATCTAGCGGTTATATTGCGCAAATGCGGTCCAAAAAAAACCACAACAACCAGTTAAACATGTACACGCTGGCAGAAGGTCCCGTCCCGTGTACATGTTTAGACATTTTTGTAACCATTGACACCCCTAAGCTAAAAGTTATTTGAATGTTAGTCCTTCTAAAAGCATGATTCAGAGAAAATAGCCCTGAAAGTTGGTGAACAAGCTTGGTTTGCCCTGAACAAGCTTGGTTTGCAAACAAATTTTAAGTATTTAGTGATCATAAAACTGTTGTTTGTCTAACCGTGCGTATGATTTTTTTTTTTAACATATTTTATTTTATATTTACCAAGTTTCTATTTTGATTTGTGCAATTCACGGTTGCCCCAGTCCCTGTCACATTTTGGGCAGTAGCCAGCTGACCTTGGTGGAGACTGAGAGTGATTGCTTGAAAATTATTTGCGAGGCAGTTTTGTAAAGAAGACCATCATCTTCTTCTCCCTCTGTTGTGTTTGTAAAGAAGACTCTCATCTTCCTCTCCCTCTGTTGTGTTTGTGTGGTTCCAGATTGACGCTGTCAGTATACGGAGTAAGGAGTCAGAAGCTGCCTTCCTAAATGTCTACAAGAGATTAATTGATGCCCCAGGTAAGGTCACATGATACGTATGCACGTGTGCGTGTGTGTGTGTATGTGTGTGTGTGTGTGTGTGTGTGTGTGCATGTTTTAAAATTTGACGACTATCAATATCCTAGAGAACCAGAACCTTCAATGCATCAAAGACCGGAAAGATCTGACCAAACCTCACAGTACACCAATAATATATACTGACTTACAATGGAGACCCAGGCTATATTGTGTAGTTTCAGGAGATGCAGTCCAAAAGGATATGGGTAAAATGATGTGCTTGACACCCCCCCCCAAGGCAAAATTCTTGACTCCTCTAATGTGTTGAGCGCATTTTCATCGTTGAATGTGTGTGCGTTATGTTGCATCTTTTTTTGGTTTATTTAAATATAGTGCAATATAGTGGATTTCATTAATAGTAGTCTTTGGCGGCTCATAAAATTGGCTAATTTGTAAAGTGCCCACAACCAACAGAGGTTATCGCCAAACTACTACTCGATGTGTTTGGGGAAGACAATTTTGAGAAACCACCGTCAGTGGACAGAGCCCACAGAAGTCTGGCCCCAAAACCAACAGAGAGCGACAACAGACCACGGCCGTTCATTGTCAAGCTTCATCACTTTCAAACAAAAGAGCTGATCCTGCGCCTTGCCAGACAGAAGGGCCCCCTTACCTACAGCCAGAAGGGCCCTCTTACCTACAGCCAGAAGGGCCCTCTTACCTACACTAATCAACGAACTGGCGTGCTCAACCCAACGTTTTAAAGATGGTTACTGGGTGCCAATCCAAAAATCTCAAAAATTAAATCAAAAACAGCACTCACAGATGTCTATAAAGTTTAAACTTTTAATGCGCACAGCAGCAGTATAGTACAACGGACGCGTTTCAGCCTCACAGGCTTTCCTCAGTGTTCCTCCCTCTTACCTACAGACAGAAGGGCCCTCTTACCTACAATGGATCAAGAATTCACATCTTCCCTGACTTCAGCCCGGATGTCAACAAACGACGTGCAGCCTCTTTTTCAGTAACTCTGAACGGGGCTTGTTTAAAGCCAGTGTGAAAGCCTTCTCAACCCAATCGGATGAGTACCCTCTTTGTAAAAACTTGGACTTCAATGGACTTTTTAATAAAATCATCAGTAGAGGAACAAACTCTCCTCAATCTATAAAATTGACTTATAGGTAGAGATCTTTTTAGAGATCTGTCTATTAAGTCTATAAGTCTATGTCTATTAAGTGTAAAATCAAAATAATACACTGGTTGGTTCCAAAATTAACTAAGATGTCCGTAAAATAAAATTGGTTGCACAAAACACCCTTAAATATTCTCCTTAAGGTTAACCATTTTAAGGAAAACATAAGCACAAGATTTAAGGGTGTTTTGTGCAGCCAATTCTATTTTATGGACACCTTAACTCTGACTCTAAGGAAAATCTTAACTTAAGGTGCTTCGTGCAACCGGCCCCAGGTAAGCAAGGCTGAGAAGTATAAATGACAGTATCATCTGCATAAAGTTGAATAGAGGAATTAGAGCAAATTGAAGGAAGATCATTTATAAAGATAGAAAAGAGAAGGGGATCCAGTATTGGACCCTGGGGTACACCTCTTTGCTGGACAAATTTACTGTCCTGTTGATTTACTTCCTTGCAGGCAATTTTTTCTTCTTTCTATTATGTAAATAGGAATTAAACCATAATAATGCATTTCATGACAGACCAATTGCATGAAGCTTGTCAAGAAATAGGTAGTGGTCAACTAGATCAAAAGCCTTCTTAAGATCAATGAAAATAGCGCCTGTGAGATTGCCAGAATCGGAAGCTGAAAATACGTCATTGGTGAGTTTTAAGAGAGCAGTGCTTGTTGAATGATTGTGCCTAAATATTGATTGAAATGGTGATAGGATATTGTTAGTCTTAAGACTATGTGATAACTGATTAGAAATACGTTTTTCAAATACCTTAGCAATAGAAGAAATGATTGATATAGGTCTGTAGTTATTTGGGCCGAGAGTGTCACCTCCTTTGTGAAGAGGAGTGATACTTGAAAACTTCCAGATAGCTGGTAACTCACAGGTGGATAAAGACATGTTGAAGAATTCATGAGTGGGTACATAAGAACATGATAAGCTAATTTAAGATATCTAGATTCAATCCCATCCAGTCCAGCACCACTACTCGAATGTAGTTGTTTAATAGCAATGAGAACTTAAGTGGGCAATATTTTCTCAATGGAAAAAGTACTATGATGAGAAGGAAACATTTTATGATTTGAACTGCCGGTGTAGGAAGAGTCAGATATGTCAGAGGAGGCAGAGGAAAAATGCTGGCCAACCACTTGGGCAATAGATTTAGGTTCATGAATTATTTTATTACCATCTCTTATTTTATTAGTGGGAGATTTATCTGAATTATTTATAATATAATTCATACATTTCCAGAATTGTTTAGGATCTTTAAAATTATTCAAGAGGATTTCTTTATAATTATTAGATTTTGCATTACGCGTCATAGAGATATTTCTTAGATGTCTGTATATTTCCCAGTCAGCATTTCCCCTCCTCTGCCGGAATTTATTCCAAGCATTATCTCTCTGATGAAGAAACGTCCAAAGCGTGGCTTCATGTCACAAAGAAAAATGACAACAGTGCTGCTTTTAACGTCTGTAATATTACTATTTTGAGGGTGGAAACAGCAGCAATATGTTCAAACATGTTATATCCTTTTAAGAAAAGGTGTATTGTTATTTATTTCAACATGTTCAGATGTTATTAGGCAGACATTCTACACTGTTTTCAGAGTCAAGAGATAATGAAACAGCTGTGTTGATGCTGAAAACCTGTGTAGGCCTACTTTTTTTTCCCACACACAAGATTGATCAGAAATTGATAATGGTATTAGTATCAATAAAATCATATCAATTCCCAGCCCTAATATTTCTTGCAATTTGTTGTTCAGAATCAATCAAATCAGCTATTTTAAATTACCAAAGGTCCGGATTTGTGCAGCAGACTGCCTGTTGAATAACTGCTGTAAAACATGGTCCCTGTCCATGGTCCTGAATATTGTCAGCAGGCATTTACGCGTGAAGACGTCAGATGTTGGGAAATAACTATTAATTTGGCAATCTTCTGTGAGGTGTAAATGTATTGTCCTTTAAATAATCAATGTAGTGTAGTGTAGGTAAATGTTTTTTTATTTAACCTTTATTTAAACAGGGAGGGCCATTGAGAGCAAGCTCTCTTTTCTGATTTACACTCTAAGCCAACACTATGTGAATGCTACGTGAGCACTAAATGAGACGTTTTAGCTATGCGACATTTGTCTATTAAATTTCTTGGTGTAACCGTGAGATACCAGCTCACTTTCAGGTCTTTGTCTGCCACTAGGTAGGTGTTTCAATGCTCCAGCTCGCTAATAGGATACTGTCTGCCTTGGAACTTCATAATATGCTCGCTCCCTCTCCCTCTCCCTCTCCCTCTCCCTCTCCCTCTCCCTCTCCCTCTCCCTCTCCCTCTCCCTCTCTCGGGACCATTGGCTCTAATGGAATCATATGATTGCATAATTATGCCAGCTGTCTCATTAAAAAAACGGAGTGGAATTGGGGCATACAGTAATTAGTGGTGCAGCACTTAGCTGTGATGTTGCCTAATGCCAATTTAGCTCTGAACCATGTAGGAGAAATGTCTGCTATACTTCCAATCACATGGATCCAACAACAAACCAAGCCGAGTGAGTAGAGGGTCTGATTCTGCTTCTCTTGTCTCTGTGACTGAGTTTGTTAGCTTCGTTGGGTGTTTATTTGGGTGTTCAAGGTCGGTCCAGTCATATATTCTATCACTCGTATTTCACCATGTCTAGGGGCTGAATGGCGTACGTGACCCGCAACATGAAAATGACATGGCTGTCATTACAGAATGGGGGCCCTATCTTCCCCCTGGCTTTAAAATAGCGTTTAATGCCAGGCCTAGCGCTATTAGTGGGCGTGGTCAAGCGCAGTCCCTATTTTCCCCTCAGCGCTAAACCCGGCCTTAACCATTTAACCACGCCTGTTAGGCGTAGAATTATTTTATTTTTTATGGTCATTGGTGGTCATTGGTGAACTGCAATTACGCAATGACATTCTTCCTTTCGAAGCTCCGATCCACTCGATCCATGTCCGGGGTTTGGCTGCATGCTGTCATCTCTTCATGCCAATTTGGATATCTCAGCACATCACAGATCATAGCCTGAATAAAACAATTCAACCTGGCCAGGCAAATACAGATCTGTTCAGCAGGGCTGATGGTCTGCCTGTAGCCTACAATATAGAACGTTAACTATCGGTGACATTCCTGATACCAACCAATTCCATGATCTTTATGTTGTAAACACACACTTTCACAATAGTGAACAAGCACCCCCACTCGGCTCATTCAGGGCAGGTATAGTTTTATAACTTGTAGGCTACCTGCTGCTCTTGCACATCACAGCACAGGCTAAATGATGCACATAAATATAGCCTACATTATGTAAAGTCATGGCATAAATGTGTTTTTATTGAAAAAGTATGTGTCAAGTAAGCTAAGTCTTGTTGGAGCGGACATCACAGTACAACCGTGTTACTCGTCTATACCACGTTGTATTTGCGACGGATATATATGCCACCTGGATTACATATATGTTTCACATAGGTTTGTGTTTTGATTTTTATGTTTTATTTTGTCCAATATTGAAATGTTCTAGAATTGCATGTTGTGTTAACATAAATATTATTTATATCTACCACTTAGCCTACTTAGGCTGATTTGGTTGCTTTTTCTTGTCGAAATGTATTAAGCCTCAATGCATGCTGGGAGATGCACATGTGTGTCTGTGTGTGGCATTTGGTAGGGGAGTCGGCGCACTGAATAAGGCCTGGTTTTGAAAATCGCTAAGCGCTAAATTAACGCCAGTGGGGAAGATAGCGTTTAAGGCCGAAACACCCATTCTGGCCTATTCTGGCACTGCGCCACGCCTCTTAGGCGTAAATCGCAGTTCTGGGCCTAAAAACATAATGCTATCTTCCCGAGTCAGGTGCAAAGCGTGTTTTTTTGCGTTTAACGCCAGTTTAGCGCCTAAGGCCAGGGGGAAGATAGGGCCCTGGGAGTGTAGCTCACCTGGGGTAACTGGCACGTTTGGACCCAGGTGCTGCGCTGGCCTTCTCCGGACAGCCCAGCCAGTGGAGTGGATGGTGTTCAGTGTCGGGACACCATCCTGTTCATGAAGACTGCGCTTAACACAACAACTAACAAACAACATTATACAAAGAAAATTAAAAGGGGGAACCCGTGCTAGATGCCGTCTCTCCTCTTCTGTGTGAAGATGTAGGCCCCTATCTTCCCACTGGCCTTAGGCCGCTTTACGCCAAAGAGGCGTGGCCCAGTGCCAGAATAGGCCAGAATGGGCGTTTCGGCCTTAAAAACCGGCATAACACTATCTTCCCCCCTGGCGTTACTTTAGCGCTTATCGCTTTTCAAAACCAGGCCTCATTCAGTGCGCCGGTTATATTACTGTGCGTAATTGCGCGGAGCTCTCCTCTGCCATCTCACTCTCTCTCCCCCTCTCTCTCTCTCTCACTCCCTCTCTCTCGCGCGTCGGACAGGCACAATGACCGATGAAAAAAAAGTTGTTATATTGTAGTTTTGAGCCCCTGTCATTCAGAGGCTGTTGCATCATCCTACCTGTGCAGCGGGGGAGAACGATATCATTCTCCCCAAACTTTCACCAATCTAATCTCATCATGACATCCAGGGATAGGCTATATTTTTCTAGCCGATGCGTTTAGAACATTCTTTTCCCATTGATCTTGCTATAGTGTAGCGTATTTACATGCTTGCTGTATTTAAACTGCAATGAGATTTGTTTGAGAGCATAATATGGAATAATATAGGCTATATGGAGACAGACAGAAAGAGGCTATATAAAAAATAAATAAAAAAAAAACTCTCGTAACGGACAAGCCCGTCTTTTATTGTCACACGAACACCACAATACATGCATGCGGCCACAACACACTCATGCTGACGGTGGCCGGTGAAAAGTGTCCTCTGCATTTAACCCATCCAGGCATGTCCTTTCCTCCGAGGGGCAGGCCAGGAGCAGTGGTCGCTTTCTCGTACAGCGCCCGGGGACCAACTTCGGATGTTGTCGTCACTGGTCGGATGACGATCTGATCTTCTGCATGTTTTTAGTGGGGGGTTATATACGGAGGAACTCCCTGGGGGGTACGGGGAGAACATGCAAACTCCACACAGAGAGAAAGGCCCTTACGACGAGATAACCCACCTGGGCAGTAGGCACTGAAGATATGGAGACAGACGGGGATGAAAAGAGGGAGGGGGGGAGCTCAGAGCGCCGGCTCCCCTACCAAAGCTTGTGAAATCTCCCAGCATGCATTGAGGCTAAACATTTCGACAAGAAATAGCAACCAAATCAGCCTAAATAGGCTCATTCATGTTAACACAACATGCAATTCTAGAACATTTCAATATTGGACAAAATAAAACATAAAAATCAATATAGATATAGATGAGTAACACGGTTGTACTGTGATGTCCGCTCCAACAAGCCTTAGCTTACTTGACACGTACTTTTTCCAATAAAAACACATTTATGCCATGACTTTACATAATGTAGGCTATATTTATGTTGCATCATTTAGCCTGTGCTGTGATGTGCAGGAGCAGCAGGTAGCCTACAAGTTATAAAACTATACCTGCCCTGAATGAGCCGAGTGGGGGTGCTTGTTCACTATTGTGAAAGTTATGTGTTTACAACATAAATATCATGGAATTGGATGCTATCAGGAATGTCACCAATAGTTAACATTCTATATTGTAGGCTACAGGGAGACCGCATCAGCCCTGCTGAACAGATCTGTATTTGCCTGGCTGTAGGTTGAATTGTTTTATTCAGGCTATGATCTGTGATGTGCTGAGATATCCAAATTGGCATGAAGAGATGACAGCATGCAGCCAAAACCCGGACATGGATCGAGTGGATCGGAGCTTCGAAAGGAAGAATGTCATTGAGTAACTGCAGTTCACCAATGAGCACAGTTGTGCATAATTCTACGCTTAAAAGGCGTGGTTATAATGCTTAACTCATTCATGGCCAGTTTAGGACTGCCAATATTTAGCACAGGCCAAAGATTTTCATAATTGTTGGTCATCTTTCAAGACCCACAGTAAATTATCTATTAGCACCAAAGTAATTTGCAATACCTCAAAATGAAGATGTACGTCTCTGGGTTCACCAGGAAAAAAAAGTGAGCTTTTAGCATGTTCTGTACTCTACTTATAGCCATTTATATACACCCTGTTTTCACCAAAAAGGTCTCTCTGAGAAGAGAAATTGCAGAAAATGGCATTTTTGTAAAGCACACAATCTCAGGCAGAACTCGCTCTCAATTCTTTTATTTTGAACTGTATTGACATCAGACATGTAAATATTATTCGTTATGACACAAATGACAAAAAAAAAATATATATATATATATATATATATATATATATATATACGGTATATATATATACATGAAGTGCTTTTTTTACATTCAACAATACAGTTTACTCAGTGTGAGTGAGTGTGCAGACAGACACACAGACAGACAGACAGACAGACAGACACACACACACACACACACACACACACACACAGAGAGAGAGTTCTGTCCACAGCTGCTGCTGGATCGCACCTCTTCCCAGGGAACACTACTGATCGCCCCGCAAATTAGCATAGGAGGGGAACACCAAACTGGTCTGAGATCAGCGTCTAGCCTCCTCTGCCTCTGCATCGTTTTCCTCCTCTCGTTCGGGCTGGGACGAATGCTGCGACACAGGAACGGGGTCGGCTTGGCTTTGGGACCAGGCGCTGGAACCGGATCGATCATGTTGGTTTGACTACCGCGAACAACTCAATCCAGGTTCGCCCTGCAGCAGAGGCGACCAGCGCAGCGCGCCGAGGGGTGTTTCAATGGCGTTTCTCCTCTATGCAACAGGCAGCGTTTCTCCGTTTTCTCCTCCTCTTCCATTTCAAAACAACAGCTGCGTTATGTGTTTGATAACGTGTTGTCGGCTTGACTTTGAGGCTAGGGACCTGATAACATGTCACAGGCTGGGGAAGTCTTTGAACTACGCGCTGCACTAATAAAAACAAAAACACGTCAAACACGTCATTGGCTGGGAGGGCTATTCCTGATAACACGTCAAAGACGTCTTTGGCCATGAATGAGTTAAGGCCGCGTGTAGCGCCGACACGAGAATAGCCAGTGCGCCGGTCCATGCCCACTAATCTGCGCTGCGCCTGGCGCTAAGCGCTAATTTAAGGCTGTTGCAACGATAGAGCCCGTAATGCCCAAAGATGGCGGCTTCCGGGCACGTTATATCCATTCCCATCACATCACTTCGTGAGCCAAACCCCCTTTCCAATAATGACAGCCAGAAATAGAAAAGAATATGTATTACGTATAACAATTAATATTACCATATCTACCTGAGAGGGGGACGACTGTAACACTATCATGATAACAAAATATTTCCACAGACAGACAGACAAAGTGCGTCTTTTGAGATAATATGTATACCAAATTGGAGAGTGGCATCTAACGATTCGTAAGGTTTGTAAATTATGTTCTGGCGGTATTTCTTTTACAATAGGCAGGGCCACATTTAGTTGCCAGATTTCTGAATAGAGTTTGGTGTGGCTTCCTCTCCACATAAGAAAATGTGGCAAGCTAACTTTTAGCTGATCTCTTGGCAATTTTAGCAAAATAGCAACAGGCTTTTGACTGTCGGGGGAGTGGGAAGAAGCTTTGAAGCAAGCTAATATTATGCGGCTAGTTAGTACTTGCCTTACATTATATGAACACTGTATCCAGCCCACTAATGAGGTTATACCATGTTACATACACCGATATCATGGATCCACACACCACTGGAGCTAACCCCCCCGCACACCACTGGAGCTCCCGTGTACTATTTCTATTTTCTTTTTAAATCATGCGTAACATTTCGAGCCGGTCGGCTCTTCTTCAGATGCTTTCTGACACAGCAGAGATATCTGTCTGTCATCTTTAAATACCCATACATTTGCATAATTACATGACATGTGATAGTGCACCAGGTATAGAGCATTCAGAATCATAGTTTATCAATATATAGAAAAATGACAAATGCTAAATACATATGTATAGAGAAAACCATGTATAAGAGGAAAAATATATAAAGTTAAAATATATACAGACAGTACAAATGTCCAAAAAGGACTCAGGCTAAAGAGCCGTCACAAACATGTTTACAGGTTAAGAGGCGTCTCTTGTCCATTGAAAATTTACTATTACACCTGTTGTAGGGAACACCAAAATGGTCCCTGTGGGACCTAGGGTCCCTACATAAAACAGAACCACTCATATATTTGTCACACATTAACAGCTGCCCCGGAGAGACATAGTGAGAGCGCAGGGGTGACAGAGTAAAAGTATGTATACATTGAAAGTGAAGACTGATCTTTATATGTAAGCCTACAAAAAAGGTCTGATATCAAATTCCTCGTTGAGGCCCTTTGGAGCCAGAGTGCCAAGAGTATGAATCCAGAAGAGTTCACGTTTGAGTAGCATAGAGTTCAGATCTCCCCCTCTACGTGGTTGTTTCAGAGCCTCAATCCCCGTATATCGGAGAGTAGAAATATTATGTTTAGCATTGACAAAATGCATGGCCACCGAGCTCGAGGCAACACAATTTCTGATGGTGCTGCGATGCTCTGCAATTTGGATTTTCAGAGCTCTGGTGGTTTTGCCAATGTATGCCAGTCCACATGGGCATTTAAGCATATAAATGACATTTGTGGTGGAGCATGAGATAACACCCTGAATTCTGTATTTCTTCCCTGTGTGGGGATGGTGAAAAAAGTTGACCTTCTGTGTGAAATGGCACTGTTGACAATGGCCACACGCAGGGCCGCCCATAAGGGGGGGTAAGCTTCCAGGGGCATCGCCACTAGGGGCGGCATTGGAGCCAGGCAAAAATATATACATGTATATATATATATATATATATCTCCCATCCTGAAAATGCGGCAACTAATTTATTTTTTGCAAGGAGTCGAACAAATACACAAAACACAGCAGCAGTAACAAGGCATACTTGGGCAGGAGTGCTCCTGTGGAAAATAGTGCCATTCTGATGTAATCCCCCATCCGACCAGTGCAGTGAGAGGCAGCAATGTGCCGCAAGGCATCTAGTCTGCCGGAAAGCCAAAAGAAGAAGAAGAAGAACAAGGCAGGCTTGGGGCGGACCATTTTGCTTGGGGCAGCAGCAGCTAGAGGGACCATTTATGGTGTAACACACAACACAGACAGGTGATAGCAAACAAAACAAGACCGGTGATAGCAAAATGCCAGGAGCAAAACAAAAGTCAGGATGCCAAAATCGCAAGGCAAAAAAAAAGCGGGAGCAGGCAAGGGCTTTAGACCCAAATAATAATCTGTTAACAAACTTTTTTCAGTCAGTTCCGAAAGCTGCAACGTTGATATGAGTAAAGCGCGTGCGGGGGAGGGGGGGGGCATAGTGGCTGGACCCTTCCAGGGGCACTGCCATCTCTCTGGGCGGCCCTGGCCACACGGGTAGTTATCATTTGAGATTGAGCTTAAAAATGTGATGGTGCAGGGGGAGGGAGATCTGCTCTCACCAACATGTTACGTAGATTAGGGGGGCGTTTGTAGACCACCCGAGTTCTTTTTTTAAAGCACTTCTTGAGAGCTGGGTCCATGTCGATAATATGCCAGTGTTGTTTAATGGCCGACTGGATCTGGTCTCTAGAGATAGGAGAGTATTCGATTGCACAGATGACATTATTGTCCGTCTGTGACACCTGGGAGAAGCGTGAACTGGCACTCTGGATCCAGGTCTCCTTATACCCTCTTTGTCTAAAACGTTTTTCAAACGTATTATTTTTGTATTTATTGTTAGTGAAACCAACAACACAGCAACTCTTAGGCATATCGATATTAATTTAAACAGTTTTAAATAGTTTGAAGTGGTTTTGGCTTCTTTTACAGTCTTTTCCTATGGCGGGTTACCCCCTAAAACGGGCACGCGCATGAGCGTGAACTACAAAATGACGTATTGCCGATCTGATGTATAATTGGTCTTAAAAAAGTCTTACATTTAGCATTCTGCACATATCCTGAAGTAATATCAGTTATGTGACCCCAGTCATTCTTTAAGTTTATTGAAGCAATAAGTTAAGGCGAGTTGGGTTGCTATATGATAGAGAATGCCGTGTGGATAACAGTCCTGTGTTGCTCCGCCGCTGCAGACCCCATGCCAGTGTTGGAAGCCTGCCAGCAGCTCCAGCTGACCGTGCAGAAGATCCACGACCTCCAGAACAAGAACCAGAACCTCCGGCAGGCCGTAGAGGACCACGTACAGGACCGAGCCCAGATCACCAACCACGGTCAGAACACGTACTCATAAACTCACCACAAAAAGTTTAGAAAATTGTGTTTGGATGATCATATCTCTGATGTTACTGTATTCTCAGTATTGGATCTGGTCTTATATGAATGCCTGTTCATTTCCCTTCGCAACGCTGTCTTATTGGTAAGGATCCTATCCTATCGTATCTACTACAGTATCTATCTATCTATCTATCTATCTATCTATCTATCTATCTATCTATCTATCTATCTATCCACCTATCTATCTATCTATCAAAAAGTGAAAAGCTTATTATTATTATTAGTAGTAGTAGTAGTAGTAGTAGTAGTAGTAGTACTATTAATTAGTATTATTATTTCTTTTCAATATTTTATTTTAATTTTTTATAGAACACAAACAAAACAGACAAACATGCTCAGAAACAAGACAAACATTATGTACATAATGAACATTCAATATTACAGTGGCGCTACCAGCCACGTAAGGTGCTTATGTGCTTGTAGGCGATGTGCAGATCATGTGCATGTGTTGAATTCCACTAGCTGCAGCCTCACTGATCGCAAAACGGAATTATTGAAGGATAGTTTTATGTCCATTGGGCTGTTTTAGAACATCAACATGGTGGAGAGGCAAAAATACAGCAGCCTAGCTTTACTCTTCACTTAATATAAACAAGTTCAATTCACTTAAACACATTGTTTTATCACTCACATTGAAGTGAATGTTGTTTCTTTTATCAAATTTGTTTGACCAACAAAACTGAAAGTCCAAGCCGCTAATAGCATACATTTTTGGTGGATTGAACAGGAATTTAGATCATTGAACGGATGAATAACCAAACTATGACTTTCTCTAGCTAGCATCATGAGTTTGACTTATATGATCAGTTTCAACTTCAATAAATCCAATCATTCCATACAAATTCAGAAAACAGAATTTATTTAAGTCAGTCTGCTGGAACAAATCTCATCACATTCTGTGGACTAAAGCTCAATTTATGCTTTGTCTGCCGACACTTGAAACGGTCGCCGACAGAAATGAGGACTTGAGTCGACACTTTCAAGTGTCGGCGAGTAGTGTCTGCTACCTAGTGAAATGTCTAGTGTCGCTGACTACGTCATAGTAGAAGTCTGATTGGCTATATAGACGGCACGCGCTTGACTTCCTTGTTTTGGTTTTCACTCGATTGAAATGAATGAACGTGTCCCCGCTATTTTTTTTCTGTCCTTGATGTATGACTTTGTGAAAATCACAAAGAACATCGTGACCAATTTCCCAGAGAGAGAGGAGGTGAGTTGTGTGGTTGTGTGTCGTTTATATGCGGCTGCAGCCAAGTACGTTACATCTTGCCTCCGAGGTGGTTTCACTGTGCATTCCATTCCCTCTTCTCTTGGCTGTCTGCTTATAGCGTTCGAGTGTCACGTGACCGTTGAACCGAGGCGGACGTTCACTGAAGTATAAATGCAACACCATGAGCGACACTTTCTTTTTCGTCTGCGACCATGTGCTGAGCGACACTTTCTAATAAGTATAAATTAAGCTTAAAGGAGGACTTACCCCCTAGATATGTATCAGAACAGTGATTTGAAAATACCTATGGAAAAAACCAAGAAATGACATATTATGCTCTTGTCTATACTAAACTCTTTGGCTGTGTTCAAGTCAGGATTTTTTTTCGGAAATCGACGCCATTACAGTTTGCCCACCGCCTCGAAAATAATTTATTTGAGAGGGGCAATATCTTTATAAATATCAACAACTAGCCAACGCTGGTAGCCTGTATGGAAACAGCGTTGCTCAAAATGGTTGAAAGTTATATCAATTTGGTAATTCAGTGGCAAACTAGAAATTTAATTATTTTTTTCCATGTGTGTGTGTGGCGTCTGTATCTATCGATAAGAGCATAGTGACACGAGGCTCGTTTACCGCAGCACACCGCACAATAGGACAAACCCCCCGCTCTGGGGTAACACAATGCGAGATTTCTCCACGTCATTCCCTCGTCCAACTTGCCACAAAGTCCCTTTTTAATTTTAGTTTGGGGGCTTTTCGTGATTCTTGTTAAAAGTTGTGCAAAAGTTTTCCTCTCAGCACAGTTGCAGGCTGCGTTCTCCGCCTCCCTCCTCCCAGACCCTGGCTGGCGAAACAGGCTCCTGCATGGGACCAGGAGGATTCAGTCTGTCCAAACTCAATACCGATCTAATCTCTCAGTATGAGATGCAGGGAAATATATTTTAGTAGCCGATGTGTTTAGAGCAGCGCTGTCACGTTGTCACGTCGTAGTATAGCGTTATATTTTACATGTGCGCTAAACTGCGATGAGATTTGTTTGCGGAAATGTCAGACTGTGCTCTCTCTGCTCTGAGCACAGAGAGCAAGCAGGCAGAGGGGGAGAGAGAGAGAGAGAGAGATCGGCTCCCTACAAGCAGCAGAGTGAGTGAGAGAGAGAGAGAGAGAGGGATCTGCATGGGGAAAGTGGGAGAGAGATATGATGCTGCTGCTAAGTGCACTGGCTGCGCTATAGGCTACACTCTCCATTCACAAACTGCACTGGTCTCTGTGACCGCGATGGCGCTCCAAGGATTAAATTATTATTACTCTCTTGCCTTTCATGACACAACTTTAAAACGTAGATAGATAGTAAAAAACACATATTTAGGAAAAGTCATGGACAGGCAGGGTCATATCTTTTATTGAAATAGAGTTACATGCATTGAAAATATCAAAATGGTCCCACTGACCACAGTGGCGGTTCTAGTGTTAACAGGTCAAGTGACACAAACGTCCAATGAGCTGTGTGTATTGTAGCTACTAGCACCATATTGGTAGGAAAATGCTTGTGACATCATGGGAATAGGCTTGGAGTTGTGAGGAGCCGAAAGGGTACAGGGGGAGTAGTGGAGTAACTATCTTGAAATCCCATAGTCTTTGGGGACAATGTGACGTCAGTTTGTACCAAATCTCCCATTCATTTGAGGTAAAAAAAAAAGCAGTGTTCCACCCTTAGAGGGCGCTTATGCCAGGTATGCTGCTGAAAAATGATACAAATGGTAAAATGGCAACAGTTTGGTGTCAAATGTGGAAATTTTGATCAGAATTCTTCACACATCACCCCCAAAGTCATATATATTGGTTAAAAGCTGAAAAAAAGTGTTTTGGAGGTAAGTTCTCCTTTAACTCATTCACCGCCAATGACGTCTTTGACGTGTTATCAGAAATAGCCCTCCCCGCCAATGACGTGTTTGACGTGTTTTTGTTTTTATTACTGCAGGGCGTAGTTTAAACACTTCCCCAGCCTGTCACATGGTATCAGGTCCCTAGCATCTAAGACAACACGTGAACAAACACATACCGCAGCTGTTGTTTTGAAATTGAGCAAGAGGAAAAGCAGAAAACGGGTAACGCTTCCTTGTGCAGACAGGAGAAACGCCATTGAAACGCGCCTCGGCGCGCTGCACGAGCTGGAGTCGCCTTCCTCTGTGCCAGCCGGGAGAAAGTAATCAAGAGATGTGTTTGATCATCGGAGGAATGAGGAAATGATCGATCAGTTTGCGAGGGCGGTGAGGACGTGTTGAATAGCCGAGGGGAAAACGGGAACGATCAGATAGCAGGGAGGATATGACAGGGAGACATGGACGAGGAAGGGTGCAAAATAAACACACAACAGCAAGGCACAAGGCAGAAGCGGCAGTCACAGCAGCCCGCTGTCCTTTCTCAAGGTTCATGAAATCGCTGGGCTGCGTGCCCTCCAGTGTTGCTCCTGGCCAATCCCAGCGCCACAGGGCGTGGTTATTGCTTATCCTATGTGGGGTTAGAAATCTAAAAGGGGGATCGGGGATCGTGTGTGTGTGTGTGTGTGTGTGTGTGTGTGTGTGTGTGTGTGTCTGTCTGTCTGTCTGTCTGTCTGTCTGTCTGTCTGTCGGTGTGTCTGTCTGTCTGTCTGTCTGTCTGTCTGCACATTCACACCGAGTAAACTGTATTGTTGAATGTAAAAAAAAGCACTTCATGTGTATATATATATATATATATATATATTTTTTTTTGTCATTTGTGTCCTAACGAATAATATTTACATGTCTGATGTCAATACAGTTCAAAATAAAATAATTGAGAGTGAGTTCTGCCTGAGATTGTGCCCTTTTACAAAAATTGCCTTTTCTCCTGTTTATTTTCTCAGGGAGAACTTTTGGGGGAAAACAGGGTGTATATAAATGGCTATAAGTAGAGTACAGAACATGCTAAAAGCTCACTTTTTTTTTCCTGGTGAACCCAGAGACGTACATCTTCATTTTGAGGTATTGCAAATCACTCTGGTGCTAATAGATAATTTACTGTGGGTCTTGAAAGATGACCAACAATTATGAAAATCTTTGGCCTGTGCTAAATATTGGCAGTCCTAAACTGGCGGTGAATGAGTTAAGACAGTCTCAGTGCCTTCTTAGTTCCTGAGACAGCCCTTGGCCTCCTTTGCTTGGAATCCCGGCTCCCCACCAAGAGCTAATTGACTCAGCTCAATACATTTAGCCATTGACCCCCCCCCTACCCCCCCGCATCAGTATGTTCATTCCTCTCGCTCTCTCTCTCTCTCTCTCTCTCTCCCTCTCTCTCTCTCTCTCTCTCTCCATCTCCCCCTCTCTCCCTCTCTCTCTCTGGCTCTGTCTCTCAGCCAAAGGGCCTATTGATTTGCCGCAACCTAAATGTTTAAATTTAAGTTTACCAGTTATGGGGACAAAAGGGCTGCGAGGGCCCTCGTCCACATTGAATATGTGTCAAGGTTGAATGGGCATAGTTTAAATCACCATAGAGGAGTGAGACTACAGAAGGTAGGTAGAAGAGAGCGATGGGGGAAAGTGGGGACGTTCAGTCTGTTACAGTATGTACTCTGATTTTGAAGTGTCAAGCTTCCATAACCAAGTCATTGCATATGAAGTTAGATTTCTGGCACAGTCCTAGAGAACCAGTGCCTTCAACCTCTAAGATTACACCATCTGACCAAACCTCTAAAGGCTTCTAAAGGCTCAGACTACAGGATTTTTGGCCCGATTTATGCCCGATTTACCCCTCCCGAGAATCTGAGGAGAAATCTGGCCTGGCAGCTTGCCAAGCTTGGTCGGGCCCGATGTTCAGCACAGAATATCTTGTAATGTGAGCGCTTTGCAGGTCCAATGTTAGGGCGTTTTCACACTGGAACGTTTTAAGTCGACTTAACTGAGTTTTGGGGCCGAACACGGCGCGACTGGGTCAGTGTGAACAAGCCACTCGCCCTCGTAGTCGACGTAACTCACTCGCTCTCGGTCCAGCTGGAGAGGGTGGTTTCGGAGCGGCTTGCGTCGCCCTGTAATGCGGCGCGAGTGATGTGTGAACGCGCGCCGACTTCAGCTCGTCCTAAATTCTAGATACTCCGCCTTTTTTGACATGTTTACAACTTACCTGGCTGTTCGCCGATAATATCTGGGTATGGTGAGGGCTCCACGGTTCAACAGAATCAATCTGCGCTTTGTCCTGCTTTGTCTGGAGATTCGCATCCGCCGCCTCCAGTACATGAAAATATTGTTTTCCAGACGCAGCCGTGCCTCGTTTTCAAATTCAATACTTTCCCGATATTGAAAGAGACAAACGATGTAAAATGCAAAAAGCAGTACCAAGAGCAAACGGCGTTGCTGTTCATTCTCCATCATTCAGTTCTGTTTACATCCCGGGCTTCTTTTCCGGGTGGAATTACGCTATACGCGTCTACTTCCGTCTGGTTGGCATGGATACATGACGCTCCACTCTGTAGAACGACGGCCCGGGCGCGGTCATAAAAAGCATATGTGAAACGGAGCCGCTCTAGTTGAAAATTGAACTGATATATTGAATTGTATACCTTTCACTGCTGTGGCAGCGCCTGGCTCGACCCAAATATGTGTGAAAACGCCCTTAACCCTGCCGATCTGCTCACAGCCTCATCGGGGCCGTCCCTAAGATTACACCAAGACCTCTAAGATCTGACAAAACCTCTAAGATTACACCAAGAACATTTTTTTTGCCTAAATTCACTGAAGCAGCGGAATTGTTAGTTGGGTTATTGTCAGCTGGCTGCTAACCCAACAACAAACAGGACAAAATCAAAGTCAAGTCAAGTCAAGTTTATTTATATAGCCCTAATTCACAAGCATGTCTCAGAGGGCTTCACAGAAAGTATGTCTAGCTGATTCTAGCTAACACACAATAACAAGAATATACAGAATAAAGATAACATTTGAACATTTGAAGAAAACAGGAGAGTGGAGGAGGGAGGGAGAGGGAGGAGGGAGGAGAGAGGGGAGGTGGGGAGAAAATAGGAAATGTGGGGAGGTGGGAGGGCGCAGGGGAAGGAGAGCAGTGGGAATGTGAGAGAGGGGAGAGGACAGAGAGGAGGAGAGAACAGAGAAGGAGAGGTGGAAGGGTACAGGGGAGGTAGAGTAGAGGTAGGGTCTAGGGTGGAGGGAGGGAGGGAGGAGAGGGGGAGGTGGGGAGAAAATAGGAAATGTGGAGGAGGAGAGAACAGGGGAGGAGAGATGAGGGTGCAGGGGAGGGAGAGCCAGGGTAGGGATAGGGTCTAGGGTTGAGGGAGGGGAGGGAGTAGGATACGGGCCCGGATTAGGGCGAGGGTGGGGAGAAATGGGAAATGTGGAGGAGGAGAGAACAGAGAAGGAGAGGGTGCAGGGGAGGGAGAGCAGGGGGAATGTGAGAGGGAGGAGAGGAGGAGAGAACAGAGAAGGAGAGGTGGGAGGGCGCAGGGGAAGGAGAGCAGTGGGAATGTGAGGGTACAGGGGAGGTAGAGTAGAGGTAGGGTCTAGGGTGGAGGGAGGGAGTAGGATACGGGCCCGGATTAGGGCGAGGGTGGGGAGAAAATGGGAAATGTGGAGGAGGAAAGAACAGAGAAGGAGAGGTGGGAGGGTGCAGGGGAAGGAGAGCAGGGGGAATGTGAGAGAGGGGGGAGGACAGAGAGTAGAGGTGCAGGGGAAGGAGAGCAGGGGAAGAAGAGCAGGGGGAATGTGAGAGAGGGGGGAGGACAGAGAGTAGAGGTAGGGTCTAGGGTGGAGGGAGGGAGTAGGATACGGGCCCGGATTAGGGCGAGGGTGGGGGGAAAATGGGAAATGTGGAGGAGGAGAGGACAGAGAAGGAGAGGTGGGAGGGTGCAGGGGAAGGAGAGCAGGGGGAATGTGAGAGAGGGGGGAGGACAGAGAGGCAGAGAAGGAGGGGTGGGAGGGTGCAGGGGAAGGAGAGCAGGGGGAATGTGAGAGAAGGGAGAGCAGGAAGTGGCAGGGATTCAGGAAAATAGGGGAGAAGAGGAGGAAGAGGAAGGAGCAGAGGGGGGGAGAATGAGGAGAGAGCAGGAGAAGGGAGGGGGGGGCGGTGGGATGTGGGGGAGGAAAGAGCATGGAAAGAGAGGAGAACAAGAAGGGGGAAGAAGGGAAGAAGCGGGGAAAGGGGGAAAGAGAGGGGGGGGGAGAAGATCAGACAACTGACTACTCTAAGCATTAACCAGAGCTAACTGGGACATAGTATCTAGCTAATCTACAGCCTGATCTGGCCTATCCTACCCTGCTCTAGTCTGATTTTAGCCTGAACACTAACAGGTCAGCCTTAGGCTGTAGCTAATCTATCGCCTACCTAAGCTGTTCTAAACCAACCGGCAGCCCTCGACCAGTGATGAAGAGCACCGATGCCCCCCGACCCGGCCCCCGCCCACATATGGCGTGGGAGGGAAGGCCAGGCCGGGACACAGCGGCACCCCCTCACCCCCAGTGAACGCAAGAAAACCTTTCCACCATATGGATCGCCGCATGGATTGCCCCAGTGACTTGGCTGAGGAGGAACCTTGTGAGGTCGTTGTGCTAGGGGCCAACTGCTGCGGCCCAGGCGGACCCAGCCCCCACGCGACCCGCCCCCCCAGCCCCCAGCCACCAGCATAGTGACTGAGAGCGTGAGAGCAGGCCACGCGGGGGACGGGCCCACCCACCAGGCCACAGCAGCGGACCCCCATCTGGGGACTCCCCTCCGAGACAGGCCAAGAGATGCCGGGCTAAACCATGCACAGAGTTTCCGATAATGAAACTCTGTGAATGGTTTAATATGGAAATAAAATGTACAAGAGAACAGAAAATTGAAAATGTAAAAAGAGTCCAACAGAAGGGATATAAAAATGTAATTTTTAAATTATCCTAAGATCAGGGAAGGGAGTTGAAAATCTAAAAAGTAGAGTCCAAAAAGAAATAGAAAATGCAGTCTTTAAGTGTTCGTAGGTTTAGAGAATACTAGTTAATTAACTAGGTGACAAAAAGGGTAACAAGATTGGGAGTTCCATGAGGATGATCTGAGGAATCCATGAGTCCGCGTTGGTGACATGGATTAAGAGGAGGGGAGGGGAGGATAGGAGTCGGAGGTGATGATTAAGAGGAGGGGAGGATAGGAGTTGGAGGTGATGATGAGGCGGCGGGGGGGGGGCTGGGGGGGCGCCCCCCCCTTCCCTTAGGCAGGCAGGTGACCAGGATGATGAGGATAGGGGTCGGTGGTGGTGAAGAGCCCGGGGTGTCAGACAGTAGAAGGAGTAGCGGCAGGTGGCTAGGGCGATGACGGCCGGACCTAGGGCTGCAGCGGCGGGGGTGTACGTCAGGCCAGTGAAGGACACCTGAGGGGGAGAGAGAGAAGAGAGCGGGGGAATCTGCGCAGAGGTGGAACTAACTCTATAGACAACAATAAAATTAGGTCAAAACAAAATTTATTAGGATTTTTATTTTTATTTTTTTAGGATGACTAATACTATACTGCTAATTCAGGTCAAGTACCACCTAACACCACTGTCAATGATTCAGCCCTGTTGATGCGGACCGTAAATCATGACCTACAACAAAATTTATTAGGATTTTTTTATTTTTTTTTTTATTTTTTTTATTTTTTAGGATGACTAATACTATACTGCTAATTCAGGTCTAAGTACCACCTAACACCACTGTCAATGATTCAGCCCTGTTGATGCGGACCGTAAATCATGACCTACAACACCAGTGTTTCCATTTGCAATCACATTTATTTGCAGGCATCTCATATTGAATACATGTCTGTTACTCATTACTCACAGATCATTCTAGTTATTTGTACCATCTCTAGATAGTTCAATTTTAAAACCAAATAATGCTCCTATATTACAGTATGTATTTTCTCACTTCACATTGTTTTCGGTGATCACAAGACTACAAAGTGTAGAAGTTGTCCCAAGGTTATGGCGGCTACTTGTCCCTTTTCAAGTTGACCATGCATCATTTTACATTTGAATGATAGATATATGTTTCTATAAAGGTCTTCTGCTCCATGTGTCAGATATGTTTACAGTAGAGGTCTTCACGGGTCCAAAATAATGGACCTGAATGGACCCGGGAAATTTGTGACCCTGAATGTGGACCCGTCTATTATTAGAAAGCTGAGACCTGGACCCACACAGACTCGTCTATTATTAGAAAGCTGAGACCTGGACCCACACAGACTCGTCTATTATTAGAAAGCTGAGACCTGGACCCACACAGACTCGTCTATTATTAGAAAGCTGAGACCTGGACCCACACAGACCCCATAAATGTCATCATGTCACTTCTTTTGCAGGTATTCGAGTATCCTCGGGTTTGGGGGTTTGTGCATACCTGAACCTGAAGACCTGTCATTTACAGTCATCTGAATGTCTCTTCTGGCTCTGTCTCTTCTCTCTATCAGAGATGACAATTAAAGCACTTAAGGAGCAGATTGAGGAGTATGAGAGGACTTTGAACCAGCAGGCCAAGGAGCTGGACCAGCAGGGGGCGCAAGAAGACCCACAGGAGGAGGAGACAAAGGAGGAGCAGGCTCACAGTGACCATGAGGAGGAAAACAGGTCAGCGCCCCCTGTTGTCAGTAGTTGTGTTTTCATCAATGTATTTTGATGTGCATGTATTAGAATAGGTTGATTGTTCTGGAGTTCAGCCTACTCACCTGGGTCACTACTCACTGCTGATGATGTCACACATCCCTTTGTGATGTCATAGGAGGTGACTTTCCATTGTGACGGCATCAGTGATGATGTCATACTTGACTATGACATCATCGGCAAGGACATCACATCTGTCATCATGTCACAGCTAGCATTGTGAGGTCATTGACGCAGTGATGATGACATCACCCGTGTGTCATCCAGAAGTGGCTTCCAGGGACCTGGCCGGATCCAGAACCCCCAGAATCTGCTCCGGGGGCCGGCCGGCCTGGTGTTGATGCGAAGCCTTTAAAACATTGATGGAGACATTTAAAAAAAGAAAAGGTTTTTACGCTTGCTTGAGGAGGTTTTTGCCTTTTTCTAAAAACAATGCACAAAATGGGAGCTGGAAGCAACCTTTTTTAAATAAGTTCTGATGGAGAGAACATTTAACTCTGCTGTGTTCTGCAAACAGCCCAGTAATCCTGCAGCAGATCAAATGTCACCGCCAGACAGAAATAAATATGGCCAGCAGGTTACATGACATCATAATGATCACTACTCCTCTGGCAAGTGGATTGGATTGGAAAGCGCTCTCTCTCTCTCCCTCTTGTCTCATGCCCCCATGCCCACACACAACTTACTTATTCGCCGGTTATGGAAACACATCTGATTTTAACTTTCTCAACTTGTTCTTTTAAATTGTCATTTAAGTGAGTGTGCAACATATACACTATAGAGTATGTTTCCAATGTCCATATGTATTTTCTACAATAAGATAAAAGATCAAATTTGCTTCTGAAGTGTTCTGCATTTGTGGATCAAGGGACACATCAACACAATCACCACAATCAGTGGCGTGAGTTTATAACAACTAGAAATTAGCGGTTTCTCATGCTCATTTGTAGGGTGGAGACTTTGGAGATGATGTACCATGGACAGACTTTTTTGGGGTGTGACATAACTGATGCAGAAATTTGGCACTGCACTCTGTCGGGTCCCCAGCCGCGCACCCCTCAAGTTTGCAGTCGATTGGACAGATTGCACAAAATTCGATAGTGCACTTTCTTGGGTCCGCAGCAGCCCATCCTTCAAGTTTGAAGTCAATTGGATGAACGGTTCTCAAGGTAAACAATTTTTTGTGTTGCCAGTAGGTGGCCGAGATTGGACACCGCACTCACGACGGGGTCCCGCAACGGGCCGTAGCGCCCCCTATTGGTGCATTTCTTCTTTTTATTTTTCCCCACGCCAGTTCCATGCCAGACCCCTGAAAAGTATGTATGTACATACGCAAAGAGTACCCCTATGGCTGACCTAATGGAGACAATTATTTTAAATTAGGTGATTAGGGCCGACTAAATGGGCAAAAAGGCTAATCGGTGGCCAAAATGTCTCAAGACCGGTTCAGCACCATGGAGAGCTCCAGAGTGGAGGAGCCCACAGGTGCTCCTGAGTGGAGGAGCACACAGGTGAGCAGAGTTGTAATCAGCCACTGGAGAGGACTATGAAAACCGTCTGGGGAGAGAGGAGAGGCTGCATGCCAAGTCTGTGATCGAGGTCTGACTAAATGGCAGTCACACAGGGACTGGTATTCTGCTACTTATAGTAGGAGGAGAAGGAGGATATGTGCCCAAAGCAAGCAAGCCAGCTACCACTACTTTCAGGGAATCAAGCAAAACAGGTTTGGGAACAGTCACGTCGATTCCTTCATGCACGAGTTGCAGCCAAAAATGTGTGTAGCTTATTTCCTGTCAGCTATTGTATGAGCCAACACTGCAGCAGGAAGTAAGCTAGGGGCAATTTAGAATCAAGCCGGATGTACAGATGCAGCCATCCAAAGTGGGACCAATTCACTGTGACTGTCCTGCGTGCAAAGCGCGGCACTGCTGCGGTGCCGATTTTTTTTTTCACCCTGGAAGTCCACTTGTGTTTTCACCCACCAGGAGGTGCAAAAACACATAGTCCGTCAGTAGAGGGTAACAGTTTATAGTGTTTAGACGTCAATAAACTGTAGGCTATTTCATTCATTCATCTGATGTCAAGTGGATTTGAGAATTATTGTATTGCAACCCACTGAATAGGCTACTGTATTTGAATGGTCATTCTCTCTCTCTCTCTCTCTCTCTCTCTCTCTCTCTCTCTCTCTCTCTCTTTGCTCTGAATACCCCCGAGTGAACAAAGAAACGTCAGTAAACGAATTACTTCCATTCCACATCTCCATAGATGGAGATGTGTGAAAATTTAATTCTAGCCATTTCAATCGAGGCCTATATCAGAATTGTGCTGGTGACGGGCAGATACAGGCTTTCATCTTGCTGCGCACCCGCGTGGAGCTGCCTGCCGACTCCATATCCAAGTGTCTCTCCAACTTGCAATGCGCAAATGCTGGGTAATATGAATATAACTCCTCTGCTATATCCTCAATTCTTAATCGATTTATTTTTACAACTGATGAGTGAATCACTGGTGTAAGAGACGTGATTGATTTGCCTCTGATCAAGTAAAGTTTGTAACATTAGGTGTGACTTGAATAGTCCAGGTGCTACCGTATAATCCCATAGCCAGCTACTTTTGCTATCTGGCTGGCTACTCAGAAATGTGGGGAACCCCCTGATATACCTTATAGGGCTATATGATTCAGATTAAGTTGTTCTACTCTCATATTTTGTCTTGTATATCGGTCACGCCGGTGCCGCGTGAGAAAGCTGCCTCAAAAGTTTACCCACTTTTTTTTACCACTACAGCACTGGTTATGGCGCTCATGCCCGTATTTTGTTATTCCATTTCGAACTACCCAAAGATGTCTATAGCCTACCTCGTTAGGTTTGCGACAGCTACATATACGCCCGTGATTACATACATGTTTCACATAGGGTTGTGTTTGCATTTGTATGTTTTATTTTGTCCAATATTGAAATGTTCTAGAAGTGCATGTTGTGTTAACATAAATATTATTTCTATCTACCACTTATAGGCTGATTTGGTTGCTTTTTTTGTCGAAATGTATTACGCCTGATTGCATGCTGGGAGATGTGTGTCTGTGTGGCGTTTGGTACAGTAGGGGAGGGACTGCCCCCCGTTCCTTATTCCCATTTCAATAAGTTGGCAACTCGAAACTCACTTCTACAGACAGGCCTTTGGCAATCCATAATCAATCTGCTTTTACTTTTACTTGTCGTATCTGTTGTTTTATCCTATGCCTATAAAGTATTGGAATAATGATATTCAGAGTAGGCCTATCACAAAAAAATAAAAGTAGGCTAAGTCTCTCTGGACCTTTGGCCTCTGAAAAAAAATCTGCCATGTCTGAGGTCCAGCACAGTTTCTCACTTTCACGTGAGATTATAAAGAAAAGCTCCCGCACACTCACCTTTTTAGGAGAATTTATTGGATAAACGTTTCGGTCACTAGGACCTTCATCAGTATTATGGGCGACATCGCCTTGACTCCATCTATATATCACTTTCACGTGAGACAATAGACTTGGAAACATTCCAAGAACAATGGATGCCACAGTGGAAAGTGACCTTAGATTCTGGGCAGATGGTCATGATTTTTTGTCACAATTGGGACCAGCCTGACGAAGACCAGCGAGGTTGAAACGCCTTGCGTTTTGTTGCCCGTGCGATTTTGTTTGAAGATGTACATTGTTAGTAAACTTGTTCAGTACACTACATAATAAAATGTCAAACTGACAATGTGTTCCTCGTCCTTGTAGCCTACTCTGTATGTCGGCTACAACAACAGATAATTACATCACAAAGAGATAATCACATCACACAGAATAGAATAAAACGTGAGACAATTTATGTCTCATATATATATATATATATATATATATATATATATATATATATATATAAATGTAGCCTATTTTAACACGTTCACTGCCATTGACGAGATATCTCGTCTTACAAAATCCAACGGTTGACTGCCAATGACGAGATATCTCGTCTTAAAAAAAAAAAAAAAAAAATTGACGGTGGGACGTGGATCAACGCCCCCCACGTCTCCTATAAAAATATTGGAGCCACCGAACGTGTACAACCCATTCCACCGACCCACTAAGTGGCGACAGTGCTCTCCAGACTAGAAAAAGCAGAGCCAAAACTGCAGGGGAACGCGCGAGGAAACCATTCTCTCATACTGTAAAATGGATTGGCGAAAACGCTTTCGCTTTCGCTTTCGCGCATTATCGCGCTGGGAGCTGGCGGTGGGGGATTGCAAATTTGCATAATAGATTATGGGTGAAACACACTTTGAAACACCAGCAGAAAGCGCAGAATCGCACACAGCTTCATTCCAGCTGAGCTCAACCGAAAACCCAGAAACGAACGAGCCTCATTCTCATACTGTAGGCGAAAACGCTTTCACGCTGGTGCACACGGGCGCACAACGGTGGGGGGTTCCAAAAATAGACTGGGTGGAAAACACACTTTGAAACACGCAGCATAAAGCCTAGAATCGCACAAAGCTTCATCAAAGCTCTCAAACCAAAGAAACGAGTGAGCCCCATCCACACTAGCCGACGAGGGGGCCGCCAGGGAGGGAGGCTGCTCACTGCTCAGACAGGCAGTAGAAACTCGCTTGTGACAAACGCTGCTGAAAGCCACCAGACACGCCCACGGAGGGAGGAGTTTGAAGGAGAGGGCGTTCAGAACTATATTGTTTATCAATCAATCAATCAATCAATCATTTATTTCACTCTAGACCACAATTGTGGTGTGGAGTACATTACATGAAACATAAACAATATTGTTGTGCATGGTAAACAGTTCACAGCAGGGATACAAAACATAATGTGTAAACACAAATGTATACATATACATATAGCTTATAACTTAAGAGGAAACAAAACAAAACAAAAAGGAGACAATTATTTGAAAAGAGGTAATGCAGAAATCAAAAAGGCACCAAGTTTATATAGTAACTTTTGCTTGCATGTTTGGAATAAAAGTATACATTTGGCCATGGATGGGTGGTTAACATAGAATTTAGGCAATAGCTTTTTTCTAGCTTCATCAATAGTTTGGTTTTTACATTCAAAAATTACATGGAATTCGTCTCCTAGGAAGTCTCCAGTACACACATTACAAAACCGTTTGCTCCTCTCTAGACCTTTGTATCTACCTATTATCTTTGGTATTCTGTTGTTGGAGAGTCTAAGGTTACATAACGCTTGACGAGATTTCACATTTTCACAAAATAAGTACTTTTCGAACTTGAAAACCTCCTTAATTTCACAATAAAAGTCACATGAAGACATACTCTGAAGCTCCCAGTGCCAGGTCTGAAGAAACTGGTCTTTTAGCCTCTGCTCGACAAGCGTCTTAAGCCATTTGATATTATCACACTTCTGTTCCAGCCAGATGTAGGAGAGACCGCAATCATGTAGTGTTTGTTGCACAGATGTTATCCATGGTGCAATATATTTGCCCGAAACAGACAGATTAAATAAACAATTGTACATACTCCTACTAAGTTTGGTTTCTTTACCATTTAGGAGGCTCCCCCAGTAGCCAATCATTCTTTTTTTAATGTCAATGTACAGTGGGTATCTTCCCAATTCACCGTAGACCATGTTAGAGCAGGTTGACATTTTGACCTTCAAAGTGTACTTGAGGAATTTCAAGTGTAGCTTTTCCAAAACAGCTGCTTTATCAGAACCCCACACTTCACAGGCATACAACATGACCGGTGTGACAAGTCTGTCAAAGAGTTCTAGTCTAATGTCTATTGGCAGGTCAAACTTTCTACATTTGCACATTAGGGCATACATAGCTTTAGACGCCCTTTTATAGAGATCTTCAATGGCTTTTTTAAAAGAACCGTTGTGATTGAACACGACACCTAGATATTTGAAGCTATGGACAGCTTCTAGTTCCTGTCCCTCACAGTGAAAAATATATTTTTTTACATCAATTTTATAATGGCCAAATATTGTGACCTTTGTTTTATCACTATTTTCAATTTCCATTTCTTACAAAAAAGACACATTTGGTCGATGGCTTTTTGCAGACCTCCTTTTGAACTAGCCATGACTATGGTATCATCCGCATACATTAGGACCAATAATTTAATGTAACTATCAATCACTTCGTCGTCACACCTAGCTGGCTCACATTGGTTTCGGACCAGGTATTCTTCTAAATCATTTATAAACAGTGCAAATAATACTGGGGAGAGATTTTCTCCTTGTCTCACTCCAGACAGGCTGGCGAAAAAATCTGATTTAACTCCATCAAGGAAGACACAGGACTTAATATGATTATACATGTTCACGATCACATTATGTAATCTCCCCGAAATGCCAACTTTTTGTAGTTTAAACCAGAGTGCATCTCTCCATACAAAGTCAAAAGCTTTACTATAATCTATAAAAGCACAAAACAATCTTTTTTTCTTGAAAATAAACAGGTCTATAAAATGTTTAAGTACAAAAATATGGTCAGTTGTAGAATACCCATTTCGGAAACCAGCCTGATTTTCATTCAATATGGTATTGTCTTCACAAAATTTGTGTAACCTAACATTCAATACGTTAGTAAAGAGTTTGCCTAAACAGCTCAAAAGAGTAATACCCCTATAGTTATTACAGTCCTCTTTCCCACCTTTCCCCTTGTAGATTGGGACAATGAGGCCAACATGTCTGATCTCTCACTGATCTCTCACTGATGCCAAAAATAAATGGTTAAAGTGACTGTTCTGCCTGTTTGATTGAATTTCACAAAACTGCGATTATCTCAGCTTTCAGTCTCAGACGCTGAAACCATGCTGTACTCAACGGCTAATATCTACATAACTACTAACTCTACAAACTAACTCTTTTAGACAGAGAAAGCACACATTCTATTAGTACTTTTGTGAACTTTGTGTTCACAAAGTCCAAGCAGAAAATAATCCTCGGCTCTTGTAAAATGAGCCAGAATCCTCAAAAAAAAAACTCTGGCAGAAGCTACCTACAGTATAAAAAAAAAACGGCTGGCAGTGAATGTGTTAAAGGCCTTTGGCCTATGCTCTTAACTGCGAACTGAGCAAGCTACAACAATAAATTAAAACAAATATACCAGCATTATTGTGCACCTAAGTAAAGAAATACACTGTCTGGCACGCCTATATATTTTTTATTTATTATAAAAAAAACAATTAATAAAATGGCTGGCTGGTCGGGACTTCATAGAATAGAACTGCAAAGTTGACTTTTCCTTGGTGAGGTCTTTCCGGTCACTTAAACTGCTTCTGGGAATGCGGGGGGGGGGGGGGGGAGGGGTCAGCAGGGTGTAATACAGTACTGTATGTGTACAGCGGTACTGTATGCAGAGATGAGGAGGGGCCGCTGGCTGACAGTTCTCTGTAAAGATTAAAAAATAAATAAGACATTCATTACTGCTTCTCTTTTATCTTATTCAATCACAATAGAGTACCGCAGGGATCATGTATTTGTGTAGACTTTATCCAGAAATCGCCGCCATTTGGTTCTTTAGTGGAAAAGTCAATGGGGTTTTAGAAGGGGGATTTCACTTAAATGCATAAAATAAAACACTTTTATGCCTTTTGAAGCACACACACACACCCAGTGTGCAGACAGTGATGGACGCACATACATTTGCATATATGTCCCAAGATGCAATTGGGACGTTTCATCAAGCAACCAAATCTACCTAAATAAGTGGTAGATAGTAATGATATTTATTTTACCACATCGTGTAATTCTGGAATATTTAAATGTTGGACCAAATAAAAAATAATTTTTGACTATATGACTTAACACCATAACTGTAAAGCACATTTTTACAAGGGGTATATATACAACACGCAAATAGAACGAGTTATAAGCATGACTGGGAAATTGGGAGACTGTAGCTGGGTTTCCACCACCAAATGTATCGCAACTTTTAATCGAGGCAAAAGGAAAGGCGAGATCATGTGCGTTTCCATCCACTGCTATTTTGCAAATTATAGAGCTGTCAATCACCTCGTGTTTGAGGCTGTCTGAGCTGCTGATCAGCTGCTAGACCCGATATACAGCTCTATTAAACACATCTAAGTTTCTTGATTATCTACAAGTAGACAAAGACGCCATTTCTGGATTACCAGGCGACTCGGCAAGCATAACGTTATAATCCACAGAGCCGATAGTAGCCTAAGTGAATAGCCTACAATTTAATTCAATGAAGTGAGTCACACTACTGCTACTTCTGCTACTTCTGGACTGATACCTGCAGTGCTCTATAGGCAGGCTATAGGACCCCGCTGCTCGCTACAGTGAGATACACATTATGGACTATGTGCGCCCCTAGTGGTTGAATGCCATTATTGACATCTCAAACCATCTCAAAAACGGCACCGCAACGTCAAGGACACAGTACTGAAAAAAATGTGTCATGACAGGAGTGACTGCATCTGTAGCACAGGGGCTCGAACCTGCTACCCTTGTGTTGATAGGCAGGGAATCTACCGCTGCACTATACCCGGACGCCCACGGTTGTTGTTCCTCAGCCTCTTGGCAGATCACTCACTCTAGCACACTTTGAACGTTTGATACAATGATAAGCAGTCTGTCAGTATCAATAGATAGTCACAGAGGTCAGAGTAAGGTGGAAGGATACTGATGGGCTGGGCTGCTGTGGTAGCAGGGTTGGCAGGATGATAAAAGAGCACCCTTGGGTGGCCCAGATGCTCTGGTATTAATAACCTCACAGATCAGAACAGCACAATAGGGCACGTGTTTATGTGGCTGAAAATACAGCACTTAGTGCTATATGACACTTCTTCATCCTGCATTTGCATACTTGGAAAACTGCATTCAGATTTGACGTGAATGAGTGGTAACATGCTGTCTTGTTTGAAATACCTTTGTTCCGTCTCTTTAAGAGTGGGATTGCAATGGTCTTGATAGGAATGGCTCGTGACTAGATGCTACTATCTTTGACACGCTATGTTTAGTTTTATTGTGATGCCAACTTAATCAGATGTTCTAGGATCGAGTCACAATCACTTAATTTTCCATAAATGTGACCCTCCTGAAAATAGATGCTAACCCTCAAGAATTGAATTAGTCTGGATTTTGGTGGAGAGTTTTTTCCTCTTCAGCCTGAAACTGGTCACATTTTAACATGTTAAATATTGTCAGAAAATACCAGCTATTGGCAGCTTTGCTCCAAAAACTATTAGTATCTATGCTGGTCTTCCATTCATATCAGTTGAATCGTGAAGGTGCTGTAAGTGATTTTTTTTAAATAAGTATTAAATAGCTCAGTTCCACATTCCGACAGCCATCACTTTTGAGGCGTCTTATGAAAATCACATAAAAAACGCATTTATGCTTTAGTCAAAAAAGTGGTGTTCTCAGTTGTGAAGATTGATCTTTGCTGAACACAAACTTTGCCTTTTCATAAACTTTTGTTAACCACATACCTTATTTCATGCATTTGACCGAAATTCCCAGGCAAAAATCACATTGCTTTTTCCCTACGCACCAGCAGCACAGGGACATCTGGGTTACGCCGGGATTCCACTGGTTGTATTTGCGTTGTGTTGCGGCTGTGCTCTGGTTTTGCTGCGTGCTCTGTGCTCCGCCAACACTCACCGGCTGCGTGCAGAGCACGTCACGGCTCCGCTCCGCCAGACAGCTGGAGTGACGAGACCGACAGGTTCTCACGGTGAAATCGCGTGAGACAATTTGTATGTGGGATAAATACAACAACAAACAGGCAGAAGATCATTGTTCCCAACTGGAGAAGCAGAGGTGGGGTGGACTTGCTTGGTGTTGTCCTTGTAAAACGGATGTGTCGTGTCATATATTATTTTGTGGTTTTCCACTTCAATGATTAACTTTTCCTCATACATGTTTGTCCTCTGGCTTGATGTTGAATGCTGGAAGTACCTCTGCCCTGTTGCTCCGACATCTGTGAAAAATAGAAGCCTTGCGTATCTTTTTTGGAGAGCTCCGGATCGTCGGAGCTGGGACGGAGTAGACACGCAACGCAGCGGAGTAGGTGGGAGTTGACACAATGATTAGAGTGGAAACGTATCGGCTCCGAAGCCGTACCGCAGCGCAGACGGACCGAACACGGACTCAGTGGAATGTGGCTGTAAGCCTACAAAAAGATGACATCCCTGCGGTACTCTATAAAGTGTTTGTTTAGTAATGTGACGTAACGTCCCAGTCCCTCCGCTCTGCTCTAAACAGAAAATACATTTGTGGAATCCTCTCTCCCTGATTGGATAAAAGTGGGATGGGATCCCAGAAAATGTATTTTCTGTATACTGCTGAGCGGAGGAACCATGTTACTGACCAAACACTATATCATTGATGGCTGTCCGAAAGTAGAGCTACAGTATTTAACACTTTTTATACCATGGTCTGGGTGAATACTCGATTCTGATTGGCTGCAAGGTGTCCATTAAAAAGTGATATTGTACAGTGATAATGGACACCTAGCTAAATGGTCTGTTCACCGTTCATATCAATGCGCCATAGTTTCATCAGTGTTATCAGGAGAGCAGTTTGAGCTCTATACCCCCGTTTAGGGTTAATATGACAATTTTGGATGTTGAGAAAAAAATTGACTCGGTCAAAGTAAGTATTTAAATCACCCCTGTGTGCTCAGTTTATCAAAAATAACTCTTATTTACAATTTTGATTTTCGTTTCGGAGATTTTTAACCTCGCGTCACCAGGCTCTTCTCGGCGACAAAGAGGATATTTCCCTCGGCTCGTGCACGAGCGGGGGCGAGCCCTTTGAGAGAGAGAGAGAGAGAGAGAGAGAGAGAGAGAGAGAGAGAGAGAGAGAGAGAGAGAGAGAGAGAGAGAGAGAGAGATGCATGCAGTGCGAGCCCCCGCTGCACTTTTCACTTCCTGAAACTCTTCGCTCTTAAATGTTAATATACTTGGCCAATACGTATCTATCATACAAAATAAAGCAAGCAGCCAAACGGTAATGTCTTCATTTAATGTAGAACGCAAAACATCGTTAAACCTGCATTCCTGTGATGAAGTTAACGTTTGAGTCGGCTTTAAAACGGAGATTGGTGGAGGTGGGAGGGACTATTTTATTTCGTGGAAGACTGATTTACAGTATGAATAACAGACATTTAGCCATTTAGATTGCTTTATTTATTACACATGGAAATATAAATGACTGGTCTTATTGTTTTGTTGGCAAGTGACCATGGTATAAGCGGGTTAATGCCCTTCGAGGTGTACATTATCACTTTTTAAGGGACTTCGCGGAGGCAAACCATCCTCGGCTTCGCCTCGGACGGTTCACGCCTCCGCGTCGTCCCTTAAAAAGTGATAATGTACACCTCGTCGGGCATTAACCCTTACATATATATATATATATATTTTAATACCACTTGCAGCACCTTTAACTGAAGGACATGGAACAAATTCACAACAGGGCCTCACATGGAGGGCAGTTGGACAGTATGATAGAAAACAAATACAAATCGTACTCAGTATCTGTGCATGTTGTACGTATCACATATTGCACTGTTGCAGTTGAAGGAAGTATGGTGAGTATTGAGTAAGCTATTAGTCATACTCAAACTTTGTTTTGTTTCAGTACCCCTTTCCCTGATTTCTGAATCCAAGTACCCTCTTTACCCAACTACAACAACATTTTGCTGAAGGTGCGAATGCACGCTTGATCACGCGACTGCCCTCATTTATCATCATGCCTGCTGGATTGACTAGTACAAATTGGAAATATTTTTCAAAGTATGTACGAGTTTCCTGGTGAGACCGTGGGTGCTTCCATGACACCCTCCCTCCCTGTTTCCAGCTGCCGGTTGCCTGTTTCCGCCCAGGACCGTTCATAGCGAAAGAGACTGAAAATAATCATAATAATTGTTGTGACTTTGTACCTACCTGTTATAGAATGGAATCTTATATTTTCTACAACACTACCTATGTCTTGTAATGGAGCCCCCCAGCACAATAATTTGACACGTGCATAATTGTACAACGGAGTGACAATACCTTGAATCTTGAAAGAGAGAGACCGCTAAAGCTCCGTTCAATGACCAAAATAATAAGAGTTCCGGTTTGGACGTTTAGCCTTCAAAACAAAAGCTGCCACCGCTATGCAACCACATACTATTTTTTAGCAATTCGGCTAAAATAAGCTCATACAGTACGAGTTAATTGACATTCACCTCGTTTTTGTAAAATATCTCCGCTATGCAACCACACAACATTACTATTTTTAGCCATTTTGGATAAAATAAGCCAAGCGTTCCCACTCTTTGACAGCGGCGCGCACGTCCTTGCTAGTGAAATTTTTTTAAACAGGAAGTCGACAACCGGCAACCGCTGAGGATCATGGGAAATGTAAGTCCAGGGATAAGGTGAATAGTTCTAGTTCACGTTAACACAAAAAGCTTTTTTTTATGATTTATTCTTACATGCATTCTTAGTTGTGCCCTTTCTCTCAAGTACCCTCTGTAGTACCTCCACATACCTCTAGGGGTAATCAGCTAATGCGATTCTATGTTGTTCCTCCATTGACAGAGAGCACAGTGAGAGTCAGAACTCAGCACTTTCAGACCTGGACGAGGCAGACGGCAAGGCCCAGGCCCTGCACACAGGTGAGCTCCAGCAAGAGAAACATTTTAACCCCTCAGTCTTAACGCAAGATTTTACTCCAGCGTGGCAATTTCTCTGCCAAAGTTTGAAGAAGGTTGTGTTTTCGCCTCTTGTCTGTTTGTTAGCAAGATATCTCAAAAAGTTAGCTCCAAAACAAGAAGAATTAAAGGAATTGTTCAGCCCAAAATGGAAATGAAAATGATCGTTGCCTACCCCTCCCCATGTCGGTGGCAATTGAAGTTCATACGACAGTCATCGTGACGTCACCCATTGGTTTTTGGACTCCTGTTTTGAAGCCTAGTGTGGCCTTCCCCATCTTGGTTTCTTGTGTAGCTCGCGTGAGATGGCACGAGGCGGGGTGTTTCCCAGAGAGCTCCGCCTGCTTTTGGTCGGCAAGCTGCGTGATCACTGGACATGCGACCTCTCAATCACAGCTAAAACATCGTCTTTTCTATCTTCTATTTGACTCTAAACAGGCGAGTTATATAAAAATTCACCCCCCGTACAGTTGTTATGGAAGGTGAAATTAGCTCTAGACGGAATCACATTGTTTGTTTACAATAACATCCGGTTCAACAAAGCCTGCGTCAGGTACACACAATTGAATGTAGTGGAGCAAACGGCAGCGGGGAACAACTGAGATAAAGAGAAAATGGTTCAGTCTAAAATGCAGGTTTGATGCTTTCATATCTCATTAATTAACACCACTTTCACTAACGTTGCTTTGGAGACCTAATTTACCTGTTGGGCCACAGAGTAAAAACAATTACAGCTTGAGTTCACCCAAAACTAACAGCTAGTCCAACCAGCGGTGAGATGTCACTGTTGGGGAGATTTGGTTTATCAACACAGTACCGGTACATAAGATCACAGACACTAGAATAACAATAGCAGCCATCACTGTGAACGCTATACCTTAAGAGGCTCTACACAACTTCTGGAGACAGAAGCCATCAAAAAGGACTTCATTATAACAAGGCGAGAGTTTACAGGTCACAATGCAAGATGGAGAAGCCTCATCTCGCTGTCATCACGATTACAGATGATGTCCAAGATCAGCATTGTTGTCAGTCATTAAATGGATTGAGGAAATTGAGGAATCACATGTGGACTTCATGGCACAATTCAAACGGGCTCTTTCAGCGTTGACCACCACTCATACTGTAGCTAAAGCTGAAGCAGGAAGTAGGCGGTGACTTTGGCTGCCTATACAGGAGGTTGGGGCAATAATCACTCATGCTTTCAGAGACAAGGAAATGTCTCACAGTCCTCACAGTAAAACATAATGAGGTAAATATACTGTAGGCATTTTGCAATCGAAGTCTCAACTGGGTGAGTACCGTAGATAATGAACAGAATTAAAATGTAGGTGTGATTAGTTTATTTAAAATAAAATTGAGAAACACTGTAGAAACATTGTAGAAACACTGTAGAAACATTGTAGAAACATTGTAGAAACACTGTAGAAACATTGTAGAAACACTGTAGAAACATTGTAGAAACATTGTAGAAACACTGTAGAAACACTGTAGAAACACTGTAGAAACATTGTAGAAACATTGTAGAAACACTGTAGAAACATTGTAGAAACATTGTAGAAACATTGTAGAAACATTGTAGAAACACTGTAGAAACATTGTAGAAACACTGTAGAAACACTGTAGAAACACTGTAGAAACATTGTAGAAACATTGTAGAAACACTGTAGAAACACTGTAGAAACACTGTAGAAACACTGTAGAAACATTGTAGAAACATTGTAGAAACACTGTAGAAACACTGTAGAAACACTCTAGAAACATTGTAGAAACACTGTAGAAACACTGTAGAAACACTGTAGAAACACTGTAGAAACACTGTAGAAACATTGTAGAAACATTGTAGAAACATTGTAGAAACATTGTAGAAACACTGTAGAAACACTGTAGAAACATTGTAGAAACATTGTAGAAACATTGTAGAAACACTGTAGAAACATTGTAGAAACACTGTAGAAACATTGTAGAAACATTGTAGAAACACTGTAGAAACATTGTAGAAACATTGTAGAAACACTGTAGAAACACTGTAGAAACACTGTAGAAACACTGTAGAAACATTGTAGAAACACTGTAGAAACATTGTAGAAACATTGTAGAAACACTGTAGAAACATTGTAGAAACACTGTAGAAACATTGTGGAATGCTATCTCTGGAAAAGTGAGCCATCAAAAGTATGGGCAACCTTCATCCATCCCAATCGCCAGAATAAAGCGTTGGCATTTTGCATTTCTGCAGACCAGGGGTATGCAAAATATGTTTCTAAAATGTGACATTATTTGATGTTTCTACAAAGCTACACTCAATGTAGATTTGACATGAAAGGATAGTTAAAGTCCCTGGAAACCAGAAATATTTTATTATTATTTAGCATTTTGAGTTCATCACATCACAGGAGCCTATGTTAATAAGCCACCAGCCAAATTTGAACGATGATGAACGTCGCAACGTATATAAATTTAGGTTTGACAGTCATGGCAAAAGTCATGAGAATCAATTATATTTTAGAGTGTATTTTCTCCCGCGGACTGTGTGGGCGTGTCCCGTCTGCAGCAGGGAAATTTCCCTCTCTCTTTCTCTCTCTCTCGGAGGAGACCGTCTCCTCTCCTCCGAGAGGTAGAGAAGGAGAGAGAGAGATGGTGTGTGTGTGTGTGTGTGTGTGTGTGTGTGTGTGTGTGTGTGTGTGTGTGTGTGTGTGTGTGTGTGTGTGTGTTCGCGCGTTGCTCCGCGCATAGCGTACTGACTGACGGTCATCTGTCTACCTGTCTATCTGTCTGCACGCGCGCACACACACACTGACACACACACAGTAGCGCTGTGCACTTGCAGGCAGAGGAGAGATCTCTCCCTCTCAAGGTTCCTACACACTGCCGACGAGTCTAAGCGATAAACTCGCAGCTAGACAGATAGATAGATAGATAGATAGATAGATAGATAGATAGATAGATAGATGTTGGTTCTTAAAAGAGCCTTTGTGTTGACGCAATGCGTAGTTAGCTAGCTGCAAAAAGGTGTGGGACCACTAGAACTCTGAAGAGAGATGGAGGCAGAATGTGCGGGACTGCGGGTTGCGCGCGTGTACAAAGGTTATATAGAGCTTATGACGTCATAAGATTTTGCATTTTAGCACCTCGCGCACTGCTCTCTTCAATGAGGAAGTACCTTGTAGAATCTTGTAGAAAAGTGTCGATTTTAAGGCTTTGGGTTGAAAGTAATGTAGAATAATTTCTGAGCCACACAATTACTAACATAAGACCCTAAATAGCAAAGTTAGAACGGTCCATGCAATTAGGGGGACTAAGTAGTTATGGGCAGGCCTATGTGAGTAGAAGCGGGAGGAGCCAAGGAATCCAGGGGCAGAAGAATTTCGATTGTAGACGCTACAGTTCAAAAGTTATAGACCAAAACGTGAAGAGGGCTGTTATGGCGCCACCATCAGGTCAATAGGACTATTTTTTTTTAAGATCAGAGCAATGAGTAAACATGGGGCGAGCCAAGGAAACCTGTGAAAAAATAATTTTGATTGTAGAAGCTACGGTTCTAAAGTTATGGACCAAAATGTAAAGATGGCTGTTATAGCGCCACCCTCAGGTCAATCGGTGTATTTCTTTAGGCCAGAGTAGAAGAGTACTCTATGACCATATTGACCCAATTTGGGAACAGTCGCTCTTATGGCTTGTGAGCTAGAGGTACTTGATGTTGCTACAGCGCCCCCTATAGGTTTGGTTAGCATCGGATGTTGTGTTCCGGAGTTATGGCGATTTTTGTGAAAAAGGCCCCACAGAACTTTGGAAGTCGATTATATCGCAACGGTGCGGTTCTTTCAATAACCGCAAAATCAGTCTTGTGCAGGACAGTCCCCACATGATGTGTGCTTTGGGTTGGTGAAGATTGGACAAAATTTCAAGGAGGAATCGCAAAAAAACTGTTTTGGACAAAATTCAAAATGGCGGAAAATCTAGTCAGACGAAAATGGGCATGGCCCATTTGCATGGCCCGTGCCCATTTGCATGGCCCGTGCATTCAACCCTCCCCCCCCCCTCCCTCCTCCCTCTCTGCTGATGATTTTGTAACCTTCTTTACTACAAAAGGTGGATGACATCAGCTCCTCCTTCCATCCTCCAAGCACCCTCACTAACACTCCCGACTCCAATCCTGCTCCTCGGCCCGCTGTCCCTGGATTTCCTTCCTTCTCTCCTCTCTCTCCCGATGAGGTGCTTAAACTCATCAGCTCGAACCGAGCCACTTACTGCCCCCTCGATCCCATCCCTTCCTCTCTCCTCCAAACCATCTCACCGGACATATCTCCCTTCCTCACTACCTTCATAAACTCCTCTCTGTCCTCTGGTCTTGTTCCGCCTGATCTAAAGGCTGCAAGAGTCAAGCCTCTGCTTAAGAAACCCTCCCTTGACCCTACTGCTATTCAGAACTACAGACCTGTCTCTCTTCTCTCATTCCTTTCCAAAACCCTTGAACGAGCAGCGTCCGAACAACTTTCTCTCTATCTCTCCCAGAATGACCTCTTGGACCCTCTGCAGTCCGGTTTCAAGGCTTCGCACTCCACTGAGACAGCTCTTCTTGCTGTCACAGAGGCCCTTCACACTGCTAAGGCCTCATCCCTCTCCTCTGTCCTTGTCCTCCTTGACCTGTCTGCTGCCTTCGATACAGTCAATCACCAAATCCTTCTTTCCACTCTGTCTGACCTCGGCATTTCAGGTTCTGCACTATCCTGGTTTGCTTCCTATCTCTCGAACCGCTCATACCAGGTCTTATGGAGAGGGTCCGTCTCCAGATCCTGCCCTCTTACCACTGGTGTCCCCCAGGGCTCAGTCCTGGGCCCCTTACTTTTTCTTCTCTATATCAGATCTCTTGCCTATGTGATCTCTTCTCATGGCTTCTCTTATCACTGCTATGCTGATGACACCCAACTTTTCCTTTCCTTCCCCCCCTCCGACACTCAAATCGAGGCTCGCATCTCTGCATGTCTCAAGGACATTGGCGACTGGATGTCTGCCCACCACCTCAAGCTCAACCTTGGTAAGACAGAGCTACTCTTCCTCCCAGGGAAAGACTGTCCTCTCACAGATCTCTCCATCTCCATCGACAACACCACTGTACTGCCCTCCCAAACAGCTAAGAACCTTGGGGTGATCCTCGACAACCAGCTGCCTTGCTCTGCCAACATAGCTGCGACAGCACGCTCCTGTAGGTTCTCCCTCTACAACATCCGCAAAATCCGTCCCTTCCTCACAAGAGAAGCGACTCAACTCCTGGTCCAGTCACTTATCGTCCCTCGCCTGGACTACTGCAACGTGCTCCTGGCTGGCCTACCTGCCACCGACATCCGACCGCTTCAGCTCATTCAGAACGCTGCAGCCCGTCTGGTATTCAACCAACCCAAATTCTCTCATGTCACTCCCCTCTTCCGGGACCTCCACTGGCTTCCCATCTCAGCTCGCATCAAATTCAAGACACTGGTACTGGCCTACAGGGCAGTACACCAGTCAGCTCCCCTGTACCTGCAATCTATGGTCAGGTTCCAAACCTCTCACCGCTCCCTTCACTCCTCTACCAGTGCAGGGCGCCTCGCTCCTCCTTCGCTACGGGCGCTCAAAAGTCGCTCATCCCGATCTCGACTCTTCTCCTCCCTGGCACCCCAATGGTGGAACGAGCTGCCACCTTCGGTCAGGACTGCTGAATCACTGCCGATCTTTCGGAAAAGACTAAAGACTCACCTTTTCAGGCTCCACCTGGGCCCTTCTTGATCTAACTTCTTTCTCTCTCTTCTTTCTCTCTCTTTATTAAAAAAAAAAAAAAAAAAAATCCTAAACTAAAACTCGTACCACTGTTCCTTCAGGATTTGTAGTTGTCATAGACTGTGCTCCATAGTTGATTGCTCTATTGCTGACAAAAAGTGTGTTACTGTAAGTCGCTTTGGATAAAAGCGTCTGCCAAATGACGTAATGTAATGTAATGTAATGTATATGAGTAGATGCGGAACGACCCAAGAAATCCAGGGAAAAAAGAAGTTTGATTGTGGACGTTATGGTTCAAAAGTTATGGACCAAAATGTAAAGAGGGCTGTTATAGCGCCACCATCAGGTCAATTGGTGTAATTCTTTCTTGGATAGTAAAAGGCCCCTCTGGGAACCTCCGTACAAGGGTTGGTCGCTCGAGGCCATATAGTTTCTGAGATACAGCTAATGTAATGCAAGCTTTTGCCAGATTTATCGAAACCCCATTCAAGTCAATGGGAAAAAAAACTTGCGCTTAATCGCGAATAGCGCCCAAACCGCTTCAACAAACCCTTAGAAAAGTCATAGCAACTCTTTCCTCAATGAGCTGCATGTTTGGAGTTATGGCATGTCTATGTGGTGTGAAAACTGTGGGAGTTATTATGTCCCAAAAATTTGGCAGATCAAAAATAGGAAGATCAAACATTGTGCCTTGCTTTCAGCAAGCACAATAATAAGGTCATAAGTATTCCGATTGTAGTCACATTATTATCAGAGTTTGAACTGAATATTCTATAAGCAACTTATGTAAACACCTTAATTGAAATATTGTCTTATTTAGAAAGTATATCCACTGTATTTCAGGTATACATAAACTGGCTGCCACATGTCTGAACAAATGGATTTTTCTTGCAGCGCTTGAAGCAACTCAGGCTGAACTTTTGGATCTGAAAAGCAAATCGGACAAAGAGTCGACGACAAAGTAAGTCCTCGTCCCATTGCTTTAAAGGAAGTCTTTGCTGAGTTTGTATCATTACAATGTTGGTAATATATGCAGATAGGCAGCCTTTACCTTCTCATGTTTTCCTGCACCCAGAGCTCTGCAGTTTATTCCAGACACTTCAGTCTCAGAATGCCGCAAAATGCAACAGATGTTCTGTTCGAGGGGGGCTGAACTGGGGGGCTGTTTGAACTACAGATTGTTTATTTTAATTTTTTCTGTACACGCACATCCACCGAGAATCGCATCGAAAGCCTTAACGAGCCATGCCAGCTGGCGAGGGCGAAGTTTATGCAAGCAGACAAACTCGGACGGTTTCGTTCGAAAGCCCATGCTTACTTCCTGGATAAGCGATGACAATTTCAAAAAGATCCGAGCATCGGTTCCAGAGTTATTCAAGAAAAACCTCTTATTGGCTGTTTAGAAGGCTCTGGGAGGCTTAATTTGCATTTTTGTCCCATCATGCAATTCTGACCTTCTTAGAGACACAAAACCCTGAGTGAAACACACATCTCTCAGAGTCATTCCCCTGGCCGTTCGGCCATTCAGACATCTGGCTCCATTGAGGCAGTATACTAAGTGCGTAATGAAGGATTTATTAACCTTAATAAGCCACTGTTCTCGCTTTAGATCCAGTACCTACAAAAAGCATAATAAGTGTATAATGAAGGATTTATGAACCTTAATAAGGCACTGTTCTCGCTTTAGATCCGGTACCTACAAAAAGCATAGTTAACTGTTAATAAGTGCATAGTTAACCGCTAATAAGGTAATAACAAACGATTTATTAAGCTTAATGAAGTAACAAAACCAGCTAGTAAAGGTGGTTATAAAGCGCTTATAAATGTCTTATAAGCTACCAATAAATATGTTTATAATGCGATTATTAACACTTATATGGTATTAACATAATAATAGTGTTAATAACACCTTATAAGAACCTTATTACGTATTAATTAACGCTTATTAATATAACCTTAATATAAAGCGTTACCGAGACTTGAAAACATAATTACAACCGCCAAACCAAGATTCAATTACCAGTCCTGTGTCATTTCCCCTGTACCCACCTTTTACCACAAATTTGGAAGTGGGGGCTTGTGATTTGCTCTATGACCAGACTTCTATCTCAGGGTGGTCTACAGTTAGGCTGTCACTCAGACAAGGGAGGTATCTCTAGAGATAGGCAGAGAGCTACAGTATAGAGATAGATGAGTAGGCCTAAAGAGAGTGAAGACGAAAAACAAAAAACATAACAAAATTTCCTTACACTTATTTTAGTAGAATCTTTTAAATCAGGGCTTAAAACTTTTCTGCTCGCTTTTTAAGAACTTTAGGACAACACTCATCTCCATTTCTCACATCCTACCTACATCAGCAAATGAGACCATCAGTGAAATCGGTGATTTATATATTCTTTTTCTAAATGCCTGTGTGCTGGTCGGGCGCATGTCCGTCCTGTGTAACATCCACGTGAAACTGCTTGTAATTTTTGTTCCTGCCGGCAAATAGGAAATTTATGCAGTAAATAAAACAGCAGGGAAGGCTCTCTGACTCAGAGAAATGGAAATGCAATTCTCGGAGAACACTACCACTTTTATCCACAGGGGCCGCTAGAATCAACACAAAATGAAAGTTCCTCATAACTGCTTTAATGTACTCACTTTTCTTTTTATCCATCTTTGAAAGCACTTTGAATTGCTGTGTGTATGAAATGTGCTAGATAAATAAACTTACATTGCCTTCCCAAGTTTAATTTCATCACAACCAAATTTCATGAGAACATTTTACAACCCAAAATGGTGGACATTGAATGTGTGGGTAGGACTCAGCACCTTCCAAAGAATCTAGAGACACACACAAGCAATCTTTCTTCACCAAAAACTCTTCAGAAGTTATTGGCCAAAATGTAAAGTTGCTTATTATAGCACAAGTCCAAAGAGACACCCAGCGTGCATCAGCCAAGCTTGGAACAGAAGAGGAGTCCTGGTGCTCAACAGTGAGGAACATATAACGTAGAAAAAGGTTTTACCTGGGCATGTACCCAAAGTAAGAAGACTGGAGCACTCTTAGTCTGCACATTCTTTTTATTTAGTCAAATTTGACTCTGAGGAAGACAGTTCACCTGTCGAAACGTCAGTCAGTCCCTAAATAAAAAGAATGTGCAGACTAAGAGTGCTCCAGTCTTCTTTCTTTGGGTACATGCCCAGGTAAAACCTTTTTCTTGCTTATTATAGTGCCAACATCTGGCCAATGAGTGTGGGCTGCTTTGCCTGAGTGGTGGGGGGCCATAGGAGCCCACCTGCCAAATGGTTTCTGTAGGTCTTACGGTACAGAAAGAAACAATAGGTCAAATTGGTAGTCTGCCCAAGTTATAGATTTAGTGCAGGAGCTTGCACAGCTTGTTTAAGCTGGAAACAGTTAACATTGAGTGCCAATGACGTCGATCGGCGTCAAACCAAATAGTAACGTTGAGTGCCAATGACGTCGATCGGCGTCAATTGCGTTTTTTGACGGTGGGACGTGGATCAAAGCCAGATGCATCTCCTGTGAAAGTATGGTGGATGTTGAATGTGTAAAAGCTATTTTACGGACCCATTAGGTGGCGACAGTGCTCTCCAGATTAGAGAAAGGTGAGGAAAAAAACAGAGAAGCAGCCGTGGGGACACGGAAATCGCATCGGTATGCATCGATATGCATGAAGCATAACGTTAGCTGTGCCTGCAGCAGCCAATCTGCTGCCACAATTGAGCCCCTCCGTGTCCGCTGCGATAGCCCCATCCACATGATTAGTTGTGGAGTTGTTATTATTCTCAACTGGAAGCGCTGGAAGCCGGTGACAAATACACGCGGAATGCTGTGAAAAAGCTGGGTTTTCAGTGCAGAGCAAACTCAGCAGAGAGCCACCAGAGACACACCCACGGAGGAGGGGTTTGCAGTAGAGGGGGGTGGGGCACGCAGGGCAGCATACAACACCGACCCAGACAGACCCAGACAGCAGGCTCGATGGACAGATTGGCAAGCTAGAATATCTGATGCCCACCAGCAGTAAATCAAGACCAGCAAGAAAGTGTAGGGTCTGCGCACGCAGGGGCCAGCGCTGCTGGTTGCAGCTAAAAAATATTATTTTACCAAACAAAATTCCTTTGTTTTCGCTGTTTTATTGAAGGAAATTATTTTTGAGGTGTCACTATATCAGAAAATATTAGCTTCAGAGTCAGTGATGTGCTTGAAATGCTTCATTTCACAAAAGGCTGAATATCTCAGCTTCTAATTTGAAACGTCTGTTTTTGCTGAAAACAACCTATCTTCTCCGGCTGATAACTAAAGAACGGAAAATGATATCAATAAACTTTTTTTTGCTGATGATACAATAGAGTCTCATCGTTCTTTGGGCGTGTTCGGTGTTTACATAGTAATATCACACAATATTCTGTGGGCCTCGAGAAATCACTGAAAACGCTCTGAAAGGGCTGGCACCGGGAGCATCCGTCTTCCAAAATCAATCAATCAATCAAAGTTTATTTAGAGTGCAAAATCACACCGAGGTGTCTCAGTACACTTCACAATAACAACAGAACACTAAAATCAGGTAAAACAATACACAGAGAAATATTACACAGTATAATCATCATCAAATATAGTATCTATCTCAGTAAAGTGACATATCAAGTAACAATAATCATAGCAAATATGACAATAATCATAGCAAATATAACATTCAATAAAGTACTATTGCAAGTCATATGACTGTGCAAATAAATGTGTTTTGAGCCTGGATTTAAAGATTTCGACTGATGTCGCTTGCCTAACACTGGGTGGAAGCTTGTTCCAGAGGTAGGGTGCCCTGTAGGAGAAAGCTCTACTGCCAGCTGACTTTTTTTTGATTAAAGGGACAGTAAGAAGGCCTGTATTTTGGGAACGGAGGGAGCGTGAGGGGATGTACGGGATGATGAGATCTGAGAGATATGAAGGGGCAAGCCCGTGGAGGGATTTGAACGCTAGCAGGAGCACCTTGAAGTCTGACCTGGCCTGGATTGGGAGCCAGTGAAGGGAGATCAGGGCTGGAGTGACATGATCAAATTTCCTAGTTCTAGTTAGGATTCTGGCGGCGGTGTTTTGGACAAGTTGGAGTTTTCTAGTAGCATACTGTGGAAGACCAGAAAAAAGGACATTGCAATAGTCAAGTCTGGATGAGACAAAGGCGTGTACTAGGGTCTCGGCATCAGACATACTCAGCAGGGAACGGATCCTGGAGATATTACGGAGATGGAAAAATCCTACCTTAGTGATTTCCTTAATATGGGCATCAAACGAAAGTGTTGGGTCAAAAATGACGCCAAGGTTTTTTACTGTGGGACACTGGGGAATCACACAGTCAACAACAGTTAGGGTAAGGTCAGTAAAAAGAGGGAGTTTGCTTTTTGGGCCTATTACTAAAAATTCTGTTTTCTTTGCGTTTAGTTGTAGGAAGTTATGCGACATCCAGTTGGTGACGGAGACTAGGCATGATTCGAGGTTTGGGATTTGTGAATGATTATCTGATGTAAGCGGGATGTAAATCTGGGTGTCGTCTGCATAAAGGTGAAATTGAACCCCAAAGCTGCGGAGGATATGACCAAGGGGCAACATATATAAAGAGAAAAGCAGAGTGCCCAGTACGGAACCCTGCGGTACACCAAATTTAACTGTGGAGTAGTCGGACAAAGAATTCTTATGAAAAACGCGATGGGTTCGGTCTGAAAGGTAGGAGGTTAGCCAAGAAAGTGCAGTGTCGCGGATGCCAGCCTCTTTTGATAGGCGGTTTAGGAGGATTGAGTGGTCCACGGTGTCGAAAGCCACGCTCAAGTCAAGTAAAATCAGAATGGAGGATGAGCCTAAATCTGAGGCAAGAAGTAGGTCGTTTACGACTTTTGTGAGTGCCGTCTCTGTGCTATGTAGAGACCTAAAACCGGATTGGAAAGGTTCAAAAAGACGGTTGGAGGAAAGAAAGTCGGTTAGCTGCCGGAAAACAATTCTTTCAAGTACTTTAGAAATAAAAGGAAGGTTTGAGATGGGTCTATAGTTGTTAAGAACCCCAGGATCGAGGTTTGGTTTTTTGAGGAGAGGTTTTATTACAGCTGATTTGAAGTAGGAAGGGACAGAGCCAGAAAAGAGAGAGGTGTTAATAATGTTCAGTAAGGGTGGGGCTAGAGTTGGCAGAAGTTCCTTCATCAGCTTGGCGGGAAAAGGGTCGAGTAGGCAGGTGGCTGGTGGCTGGCACCTGCCTACTCAGGTGAGGCAGGTGGCTGGCACTCAATGAGTTAAGAATCAAGACAGATTTGTCTCAGGTCCGTATATACTAGGATGCAGTCATAACTTCCACAGAGATTTAAAACCAAATTCTTGAAGTCTCGATATAACGTTAGATTTAGTGTTTCAAACAAACCAAATTTATGATTCAGTCGTTCAGCCACAGCCATCCCACTACATCTTAACGTGTCAGCAATTGAGCGATGTTGAAGATGATTTGAGCAGATGTCTTCCCAAAACGCTGAGAGTCTCTTAAATATCCCCACGCCGTTGTGGTTCCTGAGACCACAGTTGAGCGGTGAAGCCTTGACCGTTCATGTGCAGAAAGATTGAAAACTACATCTGTTTCCTTTCCTGTCTTCACGCAAGGACCCTAAAAAAAGAAGGATAAGACATCGCTCACGTCACAGCGTTAACATTTTGCATTGGAGCCAGTTCTGTTGAAGTGAGTGGGGCAAGCAGGGTAAGTCCCACTATAAACCATCTGTGTTGATTCAAAAATGCTTCCACCAGATTAGAGAAAACACATTACGTGATTTTGACTGATGTTTTTTATGTAAATGTTGTTATGTAATTGTTTACCTTGTTATTGGTCTCCAAACAGATCATGGCTCTGTCCAGCAGCTGCATACATATAGCTCAACTCAAACCCCTGTTTGGTCCAAAATTGAGCTAGATTAGCTCAACTACATCATGACCGAATGCGTCAACATCATGTAATGTATTTTCTTTAATCTGGTGGCAGCATTTTTTAATCAAAGGTGAAACAACACAGATATGATGGCTCATAGTGGGAATTTCCATGCCTGCCCCATTCACTTCAATAGAACTGTCAGCAAAGCCTGGCCCCAATGCAAAATCTTGTGATGCGAGTGATGTCTTATCCTTCTTCTTAGGGTCCTTTCCTGTCTTCACATGCAGAGTCAGACCTGTGCACCTGGAGCACAGGAGGCCGCCGGGACAGGAAACTTTGCAGGAAATGTGATATTAGGGCTTGCCTTGTGCGCACACGTGTGTGTGTCTGTCTGTGTGTGTGTGGCCGTGCGTGCATGTGTGTGTGTACATAAGTGTGTGTCTATCTCCCAACCTTAACGTAGCTTAACTGCTTGAGGAATCAGTGTGTGTTTTCTCATAGGAGACACTAAGATGTACAGCAAATGCCTCATGTCAGGAGGCCAGTTCCCGTGGTGTCAAATGTGGTTCACATGTTTACAAAAAACATACAAACGCATATAGAGCCAAAGTCACACCCACTTTTGGTTTAGGCCTACACACCAGAGCCATTCGTCTGCCTTTAAAACTAAACGTTTTAGGGGCGGCTGGGGCTCAGGAGGTAGAGTGGGTCGTCCACTAATCAGAAGGTCGGTGGTTCAATCCCCGGCTCCTCCAGTCCGCATGTCGAAGTGTCCTTGGGCAAGACACTGAACCCCAAATTGCCCCCGATGGCTGTGCCAGCACCCTGCATGGCAGCTTGCCGCCTTCGGTGTGTGAATGGGTGAATGTAGGCACATTACTTTGGATAAAAGTGCTATATAAATGCAGTCCATTTACCATTTAGATGGGGGGGGGGATGATTCCAAATATAGCTGAATCGCTTGGTTTGACCAAGTAAAACTTTTTATACGAAATGCAAATAGAAAAAAGAATGTCGGACGAATGTCTCTGGTGCGTATGCCTAAACCAGAAGTGTGGGTGACTTTGGCTCTCTATGCTCAGTGGTCAGTGCATACCAGAGGAGGCACGTCCATAGAGGCAGAGGAGCAGTGTTGGGTTTAACTACAGTACATTTTGCAGTAGTTGGGTGGTAGTTTAACTACATTCAAAACTAAGTACCTTTTTCAGTAGTTAACTACTTTGGGTCATGCACAGTAGGTTTACAGTAGGTAAATTACAAGCTTCATAGAGGGTATTCCTTTTTCTTTCTTTCAGTGGTTAGCTACTTTGCGCCATGCAATATTAATATGCTTTGCTCAGTATGAGCCTTATAAGGTGGTAGTAAAGCAAGATCGTAATTCATGTAAAACAACTTTCTTACTCACTATATATATATATATATATATATATACTAGCAATGTACCCGGCGTTGCCCGGGCTAAATAGGCACAAAGCAATCTAACTGCTTTTGCTTAACCGAAAATGACGGTGGTGTCCAGATGGTTTCCAGGATTATACTGTCATGGTGAGGTTAGATGGTGTAGTGTGTGGACCCAAATGCAGAAGAGGAGAAGGCAGCAGGCAAGGTAATGCAGGCAAGACAGGCAAGGTTTGTTGGAGCAAAACAGTCTTTACTGGAAACTTCAAAAATACAAAAATAACAAAATCCGCTAGCCAGAGGCTAGGCTATACTCAGGACCAAATGTCAAAATACACAGAGTACTAGGACAGGGTGATACATACCAAACCGGAGACAGATAGACAATGACTTGACAAGGACAACACACAGACTGAGACAATATATACACAAAGGAACATGAGGGACAGCTGGGGAGGTAGGAACACAGTTGGCAAAACGGGAGAGCTGATTGGTGGGGAGAACTCAGGTAATGGGGCAGGCTAACGAGACACATAGGCAACAGGTGGGGGGAAGACAGACTAATACACAAAGAATAAACATAACAAAACTCATTTCTCTACTAAAGGTCCACTGAGTTTAACTCCTTATAAATTACACACATAATATAGCAGGCCACACCGTGGCCTGGGCGTTACATATACAACCTGCCTATGACTGTCCATGGGTCATAAACCACAGCCATGCAAATGTTCTGCCCAATCCAACCTGGGGTGTGGGCGTAAGGTGGCTTCCAGGATTTTCCAGGACCTTCCAGGTGGTTCCAGGACTTGATGACCTGGCCATGACCTTCCCCGGATCATAACCCCCCTCCATGCAAATTTTCAGCCCAATTCCACCTGGGAAGAGGGTGTGAGGTGTTTTCCAGGACTTTCCAGGTGGTTCCAGGATTGATGACGTGCTCATGAGCTTCCCTGGATCAGAACCCCCCACCACGCAAAATTGCAGCCCAATCTGAGCTGTGGTAATAGAATCTACAGCAGGGCTGTAACTGTATTTGTCCAGACTGGTGTCATACAGTATCTGTGTAAACGTTGCTGTGAAAAGGTTGTGATATCCAGCAGGGCTATAACAATGTTTTTCCACTCAGTTTGCCTACCTGTATAAATAAGCCTAGTTGTGAAAACGTAATATGTGAATCTGATAAACAGCAGGGCTGTAGGTCGTAGCTGTCATAGATTTTGTTGCATAGCGCTAGTTGATTTCTCTGATGACAGAATGGCTTTGGATGAAAGCGTGGACTAAATGACGTAACGAAATGTGGCTGTAACTGTTTTTTCTCCAACGCGAGGCAAACGGTTCCACAATGAATGTTTTGAAACTCACCAATAATGTTGTGGTGTAATAAGATGACGTGTTGTGGTCCGAACCGAACACATAACATTACATTAGCCATAAAGAACGGTAGCCATAACGTTAGCCCTGAGGCTAATAACGTTAGCTGGCATGAACTGCAATCACTGAGGTACTACTGGAGTCGGGAAAGTCATAGAAGAAGGGCGTAAAGTAAGTGTAGAAGAAGAATTTTCTTAAAGGGGCAGCGTCACGGCATAGTTTTGAAAGGTTTGAAAGTTTAGGCATTAAATATAGTTTCCAGGATTTACCAGGTGGTTCCAGAACTTTCCAACCTGCCCATGTCCTTTCCCGGATGAGAACCCACCTCCATGCGAATTTTGAGCCCAATCGGACCGGCGGTGTGGACGTGTATAGACAACAGACACACAGAGGGACAGACAGAACACAGAGGGACAGACAGAGGGACAGACAACTTAAACTTTATTATGTAGATAGATAGGGCGTTATGGTTTTTCCTAGTGGATCAGGGAAATCCTCTCAACCATTCATCCCCCGGAAGTGTGAATTGCTCGTCGCAGAACTATGACGTGCAGCGCACAGGCCTGTGTCTCTGGGCATCCCCCCTGCCGCCGGGAGGATGCAGACCTGGTGAGACGAAGGAGAGGCTCGGCCGGGAGAACCACAGTGCCTCGACTCTCCATGCACTGATGTTCCGGTCCCTGCGGAGTAGTTCCACAGCAGCGGATTGGGGTTTCTTGAACCCGTCCGCTAGCAACATTGCAGAGGAAGATTAAGTGGTCAGATCCGTGAGTGGTTGCTGCTGGGATACAAGCCTCGGCTGGGTCACCTGGGCGAGTGTGTATGATGTTGTGAGACCCGAAACACCCAACGACCCCAGGTTACATCACTGATGATGTATCCCAGTTGCATTTAGAAGATGTAGTGTGTAATATGTCGGGTTAGGGCATATTGCACAGTGAAGCCTGGCCTCCCCTTTGCCAGGTGCATATATCAGATGTATGATTGCACGATACAGTATATATACAGTGTATATATATATATATATATATATATGTATATATATATATATATATATATATATATATATATATATATATATATATATATATATATATATATACTGTATATATATACACATATGTAACACACTTGGATAAAGTGATGTCCAGGCGTGGATATAGTTTGAACATTTATTTCTTTCACCGGCGTTCTTTACAGACATTTATATTTCACTGCTTCTCTCTGCACATGCAGCACGGCCGCTCTCTCTAACTCAACTGCGCAGGTCCGTTTTTACATCTTCTCAGGACCTCTCCAAAAAGCCCCCGGGCTGCCCCGTGTGCCTGCATGTATTTTAACTGTTTTCCACAGACCTTCTAAGTGAGTATGATACCATTTCCTGCTGTTAGCCTACATATGGTATACAGTTTACTAATCACTTCTAGAAATACAAAAGTAAAATATCTTTGAACTATAACATTGAACTTGGTGGGTGGGGGGTGTCCAAACTTATGCCCCAATATTACTATGAGCCCCACACATACATACTGTACAGTACATACACCTTTCGAATGCACGCTTCAGTGCAGTTTGCACTTTGCAGTATCATTCTGTTAGTATGTGGGTTGTGTGATTATGTTTATCTTAACTCATTGAGTGCCAATGACGACAATCGTCGTCAATTGCTTTAGTGACGTAGACTGCCAATGACGACGATTGTCGTCAATTGCGTTTTTTGACGGTGGGACGTGGATCAAAGCCAGATCCATCTCCTGTAAAACTTTTGGGGCATGTTGAATGTGTATACCGACCCATTAGGTGGCGACAGTGCTCTCCAGATTACAGAAAGGTCCGGAAAACAGCAGGAAAAACCCCTGTGATCAAAGAGAAACCGCTCATGCTGCAGCCAGAGCCATATAGATGGCTCTGACTGCAGCTGATGTTGGCTGCGAACAGCAGTCAATCCGCGCACACAACTGAGCCCCTCTGCCTCTGTCTGTCTGTCTGCATAGTTTCTTCACACGATTAGCCGCCAGAAAGGCAGCACCCGACGCCGAAGGGCCAAACCTTTCCCTGCAGTCCGGTTTGGCATTTCCGTGTCGCGCTGGGAGCCGGCGCAAAAAAACGGAGCGCTCCGAAAATAGACTGGGTGCGTGTGTAGGCTGTGTGTTAGTGTGGGGAGGAGTTTGCAGCTGAGGGGGGGAGAGGGGGGTGGGGCACGCAGGCACCACACAACTACACCACGTCACTACATCAGAAAATATTATCTTCAGACTCAGTGAATGTGCTTGAAATGCTGCATTTCACAAAAGGCGGAATAACAGCTTCTAATTTGAAAAGTGTCTTTTTGCTCAAAACAGCCTATCTTCTATCTTCTATCTTCTATCTGCTCATAACTAAAGAACGGAAAATGGGATCAATAAACTTTTTTTTGCAGATGATAGAAGAGAGTCTCATCGTTCTTTCTGCATGTTCGGTGTTTACATAGTAATATCACACAATATTCTGTGGGCCTCGAGAAATCACTGAAAACGCTCTGAAACTCTGGCACTGGGAGCGTCCGTTCTCCAAAAGTGGCTGGCACTCAATGAGTTAAAGGAGAATTTCGGTTTTTTACACCACAGACCTTATTTCCAGCTTAAAATATGATATTTTACTCACCCAAATAACTTTGGTTTCATTCGGCTGCCCACAGAAGATATTGAGCTCGGAGTAGCATCCTCAAACAGGCTATAACGGGCGCAAACGGGGCCAGCTTCATGCGCTCTGTAAATAACACATTTTCTGTCACATCGCGGTTCATTATGGTTGTTATATAATTATGAGAACATGAATTAGCGATCTAACTAACCTCCTGTGCTGCCGAGTGCCGACAGCCTGCTCTGTTTGCTGTCCGAGTGTCCAGATAACACCTTCCGCTTTATCTCCCGCTGCTGTTTGTTGTTGTCGATATGTGGCCTTATTCCAGACGAGCGGCAATTGAATTGAATCGTCCATAATCTTGACATCAGATCATATTTATATGCCAAGCTAGGCTGCTAAGCTAACAACAACATAACAGAGAACGAGTCAACTCTGACGTGCCCCGGATGGGCTTACAGTGCTTATGTTCTTCTGTGGTTTATCTTCTTCTGTTACCAAACAGAAGCGCTTCTCACTGCTTCTTCTGAAGCACATCCGGGGCAGGTCAGAGTTGACTCGCTTAGATTAGTTAGTTAGATCGCTAATTCATGTTCTCATAATTATATACCATAATGAACCGCGATGTGACAGAAAATGTGTAATTTACAGAGCGCATGCAGCTGGCCCCGTTTGCGCCCGTTATAGCCTGTTTGAGGATGCTACTCCGAGCTCAATATCTTCTGTGGGCAGCCGAATGAAACCATCATGAGTAAAACATCATATTTTAAGCTGGAAATAAGGTATGTGGTGTAAAAAAAAAAATGAAATTCTCCTTTAAATTGTTCTCACAGCCAGCATATTGTGAATGGGGATTGAATGAACAAACTGCTAGAGCTTAATGTAGGCTACATGAATGGTTGATTGATAAGACTTGATTGATAAGTTTTGTACTGTGAAATTTTCACTGCCGTTATATTCATTAAAGAAAAGAGACAGAGGGGGAAAGTTGATTTAACAAAAATATGTTTATTCCGATGAATCATTTTATTCAAATTGAAGATTTTTTTTTGTCATGATGATGTCACGGCAGACATTTGAATATTCGTGCAAAACCTATTTAGAATATTCAATGTGTGGGGGGGAATGATATTCGGTACAGCCCTACTTTTCTTTCTCCATCCATCCATCTTCAACCGCTTATCCGGGATCGGGTCGTGGAGGTAGCCGTTCCAGCAGGGGACCCCAAACTTCTCTTTCCCCGCCCACATTAGCCAGCCCTGACTGGGGGATCCCGAGGCATTCCCAGGCCAGCGTGGAGATATGGGGCTCTATTTTCCCCCTGGCCTTAAATTTGTGTTTCTGGCTGGGTGCAGCGCTATTAGTGGGGGTGGTCACGTGAATTCCCTAAATTTTCCGTGGCGCTAAAAGCCAGAGTGCGTGGCGGTAACCATTTAACCACGCCTTTTTAAGCGTAGAATTATTCACAAGTGTGGCCATTGGTGATCTCCAGTAAACCAATCACATTCTTCCCTTCCAAGCTCCCGATCCACCGAGCCACTCCAGTCCGGTTGCGGCTGCATGCTGTCATCTCTCCATGCCAATTTGGACATCTCAGCGCATCACAGATCATAGCCTAAACACCTCTCCCGCACACACGCTGAAGAAGGGCTGCTGCCCAAACGTCTGTGTGGCAATAAAAGTATTCAACTTGGAGTGCTGTCCTCCTTTCTTGATGGCTGTCATGTAGAGTTCTCAACGGTCCTAAAAAATCAAATCCGACCCAACCCAACCCGCTTGAGAGGCGGACGGAGCTCAACTCGCCCGCCGTTGTCACATACACTCAGCCCGAGACCAAAACAAACTAACAAACAGTTATCAGACCTAGGACATTATAAAAAAAGTGTGCAATTAATGCTGCCGTGGCTCAAATAATGGGAACGGTATGTATGTGTGTTACTGCCATAAATGTTTTTCAGCTTTCATGCTGTTATGGGCCCTTTTCGGGCTATCTCTCCTGCATCTCCGCTGCGGGCGTAATTACACAGCGTACTGAGCTGCGCTGAGTGATGCTGCTCTATTTGAAGTTGAATTTCGTTCCGCCAGCACCCATTTTATTAATTTGCAAATTTTTTTTGTTTCTATTAATTCCAATTTAGTCTGTCATTTTCCCCTTGGCGCACATAAAGACACATGCTTCCGTCACTGTCTGCTTGATGGCGAGAGGGACTTCAGCAGGCTACTCGTGACAAAACCAGACATTGAATTTTCAACAGGCCTAGGTTACTGGCTATATCCCCGGCGCACTGAATAAGGCCTGGTTTTGAAAAGCGTTAACTGCAAAATTAACGCCTGTTGTGAAGATCGCTTTAGGCTGGTATTTAAGGCCGAAACGCCCATTCAGAATCAGAATCAGAATCAGAAAGACTTTAATGATCCCTGGGGGGAAATTGGGACAAGTTACAGCAGCTCGCACTCAGAACACACATAGCATAACACAGTATCACACAGTATCTCCCTAAACTTAAACAGTCAGTACAATAAGTAAAATACAGTAAAATGCAATAGAGTAAACTAAAATAAAGTAGAGTAAGTAGAGTAAAGTATAATAAAGTAGAATGTACAGTATGTGTCAAATTGCAGTTATTGCACACTGGAATTATATTAAGTCAGCTTGCCCATTACATGTGGCTCAGCTAAGGCACAGTTAACCTATCGGCTGACTCAGTCTCAGGGAGACTGAGTGTCTCCGAGGTGCTCTTTTAAGTGAGGCGTTAAAGAGTCCAATGGCCACAGGCAGGAATGATTTCCTGTGCCTCTCTGTGTTGCATCTAGGTGGGATCAGCCTCTCACTGAACGTGCTCCTGTGTTTGACTAGCACGCCGTGGAGTGGGTGAGAGTCATTGCTCATGATGGAGCGTAGCCTGGACAGGGTTCTCTTCTCCGACACCGCTGTCAGAGAGCCCAGCCCAGCCCAACCCCACAATGTCCCTGGCCTTACGGATCAGTTTGTTGAGTCTGTTGGCGTCCGCTGCCTTCAGCCTGCTGCCCCAGCACACAATAGCATACAGGAAGGCACTAGCCACCACCGACTCATAGAACATCCTCAGCATGGTCCGGCAGACGTTGAAGGACCTCAGCCGTCTCAGGAAGTAGAGACGGCTTTGCCCCTTCTTGTAGAGTGCATCAGAGTTCTTAGCCCAGTCCAGTTTATTGTCAATGTACACTCGAAGGTACTTGTAATCCTCCACTATGTCAACACTGACCCCCTGGATTGAAACAGGGGTCACCGGAGCCTTGACTCTCCTCAGGTCCACCACCAGCTCCTTTGTCTTTGACACGTTGAGCTGCAGCGGGTTTTGCTCACACCATGTGACAAAGTTAGCCACCACATCCCGATACTCTTCTTCATCGCCATCTTTGATACATCCAACTATCGCAGAGTCGTCAGAGAACCTCTGAAGGTGGCAAGACTCTGTGTGGTAGGTGAAGTCCATGGTGTAGATGGTGAAGAAGGGAGAGAAGACCGTCCTCTGTGGTGCTCCCGTATTGCTGACCACTCTGTCTGACACACAGTTCTGCAAGCGCACATACTGTGGTCTGCCAGACAGGTAGTCCACAATCCAGGACACCAGGGGGGCATCCACCCACATCGCTGTCAGCTTCTCACCCAGTAGAGCCGGCCTGATGGTGTTGAAAGCACTAGAGAAGTCGAAGAACATGACTCTCACAGTGCTAGCCGGGTTGTCAAGGTGGGCGTAGGCGCGGTTGGTCAGGTAGATGACAGCGTCCTCCACTCCCAGTCGGGGCTGGTAGGCGAACTGGAGGGGGTCAAGGGATGGTTTGACGATAGGCCGGAGCTGCTCCAGGACGAGTTTCTCCAGGGTCTTCATGATGTGGGACATCAAAGCTACCGGCCTGTAGTCGTTGGAGCCACTGGGTCTTGGCTTTTTACGTACAGGGACGATACAGGACATTTTCCACATCACGGGGACCCTTTGGAGACTCAGGCTTCAGAATTATGGCCTATTCTGGCACTGCACCACGCCACTTCAGCGTAAAGCGCATTTCGGGGCGTAAAAACATGACGGTATCTTCCCGACAGCCCAAACTGACGCGGGACGATAGCGGTAGGCAGGCGTGTTTTTTGCGTTGAAGGCCAGTTTAGCGCCTAAGGCCACTTTAAGGCCAGTGGCAAAATACAGTAGAGCCCATAATCTCTCCACCTAGCCCTTGGTCTGCCCCGTAGTCTCCTCCCAGCTGGACATGCCTGGAAAAAAAAAAATCTGCAAAAATAAAAGACTAGAAAGCAGACCTTTCAGCTCACTGCTATCTTCTGTGCTCTGTGAAGAACAGCACACATTACCCACAGATATCTACTACAGACAGATGAGGCACGTTGGAATGCTTTGGAGATCTATGTACTTTGTGGTTGTAGTCCAAGAGACTCACCTGCCTCATTTGTCTGTAGAACATATCTGTGTAATGTGCATTACTCTCCACAGTGCTGAAAATAGCAATGCACTGAAATGTCCCAGCCATTTTTTGTCTTTTGTCATCTTGTTCCTGTTACCTCAATTGATGCTTTATTCCATGCACCTGCACTGATAATGGATCATCAGAGTGCAACCAGCATCTCTGCTTTTGTGTACAGCAGTTTGTAAATGAGCTCCTCAAATATTGTGATATTGTTTTGAATATGTCTCTCTTGATGGTTATGATCCAAGACTGAGCTTTGCCCATTTTCCTTCTTCAGGGCAGATGAGATTAAGGTTGTGATGTCAGAGCTGGAGCAAGCCAATCAGGTGAGTCTCCATTCTGGTCTTTCTTTAAAACTTTGTTATCTTAAAACCATGCACGGGCCACGAGCAGCAATTTAAAATACAATGCATCTTTGTGGAAGAACATTGAATTAGGTTAAGCCGATTCTTGTCATTGCCGTGTTCTTTGTCTATTATACTGAAAACTGTGGAGTTTCTATAATAATGCTTCTCAGCCACCTTGGCATTCAACAAACATCAGTCTGATAATGATCTTCCTAAAAACATAATCTGCGTTGAAGTGCCCGCTATTAATATAATTAATTAATCACTCTGGCATTAAATAATTGAAGACCCTCAACTCACCCACAAACCTAATCAATTTCCTCAAGTTCCAAGTGCTGCAAAGACAACTGGGTTTTTATTCTGCAATGTGACCAATCTGCAGCAGTTTATCACCATTTGTGACTTCTGTGTCACTCTATCGTGTGGAAAATTCATTTAAAGTGTAATCCTATAAAGCTAAATCAATCTGTCAACTCTGGCAATAGAAATAGACATAATACAGCAAGCTAGGTGTTTTTACCTTCAAAATAAATGCTGTAATCTATAACTGGGTAAATAAAAAACAGAACCGTCAACTCACTACAGGTTAAAATTGGCTTTTAATTGTCTATGTTCTATGTGTTCTCTGTATTTTGGATCTCACACACACACACACACACACACACACACACACACACACACACACACACACACACACACACACCATTGCCATTGTTGTTTAACCAGAAGTTTCACTTTTATTCTGATTAATTTGCTTCACGCTGCTCTGAGTTTTTTGCGGCTTCAGTCAACATGCGAATTGTTATCACAAACGATGTGTATAAACGCAAAATCAAAGGCAAGAACGCAATGACAGTTTGCCGTTATATGCAGAGACCGTTGTCGTCTAAACATGGCCTGAAACACTATAGCTTGCAAGTACAAGTCACACTGATTTCCATGGTGAAATCAGTTTCCTGCTGAGTTGCTGAGAAAATTGTGTTTTTCCTTGTTAGCAAGCTAATCAAGCTAATTCATTATATATTATTTCATTATGTCCAACTCCCATGGGTCCACTAGTAATAAGAATGAGAATTGTCTGTGAGAATTTTGTTCGGCCACAGCTATGCCATTTTACATGTGATCGGGCTGAAACTTTCAGGAAGTGTAAAGAGCACCCCTGCGGGTGACCTGACAGAGCCAGATTTTTTTTATTAGGTAATTGTGTTTTGTTTGAATGAAGATCAACATGAAGAAGCTGCACATTACATGGACAAACTAGGTTGACAAGCTTAGCAGCGGCTCATAAGTCAAAAAGACATGACATCAGAGATGGGAAAAGGACACACATTCTTTAGTAGAAGTACAGTTACTTGTGTAAAAAAGACTGGTAAAAGTATTACTGATTCAACTTGTTTACTCAACTAACAGTAAAAGTGGGGGGGCTCTGAAATGTAATAAAGTAGTAAGTAGTAAGTGTCAAAGTAAAAATTATTTCTACCCGCTGTTTCTGTGCAAAGCTAACTGAAACTCACATCATATTAATATAATTTGAAGACTATTAAACGTAAAAGATGTATAAGAAAGAACTATACTTTGATTAATAATTTGTGTGATATGGTTTTTCCTCAAAAAAGATGCACATGAAAAGGTGGGAGAGCGTGAGACGAGAGAGACAAACAATGTTACATGGTTTCTGTCTGTTGTGCTTTAAACTAAAGTAACTAGCCTATTTTCAAAATGTAAGGAGTAGAAAGTACAAATAATGTGTTAAAATGTAGGGAGTAAATAGACGTTTATGTTTTCTTGTGATCAGACATAGGTTTATAGGTTTATAGTTAACTCTCATCTTCTTCAGACGCACTGATTGACTGGTTGACATGTCATACCCAGCTGTCAGTGCGACTGCTTCTGAAGAAGACGAGAGTTGACTCGTCGAAACTGTCAAGGTAAATAAAAAACATCTATAAACCTATGTCTGATCACAAGAAAACATAAACGTCTAATTATAAATGAAGACATGATGAACGTCATTGAACTATGTAGGGAGTAAAAGTAAAACGTCAGAAAAATAAATACTCTGTAAAGTACAGATACCTGAAAATCCTACTTAAGTACAGTAGTAGTACTGGTAAGTATTTGTACTTTGTTACTTCCCATCTCTGCATGACATCATCTGTCCTCTTTTCCAGGCAAGATAGGCACATTTCATGTCACCCAGTAAAAATAGCAGCTGTTTACAATCACAACTCCAACTTCTGAATTGTCTTTGTTCTCTCCTTCACTTGAAAAGCTTTTTACGGCAGCACCTATTTCATTATATGCTGACCTAGAGTAACCTCATCTTAACTCTAGCATCTTTGACCTACAGTAACCTCATCTTAACTCTGACCTACAGTAACCTCATCTTAATTCTAGCAACTTTGACCTACAACCTCATCTTAACTCTAGCACCTTTGACCTACAGTAACCTCGTCTTAACTCTAGCACCTTTGACCTACAGTAACCTCATCTTAACTCTAGCACCTTTGACCTACAGTAACCTCATCTTAACTCTAGCACCTTTCACCTACAGTAACCTCATCTTAACTCTAGCACCTTTGACCTACAGTAACCTCATCTTAACTCTAGCATCTTTGACCTACAGTAACCTCATCCTAACTCTAGCACCTTTGACATACAGTAACCTCATCTTAACTCTAGCACCTTTGACCTACAGTAACCTCATCTTAACTCTAGCATCTTTGACCTACAGTAACCTCATCTTAATTCTAGCAACTTTGACCTACAGTAACCTCATCTTAACTCTAGCACCTTTGACCTACAGTAACCTCGTCTTAACTCTAGCACCTTTGACCTACAGTAACCTCATCTTAACTCTAGCACCTTTGACCTACAGTAACCTCGTCTTAACTCTAGCACCTTTGACCTACAGTAACCTCATCCTAACTCTAGCACCTTTGACATACATAACCTCATCTTAACTCTAGCACCTTTGACACCAAAGACAAGCATGTGTACTTACTCCATTCGAGATTTTTTTTCTTTCAATGCAAAAGATACCTGAATATAAAATAACCTTTTATCAGTCCCTGAGTGGAAATGTACCTTCGACATAAAAAACACACTGCTGCTGCCACACTTTGCTTCCTCCTCTGTTTGCACAAATATAGCTCATTTGTTTTCACGAGCTAGCAAATATTAAGGTAGCATTGATTTGTGTGATTACATAAAAAATAGATGACTCGTATTAAAATAATATAATGATGGGATGTACTTTGGAGGGGGGCATAATATCATTGCGTGAACTCATTACTTCCAACTTTCAGTCGTCTGAGAAATGTTACATTTTCATAATTCCATAAAGAGGAAATGTGATTGATTCATCTAAAGGTTGCATGTTTAAACACCAACATGTACTAAGGCGTTATGATGCCACTCTCATTTTATTGTTGTGTTATGTTGGATGATACAGAGAATTGTATGCATTAGTCTAACTGAAATTGACCAACTGTCATTCATAAACAACAAATTCTAATCTGATGAAGTTGAGTACATGACATTTGCTAATAAATAATGCAACTGTATGTATATACAGTAAGTGAGTGAGTATATATATACAGTACAATTGATCACTATAAGCGGATGATCATTATGACAGATTTTTCTTCTTTTTCTTTACTTCTCATGCAGATACTATCTTATTGACATTTGTACATTTATTACATGAATACAGTACAGTAAAGTAATGAAACTGACAGCTTCACTATTTACTGAATGTTATTGACTTTAAAAATCCAGACAGTAAGTTAGCCTAGGCCTCCAGCCTTTTCCAACACAGCGGTGTCACATAGACAGATAGATCTTTCCATACAGACAGACATGCAACAATTATCACTGCTGTATCTCGCTCATTTTTGACAGTTTGTAAGTAAAAGATCTATAGAATTACTGTGGTTTTAAACATTTTCCATTGTTCTCAGGTGTGACAAGGCCCAAAATGATCACTGTATGCGAGTATTGATCACTATAAGTGAATTATTCAAACAGCATGAGTTTATGAATGATTCGGGACCAAGCTTTCTGAACAATATAAGCGGTTGATCACTATAACCGTGTTCACTATAAGCGGATTCCACTGTGTGTGTGTGTGTGTGTGTGTGTGTGTGTATATGTGTGTGTGTGTGTGTGTATACTGTATATATATACAGTATATATATATATATGTGTGTGTGTGTGTGTGTGTGTGTGTGTGTGTGTGTGTGTGTGTGTGTGTGTGTGTGTGTGTGTGTGTGTCGCGTGAGTGACATCATAACTCTCCCGCCAGGCTGTGTTGGTGTGATGTATATTGCGAGATGAGAGATGTAGTCAGTTGATTGGGCAGTTTCATACAAAACTAAACTTTATGTTTCAGTTTTACGACAAACGGCAACCTTCTTGACTTGCAAAATTATCTTTTAAATTGACAAACATATGTGTACTTCATGGCACAATTCCAAGGGGATCAAAAAATTATTGTCCCTTGCCGTTCGCCACCAAAGCCCGCCTGTATCTGCCTCTGGACGCTGATGGGTCCGAACCACTCTTGGTTCAGATTCAAACCAATAGATTGGACTGTGGCTAGAGGGATTTCTCGTGTGATCGTTATCTTGTGATGTTGCGTGAATACAGCTCCCTCCCAAGGTTAAGTCTTTCTATTCACACCACTGTAGCAGTTCATCCATCTATTGGAGGTCCTAAAATGTAGGCCCTTCTAAAAAAATTAAGCGAATCCTGAAACATAGCTACTATAGTGAATCCTGTGACTGTACTCTTGAACAAGAAAGTTAGTTTCCTGCATTAAATGTTACAGTATGTCTCGATGGTCAAGTATGGCTAAACTGACATGCTTTTCACATTTTCCATTGTCCACAGAGAGCAGATGCAGCAGAACGGGAGGCAGAGACTCTTAAGGAACAGCTAACATCTGCGAATAAGTCTCTCCAGCTTGCCACCCGGATCCAGAAAGATCCAGATATGGTACGTTGGCAGCACACCTTCAGACAAGAACTCCAGTTGAAGATACCCAGATAGCAATGACACGTTGGCACAGCGGTGGCTCAACGGTGGCTTTCAATGGTGGCAGAACGTTGGGAGGCGACCTCGGGCGCACGTCTTTATGGCCGGTGGCATCACGTTCCCCCAACGTTGGAAACAGGCTGGCTTACAGTGTACTGAAAACAGTCCTCTGCACGCAATTTCATTATTTTTATGTTAATATTACTTTCTGAAACTTCCTTAAACCGTATATGGCAGTGTTATGTCCAAATTTAACGGGTCGTGGCCGGGCAAGTCTCAAGGCTTTGAGCTATTATGACATCAGAATTGCTCGAGTGACATCAGTGATGGCATCACAATTGCTTGACTGACTGATGACATCACAAATACAATCTAATTGCCATAGGTAATTAAGGCAATTAGGCTATACACGGGGCCAGAATTCAATGTTTTGATGCACTTTGGGCTCAATTTTTGACCGATCGAAAATCTGTTTTGATACTTTTGTGTAGGACAGTCTAACGATGCAGATGCTGAAGTTTGGTGTCGTTTGAAGAAAAAATGTGGGAGGAGTAGGGTTTAATTAGTTTTACAGTTTTTGCAGTTTTGCGGTCTTTAGACTTCATAATTGGCCATAGGTTGCATTGTACAAAAGTTTCTCCTCATTTGGGCGCACAAAGTTTGAAACTTTAGACGGTCGCTGTAGTGCCACCATTAGGACTATTGGCCCCAAATTTGCATCAAAGACGTTTGGCATGGGACTGGACCTTTGTGCAGTTTGGTTAGTTTTCATGCATGGGAAGTCCAACTTCCCGGGAGAAGAAGAATAATACAGGCAAATACAATAAGTGGCCCTGCCGCTTCGCTAATAAGTGGCCCTGCCGCTTCGCTGGCCCGGCCACTAATAAAAGTCCGCAAGCTGGATTCGAGCCCGGTACCTTCGATGTGGAAGCCCAGGCACCTTACCTCCACTGTAATGCAACAGGTACTTACGCCGGGATTGCACTGCTTGCATTTGCGTTGCGTTGCGGCTGTTCTCCGGTTTTGCTCCGTGCTCTGTGCCAGCACTAACCGGCTGCGTGCAGAGCACGTCACGGCTCCGCTCCGCCAGACAGCTAGAGTGACGAGACCGACAGGTTCTCACGGTGAAATCGCGCGAGACAATAATTATGTGGGATAAACTGGGATAAATACAACAACAAACGGGCAGAAGATCATTGTTCCCAACTGGAGAAGCAGAGGAGGGGTGGACTTGCTTGGTGTTGTCCTTGTAAATAGGATGTGTCGTGTCATATATTATTTTGTGGTTTTCCACTTCAATTATGAACTTTTCCTCATCCATGTTTGTCCTCTGGCTTGATCTTGAATGCTGTAAACACCTCTGCCCTGTTGACTCCATGCCTGCCTCCGCTCAACTTGCTGCAGCTTTGCTCCGTCATCTGTGGAAAAATAGAAGCCTTGCGTATCTTTTTTGGAGAGCTCCGGATCGTCGGAGCTAGGACGGAGTAGACACACAACGCAGCGGAGTAGGTGGGAGTTGACACAATGATTAGAGTGGAAACGTGTCGGCTCCGAAGCCGTACCGCAGCGCAGACGGACCGAACACGGACCCAGTGGAATGTGGCCGTTATACGATGATACAGAAATATATTTTACATCATGTATTTTAACATTTATGGCACAAAAGCATTTTTATATTTAAAGATGGGCATCAAGTGTGTGTGACGATGTTTGGTGGGGAATGTCAATGATATGATAAGGTAATAATGAAATGCTACGTTTTATTTTTTCATGTTGGTAATTGTAAATGTTCGTTTTCTCAAGGTTTTTGCACAATTGACACAACTGCCCATAACCAATTGGCATGTTGTAGCTAAATTTGGTCTGAATTCCTTATTTTATGATTAGATTAGATTAGATTAGATTAGATTAGATTAGATTAGATTAGATTCATTAATGAGCACACAGCCAGGCTGGTGGAATTTGTTTTCAGTACAGTTCATACATAAGCCATGGTCCAACATTGAACATCATAAGTGACAGATAAATACAGGGGGAAAAAACACAATAACAGTACATATTACATTCATAGCAGCAGAGATATGGGGAATGGTTATGAAGAGTTCAGTGTCCTTATGGCAGTGGGGAATAAACTGTTTTTAAAGCGGGTTGTCTTGGTGGGCAGACACCTGTAATGCCTCCCGGAGGGCAACAGCTGGAAGATGTGGTGATGAAAGACAAACAAAGAAAGAATCCATAGCATTATTTCCTAATGCCTTACGGCAAGCTATTAAATATTTTGCAAGTCAAGCTATTATATATATATACATATACATATATATATATATATATATATATATACAGTATATATATATACTGTATATATATTTAAGCAATATCACACGAGAGGGAGTGCTGTTGTTGGCTAATATCGGCACTGCTGTGATTCGGTCGTAGGCACGAGGCCGCAGGCCGAGTGCCGAAGATAATCCAACCATTTATACAGCTCATCGAGCCAACCTTTGCCAACCTAGTGCCACCCTCGGCCCAACCTCGTATATCCAACCATGTATACAGCTTATTGAGCCAACCTTTGCCAACCCTGTGCCAACGTTGGCCCAACTCTGGCCCAACTATGTTTTCAGCTGCGACCAATGCCAACCAATTGCCAACGTTGTGCCAACGTGTCATTGCTATCTGGGTAGTGACTGATCTTCTGCAATGACTTTCTAACAACTCCAATGACATGGTTAGCATAGACATGGTTAAGTTTGTGTAAGGGCCAAAGCTGTCATGAACAATGACCTGGACCAAAAACCCACAAGCAGACAGATTCAAAGCACAGATCAAGCATTTTTACGGAGTTCAAATAGAAGATACAGGGTGGGCTGTAGTTGTGGCTTGGCTGTAGAGGAAGCCGGAAGGGTGGGGGCACCTGGCCTGGCAGTGGCCTGGTGCACCGACTAAAGGAACCAGGTTCGAGGCTGAGGTCCAGCTAGCGGGCTGGAGGTGCTGCAGGGCACAGCCAGATGGCAGTGGCTTGATAAGTCCATGAGATGAGGAGTAGAGTCAGCTATCAGGCTTACAGTAACACACAGAGCAACAGAGTCTTGAAGTTAGCTAGCAGAACTTGAGTTAACAGAGACTTGTCTATGAATTAGTTATTTTGAATAATGCAATTCAAAAGTGCTGAGGTTTTCTGGACTGACTGACAGGCTAGAGGGGAAGTTCTCCCTACTAGCAGTTTAACGATCTGGCAATGGATTCAGCTTAACACAGTATCCACAACAGGATCATGACAAAAGCTGCACTTCAAGTAATTTTAGGTGCGAGTAAATTTCTCAGGATATCTCAAAAAGTTTTGCATAAAACATGGCAGAAAGGTTGGTTATGGGCCAACTTAGAAATGATTAACTTTCCACGCCCACTGGCCAAAAAAGGGTGTGACAATGGGCATGTCCAATCACAGAAAGTGTGCCCTCTATTTCAATGTGTTTTATTATAATTTTATTTTGAAATAAAAACAAAATGAAATAACAAGAGTTGCCCTTCAAAAAGTATTCCTCCCCCCTCCAAAAAAAGAAAGAGTCTTGAAAGGGGGGGGTGTTGTCTTATAATCAGGGCCATCTTATATTCGGATCAATATGGTACCCTATACTTTGTGTTACAGAACACAAAAATCATACCTTTTCCACCTTCAGCCACTCTTTGGGCACAGGTGTTGGAGGTAAGTATGAGTAGGTTCAGTCACATCAGATAGCCAGAGATGTGTATGTGATCCACAGGGGCAAGCCTTGGAGGTGCTGTCGCGCTCCAGCCTGGAGGTGGAGCTGGGGGCCAAGCAGCGGGAGGTGCTGCAGCTGGGGGAGGAGGTCCAGAGACTGCAGGCCAGTCTGGAAAGCCTCCGCGAGACCTCCAGCACTCAGATCACCCAGCTGAGACAGGAGCTTAGCACCAAGGACACAACACTCAAGGTCAGTTCAACCATGCTAGACGTGTCGTGCACCCATCAGGTTCACATTACTGATTACAGATTTCTCTTCTATATGATTGCCAATTGAAAATATAGCCGCAAACGGCAATAGCAGGGGTTCAAGCCTTGCCCAAATTGAACCCCTAATAGTCCTTGAGGCAAATTTGTAGAGCACGTTCAGGTGAACGTGTGGAAAAAAGTTGCTTGAAAATTGGAGAAATGGTGTGGGAGTTATGGACTTTCAAAGTTGGGATTGTAATTATAGCGCCCTATCAGGCCGATTCGAGAAATATCTCTGGAGCTAGTAATAGTCACCGATATCTGTCATTGGGCCAAATCTCATGTCTATGCGATGTATCAACTCATTTTGATTTACCAGCTATTACATAGTTATTACTACATTTTCACCAATTATGACAAAACGTCCTATTTTGACTAGTACAGCCTCCTTGATATATCTGCCAAGGTATGAAGTTACGGCCTTTTTTGTGTTTGGCCACGCCCACTTTTGGCGTTTGCGGCGCCCCTTGGCGGCCCTTTTGCTCGATTCGCAAAATAGCATGTCAGAAATGCCATTTCAGATGAGGGTAAGAAGTTTGCAACCGATTATGTGAATGGACTTGATTTACCACTATTACATGGTTACACCATAGACCCCACCCACTTTCACCAATCATGACAAAACTTCAGATTTTGACTAGTACATGCTCCTTGATATATCTGCCAAGTTTCGCGATCATTGGACAAACAGGTGCAGAGTTACGGCCTTTTTGTGTTAGGCCATGCCCATTTCTGGCGTTTATGGCGCCCCCTTTTGGCCGAATTGCACAAAATTTGACACGCATGGTCTGTGATGATCTCCACCAAGTTTTGTGATGATTCGTTAATTGGTCCTGAAGTTATGACAATTTACCTGAGAGGCCACGCCCTCTCAAAACTTTAAGGGTTAATATCTCCAAAACGAAAGTAGATTTCAAAAATCCCAAAATCAGGATTGTAGAGCTTCGTCCATAGATGCTTCCTGGCGATTTTGGTGGAAAACGGTCTAGGAGGAGATGTCGAATGTGTTCGACATGTTTTCCAAACTTTTCGAAATATCTCAAAATCTTTCCAGGCGGACCTTGAGGGTCCTTGAGGCAAATGTGTAGAGCACGTTCACCTGAACTTGCTTGAAAATCGGACAAATGTCGTCGAAGTTATGGCCTTTAATGTAAAACTAGCCACCGATATCTGTCATTGTGCCAAATTTCAGGTCTCTGCGATTTACCAACTCACGGAAATTTGCGTCAAGGCACGAGAACGATGTACGAGAACAACGAGAATAATAAACCAGCACAAAAACAATAGGGCTTCAGCCCCTTCGGGGTTTGAACCCCTAATGAATGACAGACTGGTTGCCATCCTATAAAATGTCGTCATTGTACGTTTCTGCAATCCACGGATACATAGAATAGCACGTTTCTTTTCTTTCTTCTCTCTCTGATTTCCCCCCCATTTTCAACCCAATAGTGCTTGGGCCATTCCCCCTGCTGCCCCAGTCGCTACCCCACCCCCTCTACTGATCTGGGGAGAGCCGTAGACACACACATGCTTCTTCATGCGCAGTTGCCAACCGCTTCTTTTTCACCTGACAGCCAGGAGCTTCACCAGCAGGACATAGCACATGGGAGGATCACGCTATTCCCACCAGTTCCTTTTCACTTGAACAGGGGCCCTGACTGAGCAGAGGAGGCGCTAGTACAGCAACCAGGACACATACCCCAATACCGGCTTCCCACCTGCAGACACAGCCAATCGTGCCAGCAGACACATGCACACATAGAAATCAAAGGGGGCTTGAGCCCCTGCCTTTTTTTCAGTCTGTAAAAAGTGCCCTTTCCTGACCATGAATGCAACATTTCTAATGGTGCTTTGTATGGAAATTGCCCTTTCCATGCCATCACTGAAGGCAGCATTCAAAGAGAAATGCCTTTTCCGAGCTCTCTTGGCCTTGAATGCACCATTTCTAATAGGCCTCTGCATGGACCAGTGTTTTTCTAAGCCGCCCCTGACGGCAGCAGCCCAAAAACCGCACGTGGCTTGCCCATTGACTGTTGAGAGCGAGACGGCCCGTCCCTGCCCACTCCAGCAGTGCGCACTCAGCCACATGCAGACTGAACGACAGCTGCACAGGCGCACACTGACAGATACTGTATATCAGTCAACGTGAATCAGGTATGTATGTTTGTATACCCCTAAATTGGTTTTCAAATTGCCTGAAATTTCCGCTGCCGCCCTCAGGACGGCGCCATTTCTGCGCCAAAGTACCCTTTTAAGAATTTGAGCCCCTGCCCCTCTAATGTTTTCTGCACGTCCCTGCGTGCCAGTATGGACGCTTGATCAAGCCGGAGGTAACACGGGGGCACGGACCTGCAACCCTCGTGTTGGTAGGCAGGGGATCTACCGCTACACTACCGAGACGCCACATTATTCCTTACTTAACTGCATGTTAATGGAGTGTTATTGTTTGCAAATTCAATAAGGAAAGAGTTTGGAACAAGATTCTCCGAGTGCTCCAATTGTGTGCAGGCCAGCAGTTGCATGGAAATCTCTTTTTTGTTGGAGTCTGTTCTACTTCACGGTATGGGGATTTGATAAATTTTGGTGCCTGCTTAATGAGACCGTGCACCACATTTGGGAGTGTGCGCCTGACAGATGGCTGCGATACGCCAGCCCAGCCACCTATTTCCCGCTAGAATGTCCCTGTGGCCATGCAGTTGAGAGCAGACAGCACCTGGACAGGCTGGGGCCTTTGTGGCTCCAGGGTGCTGGAGACATCCAGGAGAATTTGCCTCAGTACTCTAAAGTGCATCATGAGCCATTCATATCTGCACAGTCTCTGTAGGAGCCAATGAGGGGCTAATTGATTAATGATAATAATTTAGTTAAAAACAATTAAAACTGCTAATGATAATTTCATTGTTTTTCATAAGTTTTATGTTGCTCTAAAATGCATAATTTAATCATATATAAGATGATAAAACGTTTCTATATTTTAGGCTTTTACATAAATGTGATGTCATTGCATAGGTCTAGCTCTAATTGGATGCTGCTTTGATCAGATGTTAGTTGGAGTCAGACTTATAGATTACTTATGATAGAAGCATCGCGTTGCAAATACTGTTTTGTAGACTACTCCAACAAGTGGTACAGAAGATTAAGGGATTAAGAAACGGAGTGCCACTCTAAAGACCTGCTCTTTCCCCAAGGCTGCTCCAATAACAGCCAATGCACCATTGTCGGGTGGCTCTTTATATGCTAATTAATCACTCTGCTCAGTCATCTTAAAATTAGCTTCTATTTGAAGAATACAGAGGCAAAGTCACGCCCTCTTCCGGGTTAGGCATACGAACCAAGGCATTTCATCCACCATTTATTTTTCCATAGACATTTCGTAAAATGCTCATAAAAATACTTTTACTTGATCAAACCAAGCAATTTAGAGAGACCATAGAACATTTCACTCGGACCAAAAGAAATATTTTGTTTTGGTCTGAGGGAAAATGTTATATGGTCTCTCCTGATTCTAAATATAGCTTAATCGCTTGGTTAAACTAGTTAAACCTAATCATCAGACTACACAATATTTTTTGTCTTTCACGATGTCAATATGTCAGACGAGGCAATCATTCTGCCATAGATTTGTGACGTGTCTTGGCCGGGAGAGTGGCAACACTACAAGTTTGATCCCGACCAGGACGGCCAACTCTGATGCAGAACATCGGAACGACCCGCATGCGCATGCCACAAGTCCATTTTCTCACGCAGCGAATAACAAAATCAAATGAAAACATGACTGACAGCGCACGGGCAGGCAAGACAGACAGCACAGCACCACAGCAGAAAGCAAGAAATAGCCTATTCACCTTATGTAGCCACGCCCATTTGACCCGGTTGTGTGGTCGTGTGACGACTTTTGGCAAAAAAAGAAAAAGGCTCCAATATCATCTAACTCTGAATTAACTAATAATTTAGCCAATTGTATGTAACATACCAAATAAAAGCAAACGGCAATGTCTAAGAATGCAATGCCATGTAACTGGCTTGTTAATTCTCGCATTCCAGGGAATTACGTCGTTAACGTCTGCGGGTCTTAAGTGGCTCGGAGGAGAGAAAACCATCTGAAGTTTTCTTTGTTGGAGTCCAGGTATGTTTTTACAAGAAAGTGCTTGTCATTGTCGACGATAACGTTATCTGACCTGGCTAACAGTGGATACTCCGCTTGCTTGCTGTGTACCAAGCTCAAAGTAGTAGGCTACGTTCTTTGTTTTACCCCCTGCGCTGTCCGCTACAAAAACAACTGTCTGACATTCTTATGTAATTCGCGGCGTGACCGCCGGAAGTGTTAACACGACCCGGAAGAATTTGGCCCACCCCCGCGTCTGAACATAAGGTGAATAGGTTACAAAATCTAGCCTGGTATATTTGTAGCCTACAATATAATAGATTGTGTAGCTTACAGCATGCTGCTGCGGCTCTCCCTCACTCTCACTCTCCCTCTTCTCTCTCATCAGGCAGGCTGGCAGACTGTGTGAGTTGCTATGGTTATGGGGAGGGGACGCTCTGTGTTTTTCCGCACTTCAAGCTGAAGTCAAAAGGAACTCATCGTAATAGTTGTCAAACTACACAAGAAAATAATTCAGCCCGACGGGGTGTCGTGAGGCGTCCCAGATGCCCCGCCGCTGGTCTTTGATTGTGTCACACTACAAGAGGTAAAGACGGCCTTTCATCGTTCCCGATGGTCATATTCGGGCCCGACCATAGACTGTATAAAAATATGGAAATATCTATCCCATTGAATTTCTTCTCCCTGGTGGAGTTCAAATGGTGGGTGTCGCCGTCTTGGTTTTATTGGGAAGGAGGGGGTTGAGAGGGTAGAGCTAGGGGGAGCGTGGGATGAGCACTGATTAGCATAACCTATGGGGGTGATCTTACGTGCTGACAAACATGCCCACCTTAGCTCACAGTGGAAGCTCCTCAAGCTAGCTGAAGCTAGGTCAGACTGCTAACAAGCTAGCTAACAGGATACGGGCTACATCCAGGCCATCCACCTCTGTCCTCGTTGCTCCGGTCGTGAGAAATATGGGCAGATATTAGCTACTGTGAAACAACATTAACGTTGATCAATGTATAGCCACCCATTATGTAACTTTTTTATATGTCATTCCCTGAAGCATATTACATTTTATTTTACTCCTACAGCAGTGTGGGTCTTGGGTGAGTCTGGTACTGGGGCGTGCTGCAAGGCCTTGGGGATCAGCTTCAGATGGACTGGTCTTCAGTCTCCCCTCCTTTTCCCACATCCAGCAGCTGCACGAGATGTCATCATCGACTGTGCCTTTACACCACCGTCTATGTTTACAGTCTTTATCCACATAATTGATGATTATTTATTAAAGAAATCTCATTGTGTAAATATTTTGTGAAAGCACCAATAGTCAGAGAAGGAAAACTCTCTTTGCATTTTATTTTTATTGGTGTTTTAGTAAAAGACAAGTACTTAGTAAGTAATCTCACATGCAGCTTTGTTTTTACCATTGAAAATTTAGCCCAATTTGGGGAAAATGCAGATGCAAACAGGTCTAGGTATAGGATAATGACAACTAGGGAATATCACCGAAGGAAATACCACAGTTTAATGCCAACAGATAAACCATACATCTTTTTTGTAATTGTAAACACAAATAAGGGAGCAATGACATGGTTTTCAAGTATAACACAATGTACAACTTTTATTAAAAGACATTCTGGACAGGATTGAAAAATACTAGTTCACTTGCATTCACCTCAGACAAGACGGGACACTACATTTGTTTGAAATTTACCTAGACTAGCTAGAAAAATTGACATTTCAGCTTGTCACCTGATGTAAGGAGTAAGGATTTTGAATGTTTTGATGAATCGATCCAAGTCAGAAACACATCATATGCTGTGAGCCTGTTAGAATTTAAAAACCTTACTTCCAACAATTAACTAGCCTGCACTACTGTACTGCACAGTAACGTGTAAAAATATTGAATGCAACAGTCTCGTTCTGGAGGGAACCCCTGAGCTGAATTCATGTTGGAATATGATATCAAGCCTTGATATCATATTCCCAATCAGTCGCATTCATGTTAACCTCTTAACATCTAGCTAGCTATAGGTTGCATCTGGAATATATCAAGCCGTTAACATCAGGCAGGGCCGCCGCACCCTATACGCAGAGTATGCAGACTGCGTAGGGCATCATGTGAGTGAGGGCACAAAAAAAAAAAACATTTTGGTGCCCTCAGTCAGGCCACTCACTGAACAGCAGGGCCAGGCGCCGCCTACTGGTTTACTAGTGGTTTTATTACTTTATTTAGGGTTAAAGTGGGTGCATCTCATTGTAAAATTGGACTCGGCCCAAATTGGGCTTCAAACGGCCCAAATTGGGCTTCAAACGGCCCAAATCTGGCTTCAACTGGCCCAAATCGGGCTTCAAATGGCCCAAATCGGGCTTCAAATGGCCCAAATCTGGCTTCAAACGGCCCAAATTGGGCTTCAAACGGCCCAAATTGGGCTTCAAACAGCCCAAATTTTTCGACGCCGCCCTTCGGACGCCGGCACGCATCGGCCTGGCCTGCTTGGTATCTAATGCCCGGCCTGAATTATGATCCCAGTCCGCCCCTGCTTGCATGTACAGTTTAACAATCGCTTGTTTGCTGACATGTACAGTAATTCTAACAATTGTTTGTTTGCCACATGTAATGTAATGTGAGATACATTAGTATCGTTCATAATTAATGATTTTGCAGTCTTTCGTTTGACAGTTATTGAAAGTTTTGTGGGGGGGGGCATCACAAAACAATTACGCTTAGGGCACCCAAATGGCCAGCAGCGGCCCTGACATCAGGTCTCAGTCTCAATCGCATTCACGTTAACCTCTTAACTCATTGAGTGCCATTGACGTCTAAAGACATCAATTCAAATAGTAATGTAGAGTGCCATTGACGTCTAAATTGCGTCAATTGCGTTTTTTGACGGTGGGACGTGGATCAAAGCCTGATGCATCTCCTGTAAAAGTATGGGGGACTTTGAAGGTGTATAAGCTATTTTACAGACCCATTAGGTGGCGACAGTGCTCTCCGGATTAGAGAAAGATGAGAAAAAAGAGTCGAAGAAGCGTGGGGAAACGGAAACCGATGCATGCTGTAACGTTAGCTGTGAACAGCAGCCAATCTGCTCCCACAATTGAGCCTTTCTGTCTCTGTTGCGATAGTTTCTCCATATGATTAGTTGCCAGAAAAGGAGCACCCGACACCAGCGTCTTTCTGAAAAGTTAAATTATTCTCAGCTGGAAGCGCTGGGAGCCGGCGCACAAAAACGGCGGAGCGCTGTGGAAATATACGCTGGGTGCAGAAAATTTGTGCAGCAGAGAGCCACCAGAGACACTCCCACGGAGGAGGAGTTTGCAGTTGAGGGGGGTGGGGCACGCAGGGCACCATACAACACCGACCCAGACAGCAGGCTCGATGGACAGATTGGCAAACACAAGCTAGAATACCTGATGCCCACCAGCAGTAAATCAAGACCAGCAAGAAGGTGTAGGGTCTGCGCACGCACGGGCCAGCGCTGCTGGTTGCAGCTAAAAAATATTATTTTGCCATCATTCCAAAATCATTCATTGCCAAAATTCCTTTGTTTTTGCTGTTTTATTGAAGGAAATTACTCTTCAGATATTTGAGGTGTCACTACATCAGAAAATATTAGCTTCAGAGTCAGTGATGTGCTTGAAATGCTTCATTTCACAAAAGGCTCATTATCTCAGGTTCTAGTTTGAAACATCTGTTTTTGGTGAAACCAACCTATCTTCTACTGCTGATAACTAAAGAACAGAAAATGATATAAATAAACTTTTTTTGCTGATGATACAAGAGAGTCTCATGGTTCTTTGGGTGTGTTCGGTGTTTACATAGTAATATCACACAATATTCTGTGGGTCTTGAGAAATCACTGAAAACGCTCTGAAAGGGCTGGCCCTGGGAGCGTCCGTTTTCCAGAAATGGCTGGCAGCCAATGAGTTAATATCTAGCTAGGTTGTATCTGGAATATGATATCAAGCCGTTAACGTCAGGTCTCAGTCTCAATCAGTCAGTTTCTGAAGTGCAAAAACGTTAACGTTAATCGCAGAATGCCTGTTATAGTAATACTATAATAAAAAAGATAATACTACGCTCACTACGGTAATGACATTCACGTTAACGTTATAGCCTCTTAACATCTAGCTAAATAGGTTACATCTGGAACCATGCTGAAATGTGAGTGCATTAACGTTAATATTTCTATTAGGTCAAACACACCTTAACGTTATGAGTGTGGCAGTTTTTGATTAACATTAAGTCCAAGATCAAGTCTAGCATTTCGGTATATTCAGTGTCAGTGTGTGTGAAAAGGATAATGTTATCATGGTAGCATTATTAGCACAGATGGTCGTCTGGCTATGTAAAACGTTAGCTGACCACCGACAACTTCATTCACTCACTGAAAAAAGTGGAAAGCACCTTTCTTTGAGGTATGGTTAATACAACCTACTGCATCGGACAAAGGCATATTTACTGTCCAATATTGACAAAAAGACAGCAACACCACAAACGCGAGCGGGAGGAGGTCAGACAATTTGCCTAACGTTAGCATAGCCACACAGCCGGCTGTGCAGTATGGCCGCCCGTCACTCAACCAGGCCATGCCCTTAATTATGCATACCTTTAAACCCTTATCAAATGTAAACGGGCGAGTTATAAAAGATATGACCCCCCCACAGTTGTTGGTGAAATTAGCTATATAGACCAAAACCGTGTTTCGGTCCAGGCTGTAAATATGTTTAATTACAAAGTGGGGCATTTTAAAAGGAACGACAGGACTTCTGAGTCCTCCCTCAAGTGGCCATTCGAGGAATTACAGCTTAAACAAAGACTTCCACATCTTCAGGGGAAAGGGGGTGGTTGTACGCGACCAAATTGTTTTAAAATCATGCTGAATTCGTTTAGTCTGATCACGGCATAAGAGGGCCCGACTTTGGCACTCTAGATTCTAGAATAAAACCTCTTTAGCCTATCTGCCCTCACGCATACTTCCAAACACACACAGATTTTGATCATACCAAAGAACAAGCTCGGGTAAGAAAAAGACAAATCCCGGGCGTCCAGGTGCAGTGGTAGATTCCCTACCTACCAACAAGTGGGTCACAGGTTCGAGCCCCCATGTTGCCTCCGGCTTGGACGGGGCGTCCATACAGGCACAATTGGCCATGTCTGCGGGTGGGAACTCGGATTAAGGGTATGTGTTCTGGTCGCTGCACTGGTGCGACCTGTTCGGGGGGAGGGGATCTGGGGGGAATACAGTAGCTTGATCCTCCCACGCACTACGTTCTTCCGGTGAAACCCCTCGCTGTCAGGTGAAAAGAAGCAACTGGCGACTGCACATGTGTCGGCGGAGGAAGCATGTGCTAGTCTACAACTGCCCCGAGATCAGCAGCAGATCTCTCCCCTTGTTGTTAACTGTACAGAAAGTGTAAATGCCAGAAGATGGCATTTTAAAACAGCTACCCAAGCATTTAATCCAGAAGATTGCTATACTGAATGTAACCAACTGTCTTCCTCCAATAACAGGCACTGGAGGAGAAGCTCCAAGAACAGACAGACTATGAAGAGGTGAAGAGAGAGCTCAGGTAATTGACCTTTCCTACAGTCTGTCTTCAGCAGGCCTCCAGCACTCCACAGGCATCAGTTCAGTCATCCATACATTACTAGCTTCCAGCCCCTTCCAGACTTGCTGCAAGGTGGCGGCAAGGATCCTAAAAAAGAAGCACAAGACATCACTCATATCACAGCGCTCAAATTTTGCATTGGGGCCAGACTTTGGGGACAGTTCTATTGAAGTGAATGGGGCAGGCAGGGTAAGTCCACTATAAGCCATCATATCTGTGTTGTTTCACCTTTGATTGAAAAATGCTTCCACCACCAACACATTGCATCATTTTGACTGATGCTCCAGGGGCTTGAGATGAGCTATATGCAGTTGCTGGACAGAGAGCAATAATAAGGAAAACAAACGCCCACATTTACATAAAAAAGTCACCATCATATAATGTGTTTTCTTAAATCTGGTGGAAACATTTTTCAATCAAAGGTGAAACAGCACGGTTTATAGTGGGACTTACCCTGCCCACCCCATTCGCGTGAATAGAACTGACCGCAATACAAAATTTGAATGGTGTGATGTGAGTGTTGCTTGGTTTATCCATATTTTTTAGGGTCCTTGTTCTTTTTTAGGCTCCTTGGGTGTTAGAGGCATGTTGGCTGGTACTCCGCTCTGCTCTTTACACATCCACACTAATGACATGTGCCCGCTCTGCCAGGCCACCCTCCAGACCATCATTAAGCTTTACATTTATTCTGTGAATGGCCACACCTCATTGGATAGCTTCTGCTCTCAGAAGCAGCCACTTCGATTGGATAAGAGGCTGTTTGATTCGACTTAGCTGCTTTTCAATGGGGTTGAGTTTTATAGGGGTATTGAGACAGACATTATTATGGATGAACTATAGGACTGTTGGAGGGTTACACATCAGATGTTCTTCCCCTAAAATGTAAGTTACAACATGCCATAATATCTCTACTAATTAATTTAGCATATTATGTCTTAATTTACTGACCATGTGGGATAACTTGGAAAATGAAGCTTCTTTGTGTATTCACCTTATGTTCAATACGGTTGGGCCAAATTCTTCCGGGTCATGTTAACACATTCACTGCCAACAGTTTTTTCAATACAGTAGGTAGCTTCTGCCAAGGGTTTTTTGAGGATTCTGGCTCATCTTTCAAGAGCCGAGGATTATTTTCTGCTAGGACTTTGTGAACACAAAATATCTCAAAAGAACTAATAGAATGTGTGCTTTCTCTGTCTAAATAAGTTAGTTTTGTTATGTAGGCATTAGCAGTTGAATACAGCATGGTTTCAGCGTGTGAGAAGGAAAGCTGAGAAAAATGCATTTTTGTGAAATTCGATAGAACAGGCAGAACAGTCACTTTAACCATTTATTTTTGGCATCAGTGAGACATCAGACATCTAAACAATATAGTTCTGAACAGTAATTTCCTCCATAACAGCACCCCCACCCCCCTCTCCTTCAAACTCCTCCCTCCGTGGGTGTGTCTCTGGTGGCTTTGCAGCGTGTGTCACAGGCGAGTCTCTGCTGCCTGTCTGTGCTGCCTGGCTGCTGGCGGCCGCTCGTCGGGCGAGTCTGGTTTCAAATATGTTTTATTTGAGCATGACAATATACATTATACATTATATACTATATGTACACACAGTATATTCTATTCCACTTATACATATATAAGTTCGACCATGAAATGCTCTTTTTTTACTTTGAACATATATACATACATACAGATAGATATACAGATACAAAACATTAAAGAAAAAGAAAGAAAATAAGGAAAAAAGAAAAGAAAAAGCTCTCCATTAACTTTAGTTACTCAGTTCTATTCTTGACTCTCCCCTAACCCCACCCTATTCCATTGTCAATAGGTCATTTTATTGATATTGAGAGAAAATTGCCAATTTTATTTTGCAAGTGCAAGATAGTGAATTAGAGGTGACCACACCTTATCAAAATATGAAAGTTTGTCCATAAGAGTGTACCTTATTCTTTCTAAGTGGAGTGTGTTCGTAAGGTCGTTAAGCCACATCTTTGTGGTAGGGGCTTCCTTTTTTTTCCAGTGCATGAGAAGCAATCTCCTTGCAGTGATGAGACTATAGGATAGGAAGCATTGCTGGGCATTGGTCAATTTCATAGTATCATCAGACACTCCTAGAATAACAATGAATGGGCCTGGTTCTAGCTGGATTTGTAGTATTTCAGATAATGATTTGAAAACCTTGATCCAATAAGCCTGAACTTTGGAACAATCAACAAAACTATGTAGCAGTGTATCGTCTGCTGAGAGGCATCTGTCACATGTCGGGGACATATCAGGATATATTTTATGTAATCTCTCCTTGGAGTAATGAAGACGGTGCAAAATTTTAAATTGAATTAAACGGTGTCTTTCATTGTTAGAGCATTGATGGATATGCTCCAAACCTCCCTCCCATAGTGTGTCCGAGATCTCAGTGCCCATTTCCTCCTCCCACTTTGTTTTTATATGAGTGGAATCAACTGGGTTAAGAGACTGTAAAGTGTCATATATGTACGATATAGCTTTTACTGAGCATGACGGGAGTCGAAGACATACATCGAGACTAGAGCCTCTAAAGGTTTCAAAGTTTTGTATGTGTTTCCTTACATAGTCTCTTATTTGCAGATATCTAAGGAGGTTGTTTCTTGGTAATTTATATTTACTCTGTATTTGTGCAAGGGAGGCAAATGTGTCTCCAATGTACAAGTCTCCTATTGTGTGAATGCCTGCCTCCTTCCAGAGTTTAAAAGTGCCATCTAGATTAGATGGTGGAAAAGTAGGGTTTCCAACAATAGGCAGAGCATAAGATATGGGAGCTAGATTGAAGTGTGCTTTAATTTGTTTCCAAATGCGCAGAGTACTATGAATCACTACATTGCTATTATATAAAGACTTTTCAATAGTGGAAGGTGACAGAAGGATGGCCCCTATCGTGTAGGGTCGACACGCCTCTTGTTCCATCCGGAGCCAGCTTGGTGGAGTTGCTGTGTCATCTAGCCAGTATGTCATAATCCTAATGTTTGAAGCCCAGTAATATGATATAAAATTTGGGAGTGCTAGACCCCCCTCTCTTTTAGATTTGCAGAGATGCCTCTTGCCAATTCTATGTGTTTTGAAGTCCCACAAAAATGGGTTTATAATTGAATCTAATTGTTTAAAAGAATGACTTGGCAAGAAACACTGGAATATTCTGAAATAAGTATAATAGTTGGGGTAAAAAGACCATTTTGATGGCATTGACTCTGCCCAGTAGCGATATCGGAAGAGTCCTCCAAAATTGTATATTCAGCTGTAATTTAGACAATAATGGAGGAAAATTTGCCTTGAATAGCAGATTGTGATGTTTCGTAATCTTAATTCCTAAATATGTAAATTTCTCTGGAGATATTTTAAAAGGGAGGTTCTGTAACCAAGAGACATCCTGTATATATATGGGCATTAATTCGCTTTTATTCCAATTTATCCTATATCCAGAGAAAGTCCCAAATGTGTTAATTTTCTCTAGTATCTTTGTAATAGTGGCTTCTGGCTGAGTAATATATAATAGAACATCATCAGCATATAATGATATTTTACTTGTACATTTTTCTGATACATAACCATAAATTAGAGGATCTGTGCGGATACTCTCAGCAAGAGGTTCGATTACGAGGGCGAAGATCAAGGGAGACAAAGGGCAACCTTGTCTTGTACCTCTATGTAGATTGAAACGGGGGGACAGTATTTGATTTGTGAGGATTTGTGCACAAGGATTGTTATAGAGGAGCTTGACCATTGAGATGAATTTTTGCCCGAATTTAAATCTTTTCAAAACTTCAAACAAATAGGGCCATTCAACTTGGTCAAATGCCTTTTCTGCGTCGAGTGCCAGAATAGCGAGCTCTTCTTTTGGTCTATCAGTAGAGTACATAATATTGAAAAGCCGTCTGAGATTGAAAAATGAATTTCTATTTGGTATAAAACCAGTCTGATCTGGATGTATTAATTTATCTAAAAGGGGGTTCACTCTGTTGGCCAGGACTTTGGAAAACAACTTTCCATCTTGGTTTAGCAGGGAAATTGGGCGATAAGAGCCCACTTCCTCTGGGTGTTTATCTTTTTTATATATCACTGTTATGACTGCTTCTACTAATGTTGGAGGTAGGACACCATCATTGTTAGCTTGAGTGAACATCTTATGTAAGTATGGACAGAGAATGTCATTAAACATTTTATACAGCTCGCCTGGGAGGCCATCAGGGCCGGGGGCTTTGTTATTTTTGATTGAAGTGATGGCCCTTTGAATTTCCTCAACCGAAATTTCAGAGTCCAGCTGAGCTGACTCTTCTTCATCTAATTGGGGGAGATTGCATTTATCTAAGAAATTTTGCATAGCAGCGTAGTCTACATTTTTGTTGGATGTATATAGGTTTTTATAGAATTCTAGAAATCGGTCATTAATGTCTTTAGGTTTAATCAGAACCTCCCCTTTATCTGATTTAATTTTGTGTATTGTGCGATCATTTTGCTGTTTTCTAAGTTGCCGCGCTAAGAGTCTATGTGGTTTGTCACTAAACTCAAAATACTTCTGTTTGGTGTATAAAAAAGCTTTACTAACTTTTGCTGAGAGTATCTTGTTATATTCATACTTTAGGGATGATATTCTTTTATGTAAATCGACAGTTGGTGTTCGAGCATTCTCTTTATCTAGCATACTAATTTGTTTGTCTATTTCTAGTAATCTGGCTTTATTCTTCTTCCTTCTGAATGCTTCAAATGAAATAATAGAGCCTCTAATGAAGGCTTTAAATGCCTCCCAAAGTATAGCAGGAGAAGTCTCTGCATTGTCATTAGTTTCAAAATAAAAGGATATTTGAGCTTTTAGATATTCACATAACTCTTTTTCGGTTAGCAAGATAGGATTTAATCTCCAGCTCATTTGTGGTCTCACCATATTCTGAATAGCTAAAGTGCAGGTGAGAGGGCTGTGATCTGAGGTCACGATGTTATGATATTTTGCATTTGTGGCATATGGCATCAGTTTTGCATCAATGAGAAAATAATCTATCCTGGTGTATGAGTTATGTGCTGCTGAGTAAAAAGAGTATTCTCTACCAGTTGGATTTGCAATTCTCCAGACATCAGCCATGTTAGTATTATTGATGAAAGTATTAAGGAAGATACTTGAGTTACTTTTCTCCATTCTACGAGTAGAGGACCTGTCAAGGTATGGATCCAAAATGCAGTTGAAATCCCCTCCAATTATGAGATTTGTTTGGGACATATCTGGTATGAGAGACATCACTTTTTTAAAGAATGAAGGGCTGTCTACATTGGGTGCATATATGTTCAATAAAGTGAGAGGCGTAGAGTATACTTCCCCAGTTACAATCAGATAGCGGCCTTCTTTATCGGATATTGTGGTGCCATGAATGAAGGGAATATTCTTCCGTATCATAATTGCTGTACCCCTAGCTCTAGCAGGGAATGATGAGTGATATATATTTCCTATCCATTTACATCGTAACCTGGTATGAGAGTCATTTTTCAAATGTGTTTCCTGTAAGAATATTATGTCCGGTGATAGTGACTTGAGATGAGCCAAAACCTTCCCTCTTTTGATCGGACTATTCAGACCACGCACGTTCCAGCTGGCTAATGTAAGACCTCTACTTCCACCATCATTTATACCATCTTGTGTTGGCATAATTGGGTTATCTGTCATAACTATTACTGGTATTTAAATAGTAGTGGAACACATTGACCTGGTTCAGCTGACAAGTGATATATATTAGTAAATCCATTACAGTTGCATAGCAAGACAGCATATTGACTTGAGTGTAGAATTGCACATGATGACTTGAAGGTAAACAGAATGGGTGGAGAGAGAAAAAGTATAAATAAAATGAGAGCGAGAGTAAAAATAATAGAAAAACAACACAGAGACATGACCTAAGCTTATCTTCCTACCCATAAGCTGCAGGTAAAACTAATTTTGGGGAACTATATAGAGCCCACTGCTCAAACTCCCACCAACCCCCCTACTGTATATGAAAATGATTCAGATAGCGCGTCATGATATGGAATTACACCACTGAAAATCTGGTAGCTACACCAAAAACTGAGATAATTTGTCACATCCGAGTTAGTTTTGAAATGTAACCGGGCATTAAAGCCCTTGATAAGAACATTGCTGCTATTGTATTAGGACCTCCATAACAAAGAATTGCCTTAAAAAGAAAAAAGAAACAAATTAAAGTCCCTGGAAACCAGAAATATTTCTTTATTATTTAGCATTTTGAGTTCATCACATCACAGGACCCTATGTTAATAAGCTACCAGCCAAATTTGAACGATGATGAACGTTGCAAAGTATATAAATTTAGGTTTGACAGGTGTGGCAAAACGCATGAGATTTCATTATTTTTTAGAGTGTACTTTCTCCCGCGGAATGTGTGGGCGTGTCCGTCTGCAGCAGGGACATTTATCTCCTCCGAGAGAGAGAGCGCGAGAGAGAGGGGGGGAGGGAAACGGAGAAAGAGATCAAGTTACACAGCACTTGCGAGTGTGTGTGTGTGTGTGTGTGTGTGTGTGTGTGTGTGTGTGTGTGTGTGAGAGAGCCACCAGCCTGTGTGTCTCTCGCTCTCTCTCACTAGTCGAGAGAGAGAGAGAGAGAGAGAGAGATAGAGAGAGAGAGAGAGAGAGAGAGAGAGAGAGAGAGAGAGAGAGAGAAAAGCACATGGCCTGGCTGAAACCCACACCTTGCTAATCTCAAAAGCATAGCGCTTGGCAGACGCACACAGAGGGAGACGGACAGCAAGGGAGCGCTGTCACTGGGGGCAAAGAACGGACTTGCCATAGGTGGGTGCGGATTGCGCGCGTGTACAAAGGTTATATAGAGCTTATGACGTCATAAGCTCCTGCGTTTTAGCACCTCACGCACTGCTGTCTTCAATGAGGAAGTACTTTGTAGAATCTTGTAGAAAAGTGGCGATTTTAAGGCTTTGGGTTGAAAGTAATGTATAATAATTTCGGAGGCACAAAATTACTAACATAAGACCCTAAATAACATAGTTAGAACGTTTTTGTGGATTTTGGTTTCCAGGGACTTTAACTGTTTCGGCATTGGTAGTGACAGTAGTATCATATTTAAACAAACAAATAGCCTACCCCATGTCAGAGGGAAAAAGAAAACAAACAACAACAAAAAAAAAAAACAGTAGAAAACATTCCACTGCTTAGGCTAATTTACCATATTACCAGAGAAATGTTGTCTCAATGGAGTAGGCTTTGACTTTAAACGTTGCATAAGTAAACCTCAGTCTCTCATTCACATCCAGACCTCTGTTTAAAGGGACAAAAAAATAAAATAAAAAATGCCTTAAGAAGAAAAGCATTAAAACCAATCTAACTGTGGCAGCATTAACACTAACAGTATCATATTTAAACAAACAAATATATAGCCTACCCTATATGTCAGAGGAATAGAAAAAACAAAACAAAACAAAAAACGGTAAAACATTCCACTGCTTAGGTTAATTCCCCATATTACCATTTTTTTTTTCTTTCAATGGGGCAGGCTTTGACTTTGAATACTGTAGTCAAACTAAAAATCAGTCCCTCATTCATACTCACACTCAGACCTCTGCTTTAAGTGACAATCTTCCTCTTAACATAGTCCCTCATTCATACTCACACTCTGCTTTAAGTGACAATCTTCTTCTTAACGTAGTCCCTCATTCATACATTACTCACACTCAGACCTCTGCTTTAAGTGACAGTCTTCTTCTTAACGTAGTCCCTCATTCATACTCACACTCAGACCTCTGCTTTAAGTGACAATCTTCTTCTTAACGTAGTCCCTCATTCATACTCACACTCAGACCTCTGCTTTAAGTGACAATCTTCTCGTCGGGCGAGTCTGGATCGGCTCGTTCGTTTGTTGTGAGCTGGGATGAAGCTGTGTGCGATTCTGGGCTTTCTGCTGTGTGTTTCAAAGTGTGTTGCACCCAGAGTCTATTTTTGGAATCCCCCACTGTTGTGCGCCAGCTCCCAGCGCCAGCGCGAAAGCGTTTTCGCCAAACCATTTTCATGAGAATGGATTCCTCACGCTTTTTCCTGCTGTTTTTGCTCGGCTTTCTCTAGTCTGGAGAGCACTGTCGCCACTTAGTGGGTCGGTAAAATAGGTTATACACATTCAATAGCTCCCATATTTTTATAGGAGATGTAAAAGGGTTTGACGAGTTAACTCGTCGACGGCAGTCAACCGTTGTTTTTTTTTTGACGAGTTAACTCGTCGACGGCAGTGAACGTGTTAACACTTCCGGTGGTCACGGCGCGAAATACAAAAGAACGTCAGAAGAAGAGAGTTGTTTTTGTAGCGGACAGTGCAGGGGGTAAAACAAAGAACATAGCCTACTACTTTGAGCTCGGTACACAGCAAGAAAGCGGAGTATCCACTGTTAGCCAGGTCAGATAACGTTATTATCGACAATGACGAGCACTTTCTTGTAAAACATACCTGGACTCCAACAAAGAAAGCTTCAGATGGTTTTCTCTCCTCCGAGCGCAGCGAGAGCCACTTACCTGCAGATGTTAACGTAATTCCCTGGAATGCGAGAATTAACGAGCCAGTTACATGCCGTTGCATTCTTATGGCTCAATTCCACCACATTTTACAGCCCTGCACAGCCCGTCACCACTCGGCTCTACTTGCTTCAACCCGATGGACGTTCTGCTTCGACCGCCCTTCATCTGCCCCCGCCCACACCTGGTCGTCACAGCGACCGCATATCTGCCCTCCACCCATGTTCTGAAATAGGCTATAACATAACGTTACAATTAAATCCATACACAGAACTTTTAAACTGTTTATGAAATACTGGTGCCTCTAAATTACCTACAGTGTGTGTGTGTGTGTGTGTGTGTGTGTGTGTGTGTGTGTGTGTGTGTGTGTGTGTGTGTGTGTGTGTGAGAGAGAGAGAGAGCAGTGCTGGCATGATCACAGTCCTTGATCCTGGCCTGAGCAGCCAGCTCATAGCATCACAGCATGTTGGGCGGGTGTTACAGTGTACATGGGCAAAAGTGACAATCGACCAGGAGAATGGATATCACTTTGTTGTTAGTCAAAACTCACAAGCGCTGCACGAGGGACGGGCGCGAGGGACGGGGGTTGCGCTAGAGTGAAGCCTCTACCCCCGCGGCCTCTCACCAGGCAAAACCGCGGCTTCACCAGGCGCCTGCGGCCTAGCGGAGCCGACGCAGCACTAACTACACAAGCGCTTCAGAGCAGCGGACTTTTGGACAATTGAAACCACCGCGCCGATTTTATTTCACCAGAGGCGAAGGCAGCAAAACAAAAGACTGATAGAAAAGCATAATAGAAGAGAAAAGAAGGTAAACTGGTATGCAGCGCTGCATTGACAGTCAGTAGGATATAGAGAGTAAACACGATTCTGCCTGACCAATCAGTCGCCTACAATGTTTTCACGTCACGGTATGGACCCGGGTTGGCAGAATAGAACCCCGACGAGGCAGGTACTAAAAGTAGCCCAGCTCAGCCCCAAATCAAACCGAGCTGGGCCGGTTTATACCGGTGGGATGAGACCAAAAGTCGAGTCGAGCGGAGCGGGACCGCGCTACTAGCTGCGGTGGGATTGGGCCATTAGACATTGCCGTTTGCTTTTATTTGGTATGTTACATACAATTGGCTAAATTATTAGTTAATTCAGAGTTAGATGATATTGGAGCAGCCGGCCTTTTTCTTTTTCTTTTTTTTGCCGGAAGTCGTCACATGACCACACAACCGGGTCAAATGGGCGTGGCTACATAAGGTGAATAGTAGCCAGTACAGTTCCAAAAATGACTTGAAACAGTTGCGTCCTTTGTCTAGAGTTGATGTGTGCCTTATCTGGGACCTGCTATATGCTAATGTGAGGAATGCCTACAGTGCTGCAGCCCTCCCACCACTGGGCAGATCTGATCATAATCTGGTCTGCCTGGTCCCTCAGTACACACCCCGGGTGCTGACACAGCCCACTACCACCCGCTCATTCAGGAAATGGACACCTGAGGCAGTTGTTGCTCTCAGGGACTGTTAGGAGTGTACAGACTGGAGCGTGCTGCAGGAGTCATATGGAGATGACATCAATGACATGACACACTGCATCACTGACTATATTCACTTTTGTATGGATAATGTCATTCCCATTACCACTGTACGCTGTTACCCTAATAATAAACCCTGGATTACCAGCGACGTCAACTACTGACTACCTAACCGGAAGACCACAGTACGTAAGACTGCGGGACTGTGTCTCCGAGACGGTGGTGAGTGGTAACGGGGGCCCCACAGGGGACCGTTCTCGCTCCTGTCCTGTTCCCAATTTACACTGCAGATTTTCAGCACAACACAGAGTCATGCCACATACAGAAAGACTCGGATGACACCGCCATTGCGGGGTGTATCAGGAGGGGGCAGGAGGAGGAGTACAGGGGCCTGGTCGAGGACTTTGTCGGTTGGTGTAAGAGGAACCACCTCCAACTGAACACCTCCAAGACCAAGGAGATGGTGGTGGACTTTGGGAAGCACGGGACTCCGGTCCGGCCGGTCTCCATTGAGGGGGTAGATGTGGAGGTGGTTCGCTCTTACAAGTACCTCGGAGTACACCTGGATGATTCAAGATTCAAGATTTTTATTGTCACTCCGTAGTACAAGTATCACGTGTGAAATTCTTGTGCTGTAGGCTCCATTACAAAAATAAAATAAAAAAATAAATAAAAACAAGAGGCAACAAGCAATAAAGCAGTAAGACACGCCACAGACAGTGGCGTATTCACTGCACATATGTGCAAATGGCATGAACATACTTAAACATAATTAAACATAATAACATTCTGTTAGGTGCAATTAAACATACTATTGAACATTAGTCATACGTGATGGTAGCAGCTGCAGTGCGGTACAGTACGGCTACTACACTATTTGTATATGTTAAGGAGTCTCGTGGCCTGCGAGAAGAAACTGTCCCTCAAGCGATTTGTGCGTGCTCTTTGGACCCTGTATCTCCTCCCTGAGGGTAGCAGGGAGAACAGACTGTTGTGGGGATGGTTTGTGTCTTTGATGATCTTCAGGGACCTCCTGAGACACCACTGGTTGTACAGATCTTGCAGTTCTGGCAGCTCACATCCTGTTACGTGCTGGGCCGCACGCCTCACCCTTCTTAGCGCCCTGCGGTCCATGGTGGTGCAGTTCCCGTACCAGGTGGTGAAGCAGCCAGTCAGCAGGCTTTCAATGGTGCCTCTGTAGAAGTCCCTGAGGATTTTTGGCCTTAGCCCGAATTTCTTCAGGCGCCTGAGTCCGTGTAGTCGCTGTTGGGCCTTTTTGACAACAGTGGCGGTGTGGTTGGCCCATGTCAGGTCCTGGTGGATATTGACTCCCAGGTACTTGAAGCTGTCCACCCTTTCCACCACTGTGCCGTTGATGGTGATTGGGGGGTGTGCGCCCCCCCCTTCCTTCTGTAGTATACAATGATCTCCTTTGTCTTGGAGACGTTCAGAGAGAGGTGGTTGTCCTGGCACCATTGTTCCAGGGCCTCTACCTCCTTTCTGGCTGTCTCGTCGCTCCTGGAGATCTGCCCCACGACCGCTGTGTCGTCTGCAAACTTCACGATGGTGTTCGAAGTTTGAGTCGCCACGCAGTCGTGGGTGTAGAGGTCATACCAGAAGGGGCTGGAGACGTACCCCTGTGGCGCTCCTATGCTGATGGTCAGTGGGGAGGAGGTGAGGTTGCCCACTCTCACCACCTGGCGGCGGTCTGTTAGAAAGTCCAGGATCCAGTCACACATTGCTGTGCTTAGTCCCAGATCCTTGAGTTTGCTTACCAGCCTGGAGGGTACTATGGTGTTGAATGCTGAGCTGTAGTCCACGAACAGCATTCTCACATAGGTGTCCTTCCCCTCCAGGTGGGAGAGGGCGGTGTGGAGCACGTGTGCTACTGCATCCGCTGTGCTCCTGTTGTGGCGGTATGCGAATTGTAGCGGGTCGTGGTCTGGGGGGAGTGTGGCAAACTGGACTGGTCACTGAACATTGACGCACTCTATAAGAAGGGCCAGAGCTGGCTCTACTTCTTACGGAGGCTCAGGTCCTTCAATGTCTGCAGTAAAATGCTGCAGATGTTCTACCAGTCCGTGGTGGCCAGCGTCTTCTTCTATGCTGTGGTGTGCTGGGGAGGCAGCATTAAACAGGGGGAAGGTGGCTGGACAAGCTGGTTAAGAAGGCTGGCTCTGTGGTGGGTATGGAGCTGGACTCCCTCACAACTCTAGTGGAGAGAATGTCCTTGGCCAAGCTGCTTTCCATCATGGATAACCCTTCCCATCCTCTCTACAGCACTCTGGTGAGCCAGAGAAGTACCTTCAGTGGCAGGCTCTTGGCTGCAAGAAAGATCGTACCAAGAACACTTTTGTTCCACGGGCCATCAGGCTGTACTATGCCTCCCCATTGTGCAGGGGGCGTGGCCCCAGCAACCTGGGCCACTGAGACTTGAGACTTGAGACTTTAGTTTTTAGTTTTTATTTGTGTATGTACAGCAGGCACTTTCTGTATGCATATGTTTGTGCACTGCACAGGCACAGGCACTTTTTTACCTCTCTTATCTCTCTCACCATGTCCCTGCCAGGACTGGCTCTTTTTGATCTCGTTTATCTTTTTATTGCCTCTTCTTTTTTAGTATTTTAACATGCTTTTTATCTTTTATCTGTCTATCTATCTATCTATCTATCTATCTATCTATCTATCTATCTATCTATCTCTGTTCTAACCGGTGTCAAAGAGTCTAACTCAGATAAGGTTGGCTGATAAGTGAATTGGGAGGGATGCTTAGGGACTGTGGCTTGACATTGTTGCCAGGAATTTAACTGGCCATCATTTGGGAACCTGGCTTTCTCTGTAATATTCCTAAGTAAGTTTAGATGTTATTAACATTGGTGAATAGGGCTGTTCATAGGTTCTTCCATACTCCACATGGTCAGCCCAGAGCTGTTTGCTGGATGCTGTGAAGCTAGCCTGCTGGATGCTGTGAAGCTAGCCTGTGAAGCTAGCCTAGTCTTGAAGGCAGGAATTCCTTTTTTAATAACCCCTAGGTGTCTTTTACTCTAAATATTTTCATTTAAAGTCTTTTCCCTTTTGTAGACCATATCACTGAGAATCCAATTTGCATCAAACATATTATTGAATAACCAATAGAAATGCCAGCCTGATGGGTTTAAAGTCCCTCTAAAGTAAAAGAAATCAGTTGTTTTACTTTGTTTCGAACTTCGGATTCTCACACTATGCCAAGCTGCACCTCGCAGCGAACCCACTGGATACCCCTTTAGATTGTCCGCCTCTGAGACCGCTGCTAGCTCTTTAGCTCTTAGCCAGTAGCTACCCCCATCTTACCTGTTCCCTCAACAATCACGAAAAGGCGGACGAGACTGCGGGGCAACATTCTTCGACCCGGTTCTCTTCGCCAGGAATGGCGGGACCTGTCAGCATCCATGTCAGTTATGGATGGAGACGGGGCATTCCGTCAATGCACCCGGTGCAGGGCCGAGTTGGCGTCAGACGATCCCCATGATCTGTGCATGGTGTGCTTGGGACCGGAGCATGCTACACGTGAACTCACAGACACACTACTGCCGTAAATGCGCGACTCTCCTCATGTCGATGTGTCGCCATCCTCAGTGGGGAGCTGCCGCCCAGCGGCCGTCACGGCCCAGGCTTTCCCTCACGCCCCGGAGTGTGCTGGCTCCCTCCCCGCGGGGTGTGGAGGTTACACCGTCTACCAGGACTCGCCGGAGTCCCACCCGCAATGGGGCGACTCCCCGGTGCCATTGGATGTTGCCAAGGGCAGCCTGGAGTACGATCCTATCTATGATCAGGATGACCTCATCATACAGGTCCAGGTAAGTGACGACGAAGGGCAGGACAGCATGTGGTGGGTAGAGGCCACTCCCGCCCAGGAGGTTGAGGAGGAAGCCCATGTTTCCGCCGGCGAGCCGTATCAACGTCAATTCAGGGAAGTGCTAACTGCAGGGCGCCGCCACCCCAGAGGCCTACACCGAACTCCGTATGGTGACGGATTATGCCCTACGCATGGTGGAGTGTGTGGCGATGAACGCCGGGAAAGGCATGGCCTTTTCTGTCCTCACCCACCGCCACCTGTGGCTTAACCTCACCCAGCTCTCCGAGCCAGAGAAGAGGAGGCTGCTCAACGCGCCTGTCTCCCCCTCTGGCCTCGTCTGTCCGTCAGTGGAGAACATGGCCCAGCAGCTTGAGAGGCAGCAGAAGGACTCAGCGGCTGTGAGGTCCCTCTTGCCACATAGGCAGCAGGCTTCCCGCCGTCCGCCGCCCGGTCCCTGAGCGGGCTTGGGGCCGCCCTTCTGGGCCCTCTCCCACCCGCTCTCCTGTGCAACGCCCCCAGGAAGGGGCCCCAGGTGCTTACTATTCAGAGCTCTAGGGCTACCTCTATGCGCTCTCAGTACGCCTACAAGTGGTGAGCCTTTGCGCGCTAGTGCGCGGGGTGAGACGTTCTCTGCTTCCTGCAGTGCTTGTATAAGGCGGGTCAGTCGCCTCAGCCCCTTAAGGTGTATGTGGCTGCGATTTCTGCCTGCCACATGGAGTTCGAGGGGAAACCGGTGGGGAGCCTCTTGCCGGTCTCCCGTTTCATGAAGGGTGCTCGCAAGTTGCGGCCGCGGGTACGGAACATTTTGGGACTTGGTCACAGTTTTGGAGGGTCTCTCGGGTCCCCCGTTTGAGAAACTGTGGACTTGAAGTTCCTGTCCTTGAAGACTGCGCTGCTGTTAGCCTTGTCTTCAGGTAAAAGGGTTGGCGACTTGATTGCCCTGTCGATCCAACAGTCTTGCATGGTGTTCGCTGATGACGAGCAGAGGGTTATGCTTCGGCCCAACCCCGCGTACCAGCCTAAGAACATCAATGCCAGCTTCAGGTCTATGGTTGTAGACCTGGCAGCTTTCTGCCCCTCCTTTCAGCTCGGAGGAGGAGCGGCGTTTAAATGCGATGCCGCGGGGAAGGCTCCCCCGGAGGGTATTAAGGCCCACTCTACGCGAGGTGTTGCGACATCCTGGGCGTTACTGTGTGGTGTGTCAGTGGAGGACATGTGTGAGGCTGCCTCATGGTTTACCCACCACACTTTTGTTAGGTTCTATAGCCTTGATGTGGCCAGCGCGCCCTTTGCGCACGCTGTTTTGTGAGCCGCCAGGCGGTAGTGCCTTAGTCACTCGTTATGCCGTCGGGTTGCCATGGGCGAGAGCCATGTGCCCCGTTGCCAGACTTAGGTCTCAGGGTCGCATGAGGTGCTTCCATGCAGCAAGGTTGGTTGTATATCGGCATAGTGTGAGAATCCGAAGTTCAAAATCAAGTAAAACATAGGGGTTGTTCTACAACCCAGGTTTTACGAGGGAGAACGAGGATTCTCACACACCCAGCCTTGCTGCCTTCGCTACGGAGCAGCAGGGTTGCTGGATGCTTGTGAGTGATACGTGTTGGCTATTGGCACGGACGTGACTCCAGTCACGGGGGCGGAGCGGGTGGCCGTGTCATAGCCAAAGCCAAGACGCCTTCAGGTGTAATGGGTGGTTCTATAGTGGTATAGTGATGTTATAGTAGTCACGATGAGATTGCTAGTTTTATATACATCTTGAAACATGACTTTAGGGGGTCTTTAATGATTCGATTGCAGTGGTCTCTGACTCGGGTGGAGGAACTTGTTTGGAGTTTTTCTTTGCTTTAGCTGACATGGAAAAGAACACAGTTGCTCTTGGTGAGTGGTGTAATTCAACATTTGCTCTTGTTCTCCAACAGCATCCTTAAGTCCACGGAGTTTGGGGCGTCGAACGGCTCTTCAGCCCAGGTATGGACCCATAGAAAAATGACAAATGAGAATATTTGGTTTATAATGTATTGTAAGTGGTGGACATAATTTATTATAAGTTCAGCATTCATAATGCTTATATCTCCAAAGTGACAACAGTGTTTGAAAGAATAATCTTTTTTGTTTGACTTGCAGCCAGCAAATACTTCTCACAAGTGCTCATAACTGTGTTATAGTATACAATTGCTAATAACCTTATAGTGCTGTTACTTTACTTAAAGTTCACAAAGTCGCGCTATAGCATATCATTGATGTTTATTACAATACATTAAAGATACAATATGTAACCTTTAGCATTAGCATTATATTATTATAGTATTAAAATATCAACGAGTAGACCTATGTTATTATATATATATTTTAGTTATGCACTTACATTATCCCAAATGTTTCCAAAAGTGCTCAAACCCAGAGAAATACATAATTTTATTCAAGGACACGGTCAGGTGAGTCGCTCGTCGATGATGTCATCACAGAGCGCCAGCTGTTATCCAGATCTCCAGTCAATTCATGGACTATTTTCTTACTTTTTCAAGTCACATCACTGTCACTTTTTAGATAGGCTATTGGTAGTTTTTAACTATATATTTTGACTGGATGAAGGATTTTCGTCATCGGAGGTCTGGATCTTAAGTTATTAGTTAGTTATGTTAGAGAAGCAGAGTAAACACCTTACCTCGCTGAGGCCCTGTGTCCACCGAACTCCATTGGAAAAATTAATAACACAGAATATGCCCTCTGTTCCCACTCACCCACAGCACAACACACACAATCTCCGCAAAAATAATAAAAGCAAAACAGAAAGGAAAAAACAAAACAAAAACAAACATACAGAGCACCTACAGCAGGCAGAAGGTTAATACTGTAGAAATAGGTATAGCAGGGGTATTTAGATATAATAATAAATAGATAAAGGCTTATTACATGTTAAGACCTAGAGAGATATCAGTCCATGCTAGTCCGTAGAGACCACTCCGAAGGGCCTTTTTTTGCTCGTTTTAATTAGCGAGTCTGTTTGTTATGGAGAGGAGAGGACTCTGGTATTATCCGTCTTGTGGTAGAAACCTTGTGAACGATGAACCCTGAGGGAATCCTAATCTCAATTAAAAGGGCTTGCATAATTCCACGCTACTGCACGATGCCATGACACCCCCTCTTCTGTTATTTTTTTTGAGTGTGAGACCCCTAGCGGCAGAAAATTACATATAGTATGTTTAAGTCCACCACTTATACTTTATAAACCATGTTATAAGTTTGCCAAGCTTGATTACATTTATAAAGAGTTTTATAAAGCCTTAATGCACTATACTGTGTTATGAATGTGCTCATAATGCATTATAGACATGACCTTCAGAAAGTGTTACCGAATCTTCCTTTGTCAAATAACATGTAGACTGTAAGTTTTTGCAGTGCCTGATTGTAACAGAGGCTGTCTCCTCTCTCAGGACGTGAAGCCAGTGGATGTGTTGCTGCTCGAACAGAGTCAGAAGCTACAGTCAGAGAGCTCATCTTTACAGCTCAGCGGTGAGTCCACACACACACACACACACACACACACACACACACACACACACACACACACACACACACACACACACACACAAACACTCTCTGGGTTGACCCTGCCAACTGGCAAAAAATAAAAATAATAATAATTATATATATATATATTATATTGCATGCGTACCCCATTTTGTCTTCTGTCAAATCACTGACTGCTTGGTTAAGACTCACTCCATTAATGAATTGCTCATGCAATTATATGGTGTGTTTGTCAGTTTGAAGTGTTTATGAGTGCAACCATGATAACTTCATGTTATTTGCATGATCTCATATTTTGCATTTTGAGTTGTTGGCTAAGAGTACCCACTGACAGGTTCAGTTTAGCTAGCCTTTTTCTGTGAACTCTGCATGCTGTCTGATGGAGGTAACTGGTGGCTTGGAGGGGTTTTGGATACAGGAAGAGAGCAGAGTTTAGTCATGCCAGACAGGGCAGATAGCAGGTAAGATTCTGCCTGTGTCCATATCCCATGACATGCCTGCCAGACGCCTCCCTTCACCACGTCTCAGTGTCCATACCAGCCAGGGGCCACACATATTCCAGCACATACCTTTTTTTTTTATAGATATTACTTTCAAATCTTTCAAAACAATAAACAAGACAAACAAACAAGCTCAGACACAGGGGGGAAAAAAAACATATTTGACATTTAGTATTGTAACGTGGTGCTACCAGCCGCATAAGGTGCTTATGTGCTTGTACAAGATATTATGCATGGGATCCTACGAAAGGGGTTGATGGAAAACCATCCAGGTAAGCCCTCTGTCACCTCTAACCTCAGTCACTAGTCATTCTTAACTTCATCAAAGTAAGCCAAAAAGGGGTCCTAGATATTTGAGAACCTTCTAAGCAAGTTGGCTCTCAGGAACCTCAGTCTCTCCATCTGTATAACAGAGATCATGTCCATGTGTTTGGACCCAGGAGCAGAGACAACAGAGTCGGGAATCAGATAAACGTCTTTTACTTTCAGACTTGAACACAGGAACAAATAAACAAGAAACAGCAATAAAGCTTAAAGCTAAATCTAGCCTATACTTGGGTCGGACGGCCGACAAATAAACTAAGTCTTTAAGACAGAATATTCACAAGGAAAGTCCAAAGAAAAGTCCACTGAAGTCCTTCAGTATATGATCTCGAATGGGAGTAGCCAGGGCACAGCAACAGCTTGGCAATGATCAGCACCGGAGTCTGCAAGCAGAAGTGGTTATATACAGTAGGCTGCCAGTCAGGTGCAGAAAATCACAGTAAATCAAAAGAATTATGTCATGGCCCTTCCTATAGGCTAGTCTCTCCCGCTGCTGTTATGAGCGCGGGAACCCTGTTCAGCACCATGGACAGTGACGGCCCGGCGCGTCCTGGTTACCCGCGCTCTGGCCGGTTCAGCACCTCGGACAGCTCCTTGACCGCGGCCTGATGCAGGATCCCTGAGTCGTGCTCCCAAGGTTGTGTCATGAACAGAAGGTGAAGAAGAGGACTTCCATTTCTTTAAAATTAGTCTTTTAGCAACAGTTGTCCCCAGCGTCAGAGATTGCTGCACGGTTGTAGGGAAGTTCAGAGAGGACTCCGAGCAGCCAAAGATGGCGAGTTCTGCCTCCGGCTGCAGGGTTACTTTGTAGGCCTTAGAGTACCAGTCAAAGATTTTGGCCCAGAATCCCGTTAGTGAAGTACAGAACCAAAAGGCATGAGATAGTGTGCCCTCTGACACCTGACACCTGTCAGCACATACCAGGTTGAATTAATCATCTTTAACACTAGAAATGCCAATGAATTTGGGGGGTGTACAAGACCAAGCCATTAATTGAACAGGGTAAATATAATTAGACTATACTGTATGTATACTATTTGCTTGCATGATTGAGAAAATCTTACTCTAACATCAATGGTTTGTACAAAAATTGGGTCTCTGAAAAGTCATGGGGCAACATTTTGAAAGTGAGATTCTCCATTTTTTGTTCAAATCAAAACATTTGTCAGTTGACAATAATGTACTAGGCAGAGTGTTCATTTTGACAGAAGCTTTTGACTTTGTTTTAGTCATAGTCTTTTGACTAAAATGCAATTTTTGTCTTCATATTTCAGTGATCTGAAATGTTTAGTTTTAGTCTAGTTTTAAGTTAAAGTGTAATGCATTATTTAAATAACGTATTCTCTTCTGATTGGATCTCTTCCAAATTCATCCCTCCCTAACATTTTCATCTAGTTTTTATTCATTGATGAAAATCTCAATAGATTCCCTCATCTTTTTTGTCATCACATCTATGTTTTTATTTAGTTAACATCAGTGAAAAAAGGTTGTTTTAGTGTAGTTTTAGTTTTAGTCAACAAAATTAACACTGACTAGGTGTATTCCTCAACTCTAATGAACAAGTAAAACATTTTTTCTTTATTGAGAAACAAAGGTAATTGTTTTTTAATCCATTACAAATATGGAAAAACTCATGCATAGTTGTTTTTCCTGTCCGTTAGATTATTGCAACTCTCTGCATTGTGGTATCAGTAAAATACCACTCTCCCATCTACAGCTGGTACAAAATTCAGTTGCCAGGGTTCTAAACGCAGACATCACATCCCTTCACAGGCTGTTAATCCATTTTAGAATTCATTTTAAGATTTTACTGGTCAAATTCAAAGTGTGCAGCCAGGTTTGGCGTCTAACTGCATCTCTGATCTTATAACTGCCTATGAGGCAAAACCCAGCCCGAGATACTCTGGCAGAATCCTCCGGGCCTAAGGAGAAAGGGTGATCAGGCTTTTGTAGTTAATGCCAGAGAGGGGAAAAGTACACACATTCTTTATTTAAGTATAAGTACATTTACTTGTGTAAAAAAAGACTGATACAAGTAGAAGTACGGATTCAACTAACTAAGAGTAAAAGGTACATGGTCTGAAATGTAATAGATTATAAAAGCAAAAAGCTTTTTCTGTGCAAAGCTAACTGAAACTATTAGTCATATTAATATAATTTGAAGACTATTAAGCTTAAAAGATCCCCTCCAAACATGTTATAAGATGTATGAAGACTATACTATACAGTAATTACTATACTATAATAATTTGTTTGATATATGTTTTGAAAATGTAAGGGGTAGAAAGTACAGATATTTGTGTTCAAATGTAGCAAGTAAAAAGTTGTCAGAAAAATCAATAGTAAAGTACAAATACCTGAAAATCCTACTTTAAGGGCGGTTTCACATCTAAAAGTCCGCCAGGTGTTATGCCGAGTTTTGCACCCCAGCGCCGGCAGCATCCCCACCTCACGGGAGTATATTGTAATGATTTATACAGAAATGTAACTGTTTAAAAGTGATATAATTGTCTGGTAGACGTGACCTCCCTGATTTCTGAGTTAAAACAGCCCCGAAATATGTTGTGGATGCAATTCTCGGCCGGGATGCGGAAATGTTCACGGCACGTGTCCCAGACGCAAATTAGAGCCGTGCCAAAATCATCTGCGCCCCAAAATGCCTGCGCAAACGGGATTTGGGCGGTCTTAACGACCAGAATTATTCACAGGCGTGGCCAGGCAATGCTGGGCATTACGTCAATCAAAACCAATCAGATTCCTGTCTCGCAATGGCTGTTAGCGCGAGGCATGCAATATGCTGTAATTCTCTCCATGCATAATAGAGTATACTCACTCGTGCGAGGACAGAGATAGCTTATTGACAGATTGTCTGTGGTGCCAACGACCCTCCGGGTTATGAAGGTAAATAGCCTATGTCCATTGTCCAACAAGTTTTCTCAATTAATTTCCCTCTTTGCGATGTGATACAAGTTTCTCAATGAGTTTTACTTTGTTTCAAACTCAAGCTCTCACTCTAGTGCCATCTTCGCTGCGCACGCAGCCACTGGAAGAATATTATTTTTGCTCCAAAAATTATCTTTATATAAAAACAAACCACCTACCAACAGGTGGCGTGGTAACCCTGGAACTGAGGCGGCCACCCACATTCCTTTCCCCGTGACGACGTCACGTCCGCCCAGATTCCAGGAGGCCACTCCTTCGTTCTTCCAGCCCGCTGAGGACGTATTATTCAAAGCTCTGTGTGCTAACTAACGTTTGCGCTCTCTAGCCGAGCTAATTCCGTCTTATTGCCCGACTAAACAAGTCGTACAGTGGACGAGATTCTTCAGGCTTCGGGGACCCGTTCCTGCATCTCTTCACCAGCGGCGACGGACAAGCTCATCAAAAGCTAAAGGGGGCCTTGCCTTTTATTGTGTTGTTGGCACATTCTGCTTAGGCTACCGCCGTGTAGCTGGCATACGTTCACCCCGGCTGGGGTAACGTTTGAATCTGAGAGTATTAACTCAAGTGTGTTGCCGCTCTCACTGCTTAACTAGATAGCTAGATTGCATCCGTGCGAATAGCATCAACTAGCTTCTCCTCGGCCGAGGAGTTTATTCCTAGAGTGACTAGTAAGCTTGGCTCGCGCTTGTCTCTCTTGCTTACGATAGCTGTGCTAGTGGTTTCACGCTTGTTCTCTTGGCAGGTCGTGTTGCCGCCTTCCCTTAACGGGTCAGGCTATTAGCCGCTTTCGTTACCGTGACACATGCATGTTCGCTAGCCTCCGGGTGGCTTACTGCCTAGCTTCTTCAGTTTTCACACTTGCTGCCTTCCCTTCGGGTCAGGTTATTAGCCGCTTTTGTTACCGTTGCACCTGCATGTTCGCTAGCCTCCGGGTGGCCTACTGCCTAGCTTCTTCACGCTAGTTTCCTAGCTTTCTTACGGTACTCCCACTAACCGGGTACAGCCTGCGGGAGCTTGCTGCTAGTTAGCTTGCTGTTTTCTCGTGCTATGAGCACGAGAGCGTTCGTTGAGCGTTCGTTGAGCCGCCCTCCGGGGCCCGCTGCTCCTCGAACCGCCCCACACCAGCGGGTGCGGCCTCCCCAGGGTCATGCCCCCTCAATGGCTACGCCCCACCCGGCCCTAGTGGGCCCCTCCTGGGTCCCACGTAGGGTTGCACGATATGAGGAAAAGCTGCGATAACACTGTTCAATATTGCGATGACGATATGACCTGCGATAAATAAATAAATGCTATAAACAAAAATATTAATGGGTATGGGTGCTCCGATCCGGCTAAGCCATGATCCGATCCGATTCCGATTCCTGGGGTCACGATCCGATTTCAGAATCGATTCTCGATTCCAACGATTCTCGATTCCAGAATCTAGAATCGATTCTCAATTATGTAGTTTTATATTGCAATAACACACAAAGGTAAATCCAAGACAGAAAATGACAAATGTATTAATGCTGAACTTCAAATTCAACTTCTGAAGTATTACAGTGAGGGCCTAAATTCATTTTGCAATACGAGTGTGTTAATTTAAGCATACGTATCAGTAAGTGGCACGGGATTCTCAAAGCCTGTGTTGAGGGTCATACGAACAAAAATGCACTCTTGAAGCTAAAAAAAATCCTAAACCAACAAGTTAATTATTTACATTTTTCCTTCAATGTAGAAGTAATTTCTTACACATGAGATTACTTTTAGCCTTTTAGTCATAACGATTATTGAAAGATATTCCATATTCCAGACTGAAATGTTATAACAAGTGGAGTATTGGCCAGAATGACATGAACATTTGGACACTTATTAAGCCGGTATCTTGCATGTTGCGTTCATGTGCACTGTAAAAAAAACTTTTTTTTTTTTTTTTTCGATAACACGTGACTTTTGCGATGTGTTCATCGCACATTTTCATATCGCGATGACGATGAAAATACGATAAATCGTGCAGCCCTAGTCCCACGGCCGACCAGGATGCGCGGCCCTCGTCCCCAGCAGCGTGGACGTGGGGGTGCGGGTGCGGCTGGTAATCCGGCCCGCTCTTAGTCACCTTCTTTGGGGGAGGGGGGGACTATGAGCCCGCTGACGTTGGAGCTCAGCGCCCACATTCGGCTCGGAGCTCAGCAGGGACCTGCCCAGTCCACCCCTTGCTGGCGCTACGCGCCCGGCAGGGACGGCAGCTCGCCAAGGTCTTGGCTCGGCGCCAGCCTTCGGCTTGTAGCTTTAGGGACAAGCCCACCGTCCCCCCGATTCGGCCGTGGAGGGGAGGTCCATGGACATACTCCGCAAGGAGGTTACTTCGCTGCTCGCCAAGGGGGCGATTCGCTCCGTCCCCAAGGCAGAGGTGCGCTCGGGTTTCTATCACAGGTACTTTGTCGTGCCCAAGAAGGACGGTTCCATACGTCCAATTCTGGACCTTCGGCGTCTCAACAAGACGCTGAGGAAGTTCCCTTTGCGAATGCTCTCTTTCCCCCGCCTTTTCAATGCGTTGAGGCCGGGGGATTTCTCGACGACGCTCTCATAGTGGCGGACTCGAGGGTCCGTGCCATGGAACACACCAAGATGGTGACAGATCACTTGCAGACCTTGGGGTTTTTGGTGAACTGGCAGAAGAGTTGCCCCGTCCCAACGCAGGTGGCGACCTTCCTGGGGCTCGAGCTGGACTCTCGGGCCATGCTGGCCCGCCTTTCGCCAGAGCGAGAGGCTCGCAGTGCGGACGGCAAAGACTAAGTCTGTGTCCCTCCGTCTCAGTGCATGTGCTCCCACTGGGGAGGCTACACATGCGCCCGTTCCAGATCTGGTTTCTCAGGCATTGCCTGGACCCGGCCAGGGACCGTCATCACAGGGTTCCTCTGACGTGTCTGGCCCGGCGGGCGCTGGCCATTTGGGCAGACCCCCGTTACCTCTCGAGAGGCACTCGGTTGGGCCCTGTCCCGCTCAGGTTGGTCATTCGCACCGACGCCTCCCTCTGGGGATGGGGTGCGGTTTGCGGGCGCTTTTCGGCGAACGGCCGGTGGAGAGCTCAGGAGCTTCGCCACATAAACGTGCTAGAGCTGGAGGCGATTCGCCTGGTTCTGGTTCACTTCCAGCGGCTCATACATGGGCGTCATGTTCTGATCCGCTCTGACAATACAGCTGCGATCGCCCACCTGAACAAGCAGGCCGGTGTGCGGTCAGAGGCGCTGAACCGGTTAGCGGCGGAGATTCACCTGTGGGCGTTTCACCTGTCCCCGTTTCCTTTCGTTGTCAGTGGTTCATGTGCCAGGCCGGCTGAATTTCGGGGCCGACCTGCTGTCTCGGGGCAATCCCCGTCAGACGGAGTGATGCCTCCACCCTCAGGTGGTGGAACAGATTTGGGCCAGGTTCGGCCGCGCCCACACTGGATAGTAGAGGCGATTGCTTTGCCATACTCTACCCCCGGAGGGTATCAAGGCGCATACGCGGGGCGTTGCGACGTCTTCCGCATTATTGCGCGGTGTATCGGTGGAGGACATGTGCGCTGCAGCCTCATGGTCCTCTCATCACACGTTTGTTAGGTACTACAGTCTTGATCTTTCCGGTTCGCGTTTCACGCATGCAGTACTCTCAATGGCGAGAAGGTAGTGTCGTTGCCTCTCCAAATGCCACACGGTTGGGCATGGGCGATTCGCCATGCGTCCGTTGTTCACCGATGCCTCTCGGGTCGCTCTGAGGAGTGCTCCCGGCAGCAAGGGCGGTTGAATTTGGCACTAGAGTGAGACCTTGAGTTCGAAATGAAGTAAAACGTTAGGGTTGTGCTACAACCCGGGTTTTACGAGTGAGAAGAAGGAGTGGGCTGGAAGAAGGAGTGGCCCCCTGGAATCTGGGCGGACGTGACGTCGTCACGGGGAAAGGAATGTGGGTGGCCGCCACAGTTACCACGGTTACCGGTTTCAGCCTGTCGGTAGGTGGTTTGGTTTTACATAAAGATCTTTTTTGGAGCAAAAATAATATTCTTCTAGTGCCATCTGCGAAGATGGCACTAGAGTGAGAGCTCTTGTTCTCACTCGTAAAACCTGCGTTGTAGCACAACCCTAACGTTATAGTTGATTGCCTCACTGAATTATCTGCTAATACCCAATTTTAGCAGCATAATTTGATGTCTAGGCTGTGCGTAATGACATCTCCAAAAGGAATTCTACTTTGCGCTGCGCTGCACGGAGATTATGGGTGCGAGGTATTTGCGCGTAAGAGGTCCTTTTCAAAGCTCTTAGTGCAAAGTAATTGCCTGCTGCTGACGATAGGGTAATGCCATCTATCCCACATTTTAGCGCTGAAACGCCTGCTTTGGCATGTGGCAGCCAATGCCCAGTACAATTATCACAGGCATGCGCTTGTGTCCGCCCCCAATTTGCATTGCGCACGGCGTTAAACGAGCGCAAACGGTAAATTAGCGCTTTTGGGAAGATAGGGCCCCAAATCAGTCATTTTTATAATAGGCTACTGCCATCCAAACTCAAAGCTGAAGAATGCCAGCCTGCCAGCGTGTACCGTTCTCACTTGCCTAGAGCGCATATTTTACATCAAACTTCAGAAATCTGTCAGTTTAATGCTGCCTTCCTTGTCGGCAGCGATACAAGCCTAGAACAATAAATGGCTGATGGAGAATGAAATTCCAGAGCCAAAAGGTAAACAGTGAACCACTTGAAGGAAAACCAGTTGTAATGAAATGATGGAGCCAGGAGTCAGAAGAAGTCGTCTGATATGATGTATTGAACATAGATCTTGGCCAAGAGATGCACTCTTGTATATTCACGGATGGATACACAGGCTTACATACATTGAACAGAAACTCAAAGACACTTATAGGACACACATCAGATAACATGTCTTGACGCACATCAGATTGTCTTGACGCACACTGGAAGGCCATTCAGTAGACTCAATCTATCTGTTATTCTGGCCCTGTAGAGAGCACCGTAGCAAGGTGACATGACATCCCAGCATTTTCTCCATCAATGGCTAATTACTATTTATGGATCATTAGGAGAGACTGTTCAAGGCAGCATACATTCAACATAAAAGCAGCGCCTATTTCCATAAAATATCCACCTTTAGCCGACTGGATCGCCTGTCATTCTTTTGCGCACGGTGCGTATGTCCACCTGATTTGGCTATCAGCGTCTTATCACTCCATTCATATAATCTTATCACTCCATTCATATCAGCCAGCATGCGTTGCCGGATAATTAATAATTAATGGACTATTTTGGGTGACATGCAGCATGCTCTCCCGTCCCTCTCTTTCATCCTCTCCGAAAATAGCTGGTAATAGCTGTCGGTATTTTTTCCATTTGACTTTTATAACATTGTCGGACCATATTTCAATTACAAGCTTGCTCTCCTCCTCTCCCCATGTGCTCCGACGGCTCATTTCTCATGATTCCTTTGATAATAGCCTGGTGAAACGTCCTGTATTTGGTCCTAAAGTCCGACCGAGACCACCTCTTTTTATCGGACCAAGGGCCGGGCGTTTGGTCCACACCGTGGTCCGGGGGAGGTTTTACACCTGTCATTTTGGTTCAGATCAAACTGGAAAGTCCGAAAGTTCGGACCAAATGAGGTAGGTGTGAAAGCACCCTAAGTACAGTAACAAAGTATTGTACTTAGTTCCCTCCCATCTCTGGTTAATGTCTCCAGGCTATTTTGAATTGCTGTTGTTGCCCATCGTGTGACATTTGATTTGTTTTTTCTGTACCTTGTAGGTGCATCAGGGCGAAAGGTCAACGAGTCATCAGAAGGGCCTCAGCATCTCCTGGCCAACCACATGAGCACCAGCCTGCAGGGTTCCCCCCCTCTTCCCTCCCAGCTTCTCCTGCGCTCTGGCAAGGGTAAGGGTGCCTCTGAGGACCCCCCCACCACTGCCAACGGCACGCACCACTTCCCATCTTCAGGAGTGGGCATAGTGGGCGGCCAGGACTTTTTCACTCCGTCCTCGATGGCGTCAGCGACCACTGCCTTTCCCCTGGCAGGCAAGATAGCGCTGAACTCCCTGCTCCATCGCCAGCTCATGCAGACCTTCTACTCCAAAGCCCTCCAGGACTCTGTGTCCTCCTCCAGCACTGCCTTGCTCTTCTCTCCAGCCCACTACCACACAACCAACTCTCTGTCAGGCAGGCATCAGCACCACAGCCAGCAGTCGTCTGCGGGGAGCCCGGACATCAACGGGTTGGCGCCTTCTCCCAGCCAGTCAGAAGGAACTGGGAGCGTCTCTGAAGGTGAGGACATGGATACTGCGGAGATCGCACGGCAGGTGAAGGAGCAGCTGATCAAGCACAACATCGGCCAGAGGATATTTGGCCACTATGTGCTGGGCCTGTCTCAGGGCTCAGTCAGTGAGATCCTGGCCAGGCCCAAACCCTGGAATAAGCTGACCATCCGGGGGAAGGAGCCCTTCCACAAGATGAGGCAGTTCCTGTCAGATGAACAGAACATCCTGGCCCTGCGCAGCATCCAGGGACGCCAGAGAGGTGAGCTTCATGTGGGGATGAGAAACAGACACTTTGGGCCCTATCTTGGCAAAAGCAGTAATATAGCGCTGGGCACAGCGCAAAATCGGAGGTGTGCCAAGTCATCTGCTATTCTCCATCGGTCTTAACCACCTGCATTATTCACAGGTGTGGCCTGGCAATGCCTGGGCATTAGATCAATCAAACCAATCAGATTCCCGTCTCGCATTCCCTTTAATACAGTTTGCGGGATGCATGCTGTAATTCTCTCTATTCATAATTTGGACATCTCACAACAACACCATCACATCATAATATATATCTGTTAAAACATCTGTGATTTGCAGCTTTTAATTGATACAATTCGGGTTCTTTGGTTGACTGGAATATAGAAACGTGTTTGCCACGTGGGAAACAGGGACATGATTGACAATAATATTGCAAGTAGGCTACAATGTCCAAGTTTTCTCAATTCATTTCCCATTAACCCCTCTTTGTATTTGTTCCTGTTCGTTTGGAGAGGGAGGGAGATGAGAGCTGACAGATGAATCTAGGCTACTCAAAGGGGTAAAATAATTGTAGACTAATATTATAGTAGGCTATTAATTATAGCATTCGTGATTAATTAATCTGGACGATGCAGTATGGTGTAGGGATGGGTATCGTTAAGGAATTAACGATACTAGTATTCTTATCGATACTGCTTATCGATCCGGTACTTTAACGGTACTTTTTGTTATTTTTAAGAGGAGACAGGAGGGAAAAAAAGAGACAAATTAACCTGGTCACAGTTAGGTGGCACTCATTTATCCGTTCCTCAGTCATTCTCCCACTAGCTGCCATGGTGAAGGGGTTTTTGCTTGGACCAGCAGTAGAGGGAGGAGGGGTGGGAGTGGGACTGGGCTGGTTCATTGTACTGTAGCTGCAGGCTCAGCTTTAACAAAAAAAAGTTGCAAAATCTTAATGGGTGCGTTTTTATTATTCATTTAAATATCCTAAAACATCCTTCTACCACACTGTGCCAATACCAACATTCAGATAGGGAAAGCATCATAAAAATAAAGCAAGACAGTATCTGTCTGCTGCACTTCCCCCCAAATCACTAAATATCCCCCCTGCTCTGAAAGTAAAATTTCTGAACGACAACTGAGATGATGACCGTCACCTGACGATTTATATCAGACTGGATTTATGATGATTAACACACCCAAACAGCGGGGAAATGTTTACTACTCTCGTCTTAATCATTACCACGTTCACATTATAGTTACCTGATGAGGTAGACTGGGTAATGCAACCGTGGCATCATTGACAGGAGATGATGGAGGGCGAGCTAGCTTGTCAAAAACTGTGCATTTCTCCGTTTGAATTTGATGCACTTTGGCTAAGTGTTTAGACAAATTGCTCGTGTTTCCACCTTTACTAGTGAAGGATTTATTGCACTTGCTGTGACAACATGAGTTGTCACCATCGACTCGATAAAAGTTTTTCACTGAATAATAGTTGATTGCCTCACTGAATAATCTGTTGTTCCGCAATTTTAGCAGCAGAATTTGATGTCCTGGCCTTTGTATTTTAATGGGACATCCGTGCGTAATGACGTATCCAAGGATTTCCCCTGCACTGCGCTGCGCAGCGCGGAGAGTAATGGTACGCTCAAGCGCAGCTGGGTATTTTTGCGCTAAAATTTGCTTTTCAGAGGTCTTAGGGCAAAGAGTTGCACCGTGCACGCATAGGGATGATCGCAAACATGAGGATTTAGCGCAGCCATGCCGGGTTTAGCATACGGCACACCCACAGCTGCGCCGAGCAAGCTTACATTTAGCTCCTGAATGCTTCACATCGGCTCCTGAATGCTTTACGTCAGCTCCTGAATGCTTCACATCGGCTCCTGAATGCTTTACGTCAGCTCCTGAATGCTTCACATAAGTTCCTGAATGCTTTACGTCAGCTCCTGAATGCTTCACATAAGTTCCTGAATGCTTTACATAAGTTCCTGAATGCTTTACATCAGCTCCTTAACACTAGCGTAGCCAGACTTGGCTCATTGGGTGTGCCACAGAAAGCCAGGGTATGCCAGGGAGTGGACCCAAAAAATGTGGGTCTTTTCAAACCAGATTTAGAGGAATATTAACTCATTGAGTGCCAGCCACTTTTGGAGAATGGACGCTCCCAGTGCCAGAGTTTCAGAGCTTTTTTCAGTGATTTCTCGAGGCCCACAGAATATTGTGTGATATTACTATGTAAACAATGAACACGCAAAAAGAACGATGAGACTCTTTTCTATCATCAGCAAAAACAGGTTTATTGATATCATTTTCCGTTCTTTAGTTATCAGCCGGAGAAGATAGCTTGATTTAACAAAAAAGAGCAGTTTTTTTCTAGAAGCTGAGATAATGGCCCTTTTGTGAAATTAAACATTTCAAACACATCACTGACTCTGAAGCTAATTTTCTGATGTAGTCACACCTCAAAAATAATTTCCTTCAATAAAACAGTGAAGGCCAGGGAATTTTGTTTGGCAGAATAATATTTTTAGCTGCAACCAGCAGCGCTGGCCCCTGCGTGCGCTGCTGGTTGCAGCTTCTTGCTGATCTTGATTTGCTGCTGGTGGGCATCGGATATTCTGGCTTGCGTTTGCCAACCCTGTCCTGCTGCCTGGGTCTGTCTGCGTGTTGTGTGCTGCTCTGCGTGCCCCCCCCCCCCCCCCCCCCGCCTCAACTGCACACTCCTCCTTTTAGGAGGTGGCTCTCTGCTGAGTTTGCTCTGCACTGTGAAGGGTGCGCGTCGGCGACATCCAGTTTTTTCCACGTGTGTTTGTCACCGGCTACTACTGTATGCTTCCAGTTGAGAATAATAACGGCTGATCATGCGAATGGGCTGTCGGCGACAGCCTGTCGCAGCGGACATGGAGGAGCTCAATTGTGGGAGCAGATTGGCTGCTGCCTGCTGCAGGCACATCTAACGTTAAAACGCTTCATGCATATCGATGCATACGGATGCGATGCGATTTCCGTTTCCCCAACGACTTATTCTCTGTTTTTCTCTGCCTTTCTGTTAACCTGGAGAGCACTGTCGCCACCTAAGGGTTCTGTAAAATAGGTTATAGACCTCCAATAGCTATAATATTTGTACAGGAGAGGCAGAAGGCTTTGATCGACGCCCCACCGTCAAAAAACGCAATTGACGAACATGTCCGTCCTTGGCACTCTACGTTACTATTTGAAATGACGAACATGTCCGTCCATGGCACTCAATGAGTTAAGATAGGACCATAACCATAACCATCAATGTTTGCTCCTTTTTGCACTCATTATTAGCAGGTAGAAGCAGTCAATTAAATTGTATTTTTTGGCAACATGTAAAACCACTTTGGTATCTCAAAAAAGTCTCACCTACTTTTTCCAATGAGTGTTCTAGTCGGGAAAGAACGCAAGTTTGGTTGGTATGCAGGTTCGTCTACTGCAGAGAGATCTGTAGCGTTCTCAGTGTCCTCTGACTGCTGCTGCACAAACCGCCAGTGTGTTTTTGGCTGCGTCCCCCCGCTGTTATTAACGTTATTGTTTCGGCTGCATCATCTTCATCATCGTCTGTCTCTCCACTGTCCACCACCAAGCGTTCACACCCAAAGCGCTTCCATTGTGCACAAAACACAGCACACGGAGTGTTTTTTTGTGCTCCGTTTGTTTTACCCCTGTAGTCGTGTGCAGTATCAGAACACAACAAGCGCGTCGATTTGGGTAGGGTTGCTAGGGACAAGTCACAACCAACATTTCAGGGTGTCCAATTGTCCCTACCAACTTTTAAGCAACCTTATTTGCATTATCTTTGGAGTGCAGTTATATAGGTCATTTAGATTCTCTTCCCATATTTTGCAAGGATAGAATTGACCCGACCATTATTGAGTGAAATTAGTTTGCAATATGTTCAAAGTTACATTTACCCCTGTTTTTCACAACTGAATGGGCCAGTCCAATTTTTTCCCCTGAAACTCACGTTTGATTGGCTCATTTGGCTGATGACCAAACAAACGCCCACCCACACACATGGCTCTGACACACACTAACATGCCGACATGCCGCCTCCTCGCCCTCCCGCTCGGAAAAAGAGAGACATCAGAAATTTTGAGCGTCCCCCTGCAGCAACTGTAAGTAACGAACACACCACTAATTTTATTACTGAAAGTCTGACGCGCATCACGCGTCGCATTTGTGCCCCAGGCTGTCAGTCAAACTGTTGAATCAGGCTAGAGGCTGTAGATAGGGACTTAGGAAGCGCTGCAGCCACTGTCTTTTGTTATTGTTATTGTTTTGTCTACTACTACTACTTTGAGGATGGTGTTGGTTGTCGTTTTGCACTGTTGTATGTATCGATGAGAAACAAGTGTCTGAGGATGCAAGACAAATTTCGGACTCTGTCTGACAATAAAGTAATATCTTATCTTATAACGTTAAACTGTGTGAACCAGCAGAGTATCATTTTACATTACAGCTGCTAACCTGCAAAACGCGAGCAAGAAGATGCTAGAGAAAAGTGTCCTGTCCAGTTACATGCATGTGTACATGTTACATGCATTGTTACACCCCTATTTTGGATGCATGCAGAAATGAGAAAATTTAAAATGAGGCATTCTATAGAACAGAAAGAAAACAAAGTAATGTCGCTATATTTGGACTGGTGGGCTTACTGATGAATGTGAAGATGTTTGGATGCATGCAGAAAACCAGAAAAGGAAGAATACTATAGAACAGAAAGTTGTAATAGGCTGAATGTTGTGTATATTTTGTTGAAATATATTGATGGATATGAAAATGCACTTTCTGTTTCACTGTAATATTACTGGTAAGTGAAAGTTAGTATAAGTCAGTGCACATTCTTTTATGCATGGTGTGTGGGTTTCAGTGGCAATGTTTTCTTTCCAAACCGGCTGTTTGTGAAAGAACATGATTAGATGGCTAAACCTACAGTTTGTGTTTGTTAGTTACAATTATGCTGACAGGACACATAAATATGGCTAAAAAAGGTTAAAAGAAACCTATTTTTTTTTTTTTTTAAATTAGATATTCCTCTAAATATGTCTAAAAAAGGTAAAAAAAAAAAAACTCAAATTCTTTTAAGCCACCTCCCCTCCTGCCGTCCTCGACCCTACCAACTTTGAGACCAAAATGACGCCCTTGGAACACAACGACCACACGGACGGTGACCAGCTAGTTTTGTCTGTTTGATGTTGTTCACTGTCCACATGAAAGCCAGATTATTGCTAATTCTGGCAGCAACAGAGGTTGAAAATCCCTCGGGAGGAGAAAACGTAGGCTACAGTAGGAAGAGTGAAAAAGACGATCAGGGCGCTTTTCCTCAATGTTCAACTTTTTCAGCTTAAAAAGTAAATGCCCACAGCGCTCCTCCAAAAACAACAGACGCCACCAGCTCTGAAACGCCAGGTGCATTCAAGAGGAGCACGTCTAGCGCGTCCCAGAGTCGTGCGCGGGTCTGATTTTCAAGACCCGGTTCCGCCCGGCCCCGCGACGTGCAGTACCGACCCCGCTCCGCGAACCCGCTCATATGATCAGTCAGTACCGCAACCCACCCCGCCCCGCAGACATGAGACCCGCGCCCCGCTCCGCTTCCGCATAATATACATTTCTTTGAAGTTAAAGCAGCTACGAGCAACTTTTTCGATTGTTATTAAACAGTATAAATTTAATATCAATGCATCACATCTTACCTCTAATAGTCGACGAGACCAACGCAGATTAGTCTCGCTTGAGCCCCGAGTGAATCGGCCAGTGTAGTCTGTCTGTGGCCAGGGAAGATCAGGAAGTGAAATGAAACGGTTTGCAGCAGCCACTTCGGCCATAACCACAAAATAACTTCCAAAAAACCTGTTAGAATATAACGAGAGATGTTCGCGAGAGTATGCGTGGCGTTCACATTGTTTATGTTATGTTGCTAGGCAGCGCAAACGGCGAGGCAGGCAGCTGCGTTTCACTTCCGGGTTTCACTTCCGCGTTTCACTTCCGGGTAGCCGGGCCGGCGGTAAGGAGAGAGAGAGAAAGAGAGAGCCCCCTGTTAACGCGAGTTTAGACAGACACACACTTAATAATCATCCAAGGGAGCAATCTCCAATTCACACGGCTTTGGTCTCAACTACTATTATAGGTAAGATGTGATGCATCAATATTGTAATTATACTGTTTAATAACAATCGAAAAAGTTGCTCGTAGCTGCTTTAACATAACCAAAGTAACTGCGATCGTTTCACAATTAACACAGGAAGCGAATAGCTGTCTTTTCTGGCCGAGTCACTGACGAGAGCCAACAACGGTGGTCGGTGCAGTCGGACTGGGCAGGCATTGCATAACGTTATTTACAATTAAGCACATTGACAGTGTTTTGTCACTGGTGCCAGTACCAGCAGGCCAGCCAGGGCCAGGCAGCAGCTAAAGGAAACATGCTAGCCTTGCTGGAGCTAGCTGTCATGCAATGCAACAAGCTAGCTAGCATAGGTCTAGGTCTAAGATACTGAATGAAATGTACTAACGCTACTGAACTGAAGCCAGTCAGTGACCTACCTGTCTCTTGTGCCTGCCCTGCCCTGAGTGACGACCTGACCACTGACCCCCCCCTCCAATAAACAAGGCAATACTGCCACTTAGCTGCCAGGATTTGCAACTGCAGTATTTTCTCTGATTGTGACAAAGACGTCAGGTCGTCAGACTCAGACAAAAAATGAAGTTACACACTGACTGAATTATTATCGTTATATAAAAAGTAAATAAAAATACATATATTATACAACACCCGCGACCCGGGCCGCATGTTGTTTATTCTACCCAGATCCGAGCCCGCAAATAAAATGAAGACAAAATAACACCCGCCCCCCGCATTTTTTTGCGGGTACCCGGCGGGGCCCCGCGGAACCCCGACCCGATGCAGGACTCTGGCGCGTCCTTACATAGAGAATGAATTGCAGAAAGACGTTGGCAGCTCCAAAAACGCTATTGGTCTGAATGAACAAACACAACTTAATTTTCCCCCCTTTCTGTTTGGGCTACGCGCATGCTCTCGTAACGGGACAAGCCCCGTCTTTTATTGTCACACGAACACCACAACACATGCATGCGGCCACAACACACTCATGCTGACGGTGGCCGGTGAAAAGTGTCCTCTGCATTTAACCCATCCAGGCATGTCCTTTCCTCCGGGGGGCAGGCCAGGAGCAGTGGTCGCTTTCTCGTACAGCGCCCGGGGACCAACTTCGGATGTTGTCGTCACTGGTCGGATGACGATGACGATCTGATCTTCTGCATGTTTTTAGTGGGGGGGCTACAGTATATACGGAGGAACCCCCTGGGGGAGCACGGGGAGAACATGCAAACTCCACACAGAGAGAAACGCCCTTATGACGAGATACCCCACCTGGGCAGTAGGCACTGAAGATATGGGGGGGAACACAACCACAGCGCCCACAGTGTCCCAGGCGAGAATCGAACTCAGGACCTTCTGACTGTGAGGTGACAGCTCTACCACTGAGCCACCGTGCCCCATACTTTACATTTAGTTCCTGGATGCATTACATTTAGCTCCTGGATGCTTTACATCAGCTCCTTAATACTTTACATTTAGCTCCTGAATGCTTTACATTTAGCTCCTGAATGCTTTACATTTAGCTCCTGAATGCTTTACATCAGCTCCTGAATGCTTTACATTAGAAATGCACCGATCGATCAGCACGTGACCGGAAATGGTCGATTTTCAGCTGATCGGCCGTGACCGGTGACCTGCGCCGGTCAGTCTACATATCCGATTCTGTGTGCCGGTTGGCTCCCCCCCTTTTTCACATGACGTGCGCGCACCCCAAAGCACCGAGACAGGAAGCCACCACATCACACACACGCCGGCATACCCTCCTCATTGTGGAATCTTCTCACCGTCAGTGAAGAAGACAAAGCTCGCAGTTTGTCACACATGCAAGTTGAAAATTGCAAATTGTTGATTGCTCTATTGCTGACAAAAAGTGTGTTATTGTAAGTCGCTTTGGATAAAAGCATCTGCCAAATGAAGTAATGTAATGTAATGTAATGTAAAATAAGCCGTGGACAGAGAGGTGTGGCCGAGTCCCGCTCGGCTGGACTAAGTGTGCAAGGTTTTCTGTGCATGACGATCTTTTTTCGGATAACAGATTTAAAAAAACGCATACGAAATTTCGGACTCTGTGTAAAAACCGCCTGATATTCAGACAGAAGATCGTTAACTCATAACATTGCTGTATTGTGTATGCTTCTATGTACTGTTGACATGTTGTGCTGCCTTCTTGGCCAGGTCACCTTTGTGAAAGAGATCATTGATCTCAATGGGTTTTTAACCTGGTTAAATAAAGGATAAATAAATAAATAAATAAAATAAACTAATTTCCCCTTCTACTCAAGAGGAGTGGTCTGGAGCCAGGCTATAAACTCCTTGTCCATGGATCACATTTTGATGTTCTGTTGCACCGGTTTTCTTTTGGAAAAGTAAATCCATGATAGCTGTGGAATATACTGGCATTTATTTGTTTATATTCATTGTATTTGCACACAAAAATAAAAGCTTGGTCCAATAACCTGCAACACTTTTATTTTGAGATGTGTTTGAGCGAGATGGTCCTACTTCATGCAAATGATGAATTATTACATGAATCTTAATTTTCAAAGAAAGTTACAAAAATGTTTGTGTAAGCTGTCAATTATTGTTCTTAGAAAGAAAATCGGAATGGGCAAAAATCAGTATCGGCAAGTCAGAATATTCAAAAATCGGAAATCGGAACCGGCCAACAAAATGGCAATCGGTGCATCCCTACTTTACAGAAGTTCCTGAATGCTTTACATCAGCTCCTTAATGCTTTACATCAGCTCCTGAATGCTTTACATCAGCTCCTCAATGCTTTACATCAGCTCCTGAATGCTTTACATCAGCTCCTTAATGCTTTACATCAGCTCTTTAATGCTTTACATCAGCTCCTTAATGCTTTACATCAGCTCTTTAATGCTTTACATCAGCTCCTGAATGTTTACATCAGCTCCTGAATGCTTTACATCAGCTCCTTAATGCTTTACATCAGCTCTTCAATGCTTTACATCAGCTCCTGAATGTTTACATCAGCTCCTGAATGCTTTACATCAGCTCCTTAATGCTTTACATCAGCTCTTCAATGCTTTACATCAGCTCCTGAATGTTTACATCAGCTCCTGAATGCTTTACATCAGCTCCTTAATGCTTTACATCAGCTCTTTAATGCTTTACATCAGCTCCTGAATGTTTACATCAGCTCCTGAATGCTTTACATCAGCTCCTTAATGCTTTACATCAGCTCCTGAGTCCTGAATGCTTTACATTGAGCTCCTGAATGTTTACATCAGCTCCTGAATGCTATACCTCAGCTCCTGAATCCTTTACATTTGTGACAGCTCCTGGCGTTTCGACCCGCAAGTAGGCTGAGTCTGAAACTGCAGACTATAAGCTTTCAAATGATGTGTCACACACTGTAATCTGAAAAATATGAAGGAGGATATGCTTATTTGAATGTTCACACTCCGAAAAGCAAGAATCTGAGAGTTGATCTCAAAGTTGGATACATTTTTCACACCTAGCCAGCCAGGTAAGGCGGGAGTGGACAATAGCTCCTCATTTACATTAACCACTCCCAAACCAGCTGTCAGTCTCTCTCAGATGGGTTGTGTGCACTACACAAACCAGTAACAAAAAAAAACACTTCTCTTAAGTTAGGGGTTCTCAAACCCCTAACTTAGGAGGAGCACCTGAAGGCACCACACGGTATCCTACGAGCGCCAGTTTTGTGATTGAGGCACATCGCTCATCATTTTTACTTACATTTTTACTTATAATAGCGCTACACAGAGCTGAATTCTTTGTTATCAAAGCAGAACTCTCTTAAATTAATCCTATTTCGGACTGCCTGCCCTGTCAGCGGACGTCTGTGGATTAGATCTTGTAACATCGCTGGACGAACGGCTAGCTTGCTAGCTTGGCTGGGTTTGTTTGTAGCCCTGGGCCCAAGCTAGCAGTTAGCAGCCACGCCGGGGCTGTCCTGCTGTATCTGTCACCGGGTACCTCCCGTGTTGGCCTGCCTTCTGCTCTGCTGCGGGCCTGTCCGTCCCCCTACAGGATTCTCCAGCCACGTCGGGCGGCCCTGGCTGCGGGCGGCCCTGCCTGTCAACCTCCGCAGCCGGAGCTACGTCAGCTAAGCTAGTAGCCTACTAGCGCCCCTCGGCTCCCAGCCGACATCGTAAGGAATTCTACAGTCTACTCTTGCTACCTCTATTTTGCTATTACTTTGAACTAACGCCTAAGTGCAGCTGTTGAAGAGACATATATATCTGTGGCCTGGATGAGCCATAGCCAAGAGCCACACCGCTACCCTCGCAAACATCACTCCTGCTGAGGCTAGGCTAGCCGTCTAGCTAGCCTGCTCAAACTAAAGACGCATATCAGAGAAGCTAGCCGTCTAGCTAGCCTGCTCAAACTAAAGACGCATATCAGAGAAGGCACACTCGCCGGAGTGCTGGTGCCCCAGAAAAGACGCTTAACAGTGAATGCGTGTGCTTTACTTCATTGCTAATCCTAGCTGGGTTTGTCTGTAACCCTGGGTCTAGGTATTAGTCTATCAGTCCAGTGGCTAGCTACCAGCTTGCTAGCCTCTACCCACGGCTGCTAGCCGCACCATAGTACATCCAAGTGCTTATCTCTCTTAACTTTATTTTTGTTATCCGATGGCGCCGATTCCGCTATTGTCAGATTGCTCTGGCTGCCATCAGATGAGTCGGAAAATCATTGAATTGGAAAAGCGGATTTCCTTATTATACCAAATTCAAGACGATGAGCGGCTTTTAGACTCTTTGGTCGAGGATGCTTCACGTCTTGTTGAGCCAGACCCACTGGTCAGATCACAGCCTGACCTGGATTTAACAAACCGATACTCTGCACTGGATCCCACCCCCCCAGCCCACCCCTCGGACGAGAAAGGCGGCCACCCGAACAGCAGATCCACGCGCCGCAAGCTGTTGGAGTCTGCAGTAAAGAACCACCACAGACGGAGTACACCCATCGTCCTAGAGCTGCAGTCGCCCACCTGCCCGGAGAGAGGGTCCACCATCGACGCTCCTGTTTCATCTCCCGGGAATGATCCCGCTCCGGCTGCCGCGGATGCTGTCTCGTCTCCCGAGAACGAACCCGGACCTGCTCCCCACCTCCACCCCGGGGGCCACGGTGATGTCTCACCAATCCCGAGGCCGGTCGACACAGCAGGAGAACGGAGGAGCGGAGCCGCACTTGCTGATGTCGTTCCCACCCGCCCCCCCATCATCTCCCCCGTTGCTAATTCTTCCTCATCAGACTTCCCGGTATGTGAAACTCTTATTATTGGAGACTCTATTCTACGTCATGTCTCCGTGGCAGACTGTGAAACCAGATTCCACCCAGGTGCCAAGGTGGCAGACATGAGCGATATGCTCCCGCGGATCATACCTGAGTTATCTCGGGTTAGCACGCTGGTTATCCATGCTGGCACAAATAACGTTGCAGATGGCAAATCTGAACTACTTAAAAACGCGTATACTGACCTGATCGAATGTCTCACTTGGACTGGTAAAGACTATATCATCTCGGGCCCACTGCCGTGTTTATACTCAGGAGACATGAAGTTCAGTCGTCTTCGCCAGCTTCATTTATGGCTTAAAGGGATCTGTGCTTATTGGAATATCCCGTACATTGATAACTTTCTACTGTTCTGTAATAGGCAGGATCTTTTCATCAAGGATGGACTCCACTTAAATAGAAAAGGTGCTAAAATGCTGTCTGCCAACATCAAATCTACACTGGTCTCCTCTAGATGGGAGCCAGACACCAAATGACGGGACTCACATCCAAGCCTCCTAACCAATCAGTCTCTCGCACTCTCTCAGCTCCGGCTTGGGTTACTGTTAAACCCAGAACAGTCATATCTAGACCCATTATCTAGCTATGTATCTTCTAATGCTGATGGCTGTTTTGCTATTACAAATGGCTGTATTAATAATGACTGTTCTGATTGGAATGCTATGTGCGATTCATATAGATTCAAGATTCAAGATTCAAGATTTTTATTGTCACTCCATGGTACAAGTACCACGTGTGAAATTCTTGTGCAGTGGACTCCGTTTACGACATAGTACAAATAGGCAACAGCAATAAGTAATAGGCAATAAGAAATAGGCATCAATAAGCAATAAGACAGCAATAAGGCAATAAGAAATAGGCATCTTATAAGCAATAAGACAAGTCGGTGGCTTATACGACAGTGGCATATTCATTGCACATAGGTGCACATAGGTGCATATAGTATTGCTATGTGTGATTCGTATAATATTGCTATGTGTGAATCATTTAATATTGCTGTTCTATTCCCGTGTATGGTAAGACTGTCTCGCCGCTCTTCAAGACCAAGGGGAGTCACGAAGGGCAATCTGAAAATTATACCCATCTCTCCTGCCCCTTCTGTCCTCTCAAATAGTCCCACTTTATGGTCCATTCAGGAGTTTCATGCTACTTCGGGGCTGAAATTCCTGCATCTCAATGTTAGGAGCTTGCTGCCTAAAATGGATTTTATCAATGTATTAATTAATGATACTTTGCCTGATATCCTTGTCATCTCAGAATCATGGCTCTCTAGTAGAACCCCGGATTCGGATATTTCCATAAATGGGTTTAACCTTTTTAGAATTGACAGGAAGGCTAAAGGGGGAGGAGTAGTGATTTTTGTAAAAGATCATTTAACAGCTTCTGTTCTAACTGCCTCCTCTGTCCCAAAATGTTTTGAGTGTATTATTTTAGATGTCTGTGTCGGGGGCGATATTCACCTTTCAGTAGCTGGTGTATACCGCCCACCCTCCGCACCGAAATCAGCTTTTGAAGATCTCGGAAAAATATTATCCAACTTCACCGCTGGTGAACTGTTAGTGTTGGGTGACCTAAATTCCGATTGGTTATCTGAAACATCTGCCAGTCTGAAACATCTGTGCCTTGAATTAGATCTATCCCAGCTCATCCAACATCCCACTAGACCGAATGTAAAAAATCCATCTAAATCCACTCTCATAGACATCATCCTGACAAATAGACCAGTTAAGTACCCTCTGAGAGGGGTTTTTGCGCAGGGAATCAGTGATCATTGCCCCATAGCTTGTGTCAGATTGACCAAAAGTTTTAAATCTAGTGGTAAGTTTATAAGAAAACGTAATTTTAAATTTTTTTCAGATCAAGCCTTTTTACGTGATTTATTTTATTCTGACCTGGAGAGATCGTGTCTGATTCCTGACCCTGAGTTAGCATTAGATTATTTCTCTTGTGTCTTCAATCTGTTCGCAGATAAGCACGCCCCCTACAAAAAACTGAGAGTAAAAAATCGCTCCAGTCCTTGGTTCTCAGGGGTCATAAAATCAGCATTGCGACTTAAAGACTCCGCTTGGGCAAATGCTAACTCAACTGGTGATCCTGCAGATTGGCTTCACTTTAGGAAAATGAGAAATAAATCCATTTGTATAATCAGAAAAGCCAAAGCGGATTATTATCTAGCTGCTAGCTGTAACACTTCCAACTTCTGGAAAACAGTTCAAACTCTCAAAGCCACACCTAACTCTACTCTCCCCCCCCAGATAAACGTTGATGGTAAAATAATCTCAGACAAACTTAATATGTGCAATACTTTTAACCAGCACTTTGTATCCGCGAGCTATTTGTTTGAGAGGCTCACTGATAACACGGCCCCCTCGACCCCCGCCCCCATTGGTGATCGCCCGCCTCCGCTGGCGATCCCCGCCCCAGTTGGCGACCGACCGCCCTCGCTGGCGACCCCCACCACTGTAAACGAGCGACCACCTCCATTGGCAACCCCCGCCTCCATTAGCGACCGTCCGCCCTCGCTGGCGTCCCCCACCACTGTAAACGAGCGACCGCCTCCATTGGCAACCCCCGCCTCCATTGGCGACCGTCCGCCCTCGTTAGCGACCCCTGCTGGATATCGCCCGCCCCCGCTGGCGATCCCCGCCCCAGTTGGCGACCGATCGCCCTCGCTGGCGACCCCCGCCCCTGTAAACGAGCGACCGCCTCCGTTGGCAACCCCCGCCTCCATTGGCGACCGTCCGCCCTCGTTAGCGACCCCTGCTGGCGATTGCCTGCCTCCGTTGGCGACCCTCGCCTCCGTTTCCGACTCTCCGCCTCCGCCGGTGACCCCCGCCTCCATCAGCGACCGCCCGCCTCTGTTGGCAACTTCTGCCTTCGTAGCCGACCGCCCGCCTCCGATGGCGATTCCCGCCTCCTCAGACGACCGTTTTTCCGACCAGTAAGTAGTCATGAAGTTTATGAGGCTCTCTCCAAATTGAATACCAGGAAATCCAAGGGTGAGGACGACATTCCACCGTTCCTTTTACGCCTTGGCGCTGACCTGGTCGCCCCCTCAATTGCCCATATATTTAATTTAACATTTGTCACGGGCGAGATCCCGGCCATATGGAAAACCGCTCAAGTTACACCCCTCTTTAAAGGTGGTGACTTGAGCGATCTAAATAATTACCGTCCCATTTCTAAATTGTGCTGCCTTGCCAAGGTGCTTGAAACCTTGGCGAATGTACAGCTCCGTGCATTTCTAGATACTTACAACATTCTTCAGCCTCATCAATCTGGTTTTAGACCCGGCCATAGCACGGTCACTGCCACATCCCTTGTTTTGAATAACATTCTGAATGGCCTGGATAGCCGCCAGCACTGTGCGGCTCTCTTTGTAGACCTCTCCAAGGCCTTCGATACAGTAGATCACAACATCCTGATTGCTCAGTTGTCCGCCATCGGATTAGACGACCCCTCAGTCAGATGGTTTACTAACTATCTGACTGGAAGGAAACAGTCTGTAATGGCGGAAAATATCAAATCCATTTCATTGGACGTCGGGAAGGGCGTGCCCCAAGGTTCCATTTCCGGGCCTATCCTGTTCACTCTTTATATAAATAACATTTTTCTTCCTTCTGATCTCTGCAATGTCCATTATTACGCGGACGACACAATCTTATATTGTTTTGGACCCACCCCGGCACAGGCCGTCTTATCTTTGCAGGCCGCTTTTGATTCGTTGCAACGGTCCCTGTTCGATCTTAAATTAGTTTTGAACTCCACTAAGACAAAGTGGATGTTGTTCTCAAGATCTTTAAACAGAAATGATAATTTGTGTATCCGTACGCTTCAAGGCGACCAAATTCAATTAGTCCATTCTTATAAGTATCTTGGTATTTGGTTGGACACCAAACTTTCTTTTCATGTACATGTAGAACATCTCACAAAGAATTTGAGGAGAAAAATCGGCTTTTTGTATAGAAACAAGTCTTGTTTTTCACTATTGGCCAGAAAAACTGTTGTCCAATCTTTGATAATGTCAGTTTTTGATTATGGTGATGTGATTTACATGTATGCCTCTCCATCCGTCTTGAAGCCTCTTGATGCTGTATATCATAGCGCTCTACGTTTTGTTACAGGTGATGCTTTCAGTACACATCATTGTATTCTGTACGAAAATGTGGGTTGGTCCTCCCTGTCGGAGCGTAGAGATCAGCACTGTCTGATATTTATTTATAAAGCATTAATTGGGAAACTTCCACCTTACTTATCCGCACTCCTTTCTTGTAACAGTGGAGGTTATCAAACACGATCGCGGTCCTATATCAGACTGTCTGTCCCACGGGTGCGAACCGAACAAGGAAAGACCGCTTTTTCTTGGTTCGCCCCCAACAGATGGAATGTGCTCCAGGAAAACTTAAAAATTGATAATTTGATCCTGCTTGCTTCTTTTAAAGCACTTTTAGAAAGCATTCCTCGCAAGGTGTGTTCATGTTTTATTTGAAATTATTTAATTATGCTCTTGATGCTTGTTATTGTCTGCTGTGTTAACCTGTAATTTTGTAACTGCTGTATATGTTCTTTGTACACCAGGGCTCCCTTGTAAATGAGAGCTTGCTCTCAAGGGACTCTCCCTGTATAAATAAAGGTAAAATAAAAAAATAAAATAAATAAATAAATAAATAAAAGTGGGGGTCCAGGGACCTTGAGGGTATTCCAGGGGTCTCCAGCAAAATTATAGGCTATATACTGTATATATTTTCACTATAATTCCATCCATAAGTAAGATGGTAATGGGTTTCATGCATTTCTGTAATATAAAAGATCTTATGAAATGGGGGTCTATGGTTAGTGGGGCGGCATAGCTAACCTATCGTTCATTTTGTGATAAAAGCACCAAATTGCAGATATGTCCATAGATATATTCTGAACAAAACTGGATATTGGGGCATCGCAAATTTGGTGGGCGTGGCAGACATTTTCCAAAATGGCCACCATCGATTTGTCTACATTTCCTATCCCAATGAACCCACATGCAATACCAGACATAATATAGATCTTAGTAAGCCTGAGAACCAAATACAAATAGTCATTCAAAATTATATGGACTTTTACAAAGTAATTGGTAATTTCATTATATTATGTGTGCACATTATAGGTCTATTAGTGTGGCTATTCATTTTGTGATAAAAGTAACAAATTTGGCACAGAAATAGTTTAATATATGTAGAAGACATTGCAGATTGGCATTTCTATGACTATTTCCCAAAATGGCCACCAGCCGTAGCTCAACATATGAGACCAATCATTAATTTTGTGATACAAGCACCACATTTTGCAGATGTGTTTATAGATATACTTTGAACAAAACTGGATATTGAGCCGTCACAACACGACATTTTTCAAAATGGTGACCAGCGGTTTGGCAACATTTCTTATCCCATTGGATCCACATACCTTTATTTATCCAGGGAGGACCATTGAGAGCATGCTCTCTTTTTCAAGGACAATTACAACAAATACCACAAATTAAAACAATACAAATCAAGAATAAGAATAGACTGTGGCATATATAAAACAATACAATCACACTCAAACAATGAAAACAATACAAACATATGAAATCACAGGAGCAAACAAATAAGAGGGCTACGTAAAACAGGTGCAAGTCCTATGCAATGCATCCTCAAGTAGCGCTTTGAACGACTCTATAGAGACCAGTTGGTCCAGTTTGAGAGAGTCCTGAAGCTTATTCCATCTATCAGGAGCATAAAAGATAAAAGCGGTCTTACCTGATTCACTATTCATACGTGGAGTGACCAGTCTAATGTGTGTCTGTGAACGCGTCTGATATCTTAAAGCACTAAAACTTAAAAGCGAAGACAAATAGAATGGAAGACGCCCATAGCGCTCCTCCAAAAACAAAAGATGCGTTCATTAAAAGAGGAGCACGTTTAGCTCGTCCTTACATAGAGAATGAATTGCAGAAAGACGCTGGCAGATCCAAAAGCACTTTGGGTGTGAATGTTATGCTGCCTGGTTGTCGGTGAAAGATGCCGTCCAGATTAGCTTCCTCAGTGCATTCCATTTCCTGCCACACTCACTTCATGCCTGCCATAGTAATATATGACACGAGGAGGCATCTCAGCAGCCAATCAAAATGGCATTTGTATGTGTGCATTCAAGGTCCCACTACTTGCTCTCTTGCTGTTTGCCTTTATTGATTCTTAAGTGGCACATAATGCTCTGGGGAGCGCTAAGAGAGTTGTTGAGTTCACAAGTGGGAGGTAACATCATCATGGGATGGAGATGGTTTCTTGTCTGTGATGTGAATAGGGTTCTCAGTAGTCAATAGCATGTGGGTCCCAACCAGTGGGCAAGCCCACCGCCTTCCCTCTGATGATGCGGAAGTGAATTGAAAAGCTGTAGTTCCTCGAATGGCCACTAGGCGTCGGGGGCAGTAGGCATTCCCCCCCATGTTAAAATCCCCGAATTTGTAACAGGATTAAACATCTTTCCAGTGAGGGGCAAAACAGGGTTTTGGTCAATATACCGGTAGCTAATTTCACCTGTCCAGTGGTCGTGCAGCTTGCCGATCACGGACCAATAGCAGCCGGACCTGCGGCTCTGGGAAACTCCCAACTCACATGAGGTGCGGAAGGACTCAACCCATTCCCTCCCACTCTGCTGACGAAAAATCAAGATGATGACGGCCAGTGTTTGAACTCCACCAGGGAGAAGAAATTTAATATGATAGCTACGTCCATATTATTATTGTGCTTGCAGATAGGCAAGCACAATCTTAGAATCTCTCATACTTCTTTATTATTATTGTGCTTGCAGATAGGCAAGCACAATCTTAGAATCTCTCATACTTCTTTATTATTTCTTTCTTTATTCTGTTTTCTTCTGGTCAAAAGTTTGGTTCGCCATTTCTCCTACAGTTTTCACACTACACAGACATGGAAGACATCAAAACGTGCGGCTCATTGAGGAATCGTGTGCATTTGGATTGCTAAGGGTTTCGTTCGCCGGTTTTCGTGATATAGGCGTTAACGTACGATTTTTTTTCCCATTCACTTGAATGGGGTTTCGAAATCGTTGGGATTAAATTAGCTCTAGCTCAGACACCGTATGACCTGCTATTACCAAACTTTGTAGGTAGGTTTACAGAGTCACCTTTTACTCTGTGCGGGAAAATTTTAGTATTTGACCAGATGGTGGCGCTATAACAGCCGTCCTTACGTTTTGGTCCATAACTTTTGAACCGTAAGGGCTACATTCAAAATTCTTTTTTCCCTGGATTCCTTGGGTCATTCCGCATCTGCTGATATAGGCCCCGCCCATTTCCGTCTAACTAGATTTTCCGCCATTTTGAATTTTGTCGAAAAGCGTTTTTTCGCTATTTCTCCTTCAAATTTTACCCGATCTTCACCAAACCACATCACAGAGCGTGTGTGGACTGTCCCGCACAAAACTTATTTTGCGTATTTTTGAAATTCCGCACCGTTGCGATATAATCGACCTCCAAATTTCTGTGGGTGGGGCCTATTTCACAAAGATCGTCCGATGCTAACCAAACTTGGTACAGGTGTGGACAGATGTACTCTGAGCCTATAGGAGAAATATTTTGTCATTTCGCCTCTAGGGGGCGCTATAGCAGCCTTCCTTACGTTTTGGTCCATAACTTTTGAACCGTAAGGGCTACATTCAAAATTCTTTTTTCCCTGGATTCCTTGGGTCATTCCGCATCTGCTGATATAGGCCCCGCCCATTTCCGTCTAACTAGATTTTCCGCCATTTTGAATTTTGTCGAAAAGCGTTTGTTCGCTATTTCTCCTTCAAATTTTGCCCGATCTTCACCAAACCACATCACAGAGCGTGTGTGGACTGTCCCGCACAAAACTTATTTTGCGTTTTTTTGAAATTCCGCACCGTTGCCATATAATCGACCTCCAAAGTTCTGTGGGTGGGGCCTATTTCACAAAGATCGTCCGATGCTAACCAAACTTGGTACAGGTGTGGACGGATGTACTCTGAGCCTATAGGACAAATATTGTGTCATTTCGCCTCTAGGGGGCGCTATAGCAGCATAATAATGAGCCGAAAACACCATAGCATCCAGTTAATACACCCTTGCAACGGCCTAAACACGTCCTAGCTACACATTGCCGATTGGGGCTGTATTGATACTGGATGGGAGGGCGGGGTCTAAGGCAGGGGCGGTGCAAGGGGGGCGGAGCGTCACGCGGGAGCAAGCACAATCAAATTTGCTTCAGCAAATTTAGCCCGTTCTAGTTTCTTTATTCTGTTTTCTTCTGGTCAAAAGTTTGGTTCGCCATTTCTCCTACAGTTTTCACACTACACAGACATGGGAGACATCAAAACGTGCGGCTCATTAAGGAATCGTGTGCATTTGGATTGCTAAGGGTTTCGTTCGCCGGTTTTCGCGATATTGGCGTTAACGTACGATTTTTTTCCCCATTCACTTGAATGGGGTTTCGAAATCGTTGGCATTAAATTAGCTCTAGCTCAGACACCGTATGACCTGCTATTACCAAACTTTGTAGGTAGGTTTACAGAGTCACCTTTTACTCTGTGCGGGAAAATTCCACTATTTGACCAGATGGTGGCGCTATAACAGCCGTCCTTACGTTTTGGTCCATAACTTTTGAACCGTAAGGGCTACATTCAAAATTCTTTTTTCCCTGGATTCCTTGGGTCATTCCGCATCTGCTGATATAGGCCCCGCCCATTTCCGTCTAACTAGATTTTCCGCCATTTTGAATTTTGTCGAAAAGCGTTTTTTCGCTATTTCTCCTTCAAATTTCGCCCGATCTTCACCAAACCACATCACAGAGCGTGTGTGGACTGTCCCGCACAAAACTTATTTTGCGTATTTTTGAAATTCCGCACCGTTGCGATATAATCGACTTCCAAAGTTCTGTGGGTGGGGCCTATTTCACAAAGATCGTCCGATGCGAACCAAACTTGGTCCAGGTGTGGAAGGATGTACTCTGAGCCTATAGGACAAATATTTTGTCATTTCGCCTCTAGGGGGCGCTATAGCAGCATTCCTTACGTTTTGGTCCATAACTTTTGAACCGTAAGGGCTACATTCGAAATTCTTTTTTCCCTGGATTCCTTGGGTCATTCCGCATCTGCTGATATAGGCCCCGCCCATTTCCGTCTAACTAGATATTCCGCCATTTTGAATTTTGTCGAAAAGCGTTTTTTCGCTATTTCTCCTTCGAATTTTGCCCGATCTTCACCAAACCACATCACAGAGCGTGTGTGGACTGTCCCGCACAAAACTTATTTTGCGTATTTTTGAAATTCCGCACCGTTGCGATATAATCGACTTCCAAAGTTCTGTGGGTGGGGCCTATTTCACAAAGATCGTCCGATGCTAACCAAACTTGGTACAGGTGTGGACGGATGTACTCTGAGCCTATAGGACAAATATTGTGTCATTTCGCCTCTAGGGGGCGCTATAGCAGCATTCAGTACCTGTAACACCATAGCATCCAGTTAATACACCCTTGCAACGGCCTAAACACGTTCTAGCTACACATTGCCGATTGGGGCTGTATTGATACTGGATGGGAGTGTGGGGTCTAAGGCAGGGGCGGTGCAAGGGGGGCGGAGCGTCACGCGGGAGCAAGCACAATCAAATTTGCTTCAGCAAATTTAGCCCGTTCTAGTTTATGTCTATGGTCCCAACAGTGGACAATTCTATTTGTTGAGCGTTGTTGTGGATTCAGTATGATTGATCTCTCCATGTTTTCAAAACCTGAATGGAGAAAGGATGGCTGGCTTTGCAGAGTCATTGAAATCCAAAATTTGATTTTGCCACTATACAGGAAAGGCTCCTTCCACCTTTGCAAACTGATTCCTCACCGATAATTACTCTCAACTTTGCTGATCCTCCTCTCTTCTCTCCTGGGTGTGTGTCCTTTCCTGTAGCTGTCTTCCTGGCCACTTTCACTCTCCTGGAATGATTAAATGAAACATTGTGAGCTTGAGGTTGTCATTGCCCTGGTGATTAGACAGACACTTGCATCTTACAAATGGCAAACCCTGCACTCAAACCCTATTCATTGAAATGCATACCTGTATATGTGTCTCAGAGTAGTCATACCTGTATATGTGTCTCAGAGTAGTCTCTCAAGCCAGTATATCTCTTCCACAATCTTCAAATGCTCCAGAGACAGTCTACCATTAAATTATTTAAGTCTCTATCTGGTTAGTTTGGTTGTTACATCAGTCTGGTTAAGGACAGAAACTGTCCTCTATAGGTTAGAATGTGATTTATTTTTTATTTTTTTACTTTTATCTTACTCATTGGTAACTTATAGGTACCAACATTTCATTCTTACTCAGAATTTGAATCCCTTCAAATGCCAGTTTGCCACTGGGTACTTGAGCCAAAATGCCAAAAGTGTCCTCTTTGTACTTTTTTCAGACTTTTTTTTTCCATTCATCGTGGAGGTTTGATTTATCTATTTATTTATTATTAAGGTGTCATGCACATTGCTGTGCCCAGCCCACATGGGCCTACAGGACACACAGAGAATACAGCTGTAAAAACAATGTAATAAAACAATAAAATAAAAACGTCACAGCAACAGTAAAACAACATAAGACGTAAAGCAACACATTGCTCAGACCCACGGAAACAGATCGGTACATCACTCTCCAAACAAAATCTTTTGTCTTTGCTCCCATGCCTGGCAGATAAAGTTTGCAGTGAGAAAGATACCTTTTTTTTAACATAACTCGAGTTTCTCGTAGTCGTCAAACTCAAAAAAGTCAGCATGAATTGAAGACATTTTACTAAAAAGTACGACCCTTGCCTCATCATAAGCAGTACAGTAGAACAAGAAATGAGTCTCGTTTTCAATTTCCTGTAGTTCACATACTAGACAAAGTCTATCTTCTTCAGGGGTGGCTTTGAGTCTAACAGTTTCTAGTGCTAAGGGAAGAGTTCCCGAACGTAACTGTGCACACAGAGATATTTTTCGTCTGTTTAAGTCAAATTTCACATAGGGTTCCACACAGTAACTGTCTTTTATGAGGCGATAGGTTCTTAGTTTTGGTTTATGCCATAGGTCGGCAGACCATTTGTCTTTGTACAGCATAAACATGGTACTCATAGTCATAGTCCTACGTGTGTCATGTTATGAAAAATAAATGACAGATCGTTTGAGTAAAACAAGGCTTTCAATTCATTTGCCCATGGATGACCATGAGCGATGTCCCAGTTAAAAATCTTTTTAGTTCATCTCTGGTCAGACATTCTCACCAGTCTATTCCAGAGTCGGAGCATTTGAACTTTGTGTCTGATGTTTGGGGGTTTCCAACCCATATCACCACTAATGGCCAAAACTGGAGTGAGTTTATGGACTCCTAGAAAATATCTGATGGCTCTGTGTTCACGGGAACCCCAAACACCGGAAGCATAATCTGACACCGGACAGACACATGAGGTATACAGTTGTGTATAAGTATGAAAACCTAGATTACCGCAGTGTTTAACTTTGTTCAGTACAGAACCCAGTGCTCTTCCCGCAGATTGAGCTAGGACATTGACTCCCTCCTTAAAGGTCATATGCTCGCCCCTACTGAGAGGATCAGAGAGGTGTGGCAGGAGGAACTTGGTGTTGATCTATCTGAAATCATATGGGACAGGAGTCTGTCTGTGGTCAAGTCAAGTCAAGTCAAGTCAAGTTTATTTGTATAGCACATTTCATACACAGAGGCAATTCAAAGTGCTTCACATAAAATGGTTGACAGGAAAATAAAATAAAAGTAAAGTAAAGTAGAGTAAAATGGACATTTAAAAGCATCACAACAAAACTTAAAAAAAATAGTATAAAAAGTGCATTAAGCAACTTCATTAAGCACATAGAATGGTTGACAGGAAAATAAACGAAAATAAGTAATAAAATGGACATTTAAAAGCATCACAACAAAACAAAAAAAAAAGAGTATAAAAAGTACAATAAGCAACAGGCGCAGCAGTTGCAGAAAGAGCTAAAACTTATAGAGGACTCATTGGGTTTGCATAGTAGCTGTCAGCAGTTAAAAGCGACGGTAAACATAAAAGTCTTTAGTCTATTTTTAAAAGTAAGTAAGGTTGGGGCAGATCTGAGGTCTTCAGGCAATTTGTTCCAGCTAGCAGAAGCATAGTGGGTAAATGCAGCCTTCCCGTGATTTGATTTGATCCTAGGGACAGTTAATAAGCTGGACCCTGTTGACCTAAGAGTTCTAGACGGTTTGTAGCGTGGGAGCAATTCAGCTATGTATTTTGGGCCTAGGCCATTAAGTGATTTATAGACTAATAACAGTATTTTAAAATCTATTCTCTGACACACTGGCAACCAGTGTAAGGACTTAAGAACTGGAGTGATATGATCAGCTTTCTTAGTCTTCGTTAGAACTCTAGCAGCAGCATTCTGAATGAGTTGAAGTTGCCTAAGTTCTTTTTTGGAGAGACCAGAAAAAAGGCTATTGCAGTAGTCTAACCTACTATAAATGAAGGCGTGAATTAGTTTTTCTAGATCCTGTCTGGACATGTATCCCCTAATTCTTGCTATATTTTTAAGATGATAAAAAGCAGATTTTCTAATTGACTTAATGTGGGAGTTAAAGTTGAGATCGGAATCAATAATAACTCCAAGATTTTTGACTTGATCCTTAGGCTTCAGGGATAGAGACTCAAGGCGTACAGTGATTTTAAGCCTTTGTTCTTTGGGGCCAAACACGATCACCTCAGTTTTGTCTTTGTTTAGCTGTAGGAAATTCTGGCACACCCAGTTATTTATTTGATCAATGCACTGGCACAATGATTCTATGGGGGCATAGTCAGCTGAGGAAAGAGTTATATACAACTGAGTGTCATCTGCATAGTTATGATAGGCTACTTTGTTTTTTTGCATAATTAGGCCTAGAGGGAGCATATAAAGGTTGAAGAGAACGGGCCCCATAATGGATCCTTGAGGCACCCCACAAGTCATCCTAGTTAGGTCAGATGTGTAATTGCCAATGGAGACGAAGTACTTCCTGTCTTGAAGATAGGACTTGAACCACTGGAGGACCGTACCCGATAGCCCAACCCAGTTTTCCAGTCTGTCCAATAAAATTGAGTGGTCAACAGTGTCAAATTTTATTTATTTTTTTATTTTATTTAACCTTTATTTATACAGGGTGTGCCCTTGAGAGCATGCTCTCATTTTCAAGGGAGCCCTGATTACAATATGCACACATACAGTACAGCAGTTACATGAATACAAACAAGAATAGATAAAAGAACAAAATAAAAAAGAAGAAATATACAATTATATAAAACATCATAGAAAACAAGAGCATCTGTTGCATAGGGTACCCTCAATGAGCACTCTAAAAGACTCCAAGGGGACTAAGTGGTCTAGTTTTAAAAAGCTCTGGAGTAAGTTCCATTTGTTAGGGGCATAAAAGGAGAATGCAGTCTTTCCTAGCTCAGTCCTTACGCGGGGTACAGATAGACTGATGAGTGATTGAGAGCGTGTATGATAGCATGTGTTGTTCAGACTAATGAGTGAAGACAAATAAGAGGGAAGCTTCCCGAGCAAGGCTTTATAAATAAATAGAAGGCAGTGTTGTTCCCTTCGAGCCGACAGGGAGGACCAGCCTACCTTCTCATATAAAATACAACGATGTGTAAGAAATGTATCACCTGTTATAAAACGCAGGGCACTGTGATACACCGCATCAAGCGGCCTCAAAACAGAAGCTGCAGCATGCATATACACGACATCACCATAATCAAAAACAGACATAATTAATGATTGAACAATGGACTTCCTAGTACAGAGTGAGAAGCAGGATTTATTCCTGTATAGAAAACCAATTTTTCCTCTTAACTTCTTAGCGAGGTGTTCAACGTGGTTCTGAAAGGACAATTTGGAATCCAGCCAAATACCAAGATATTTATATGAGTCAACAGTTTCAATTTGCACACCATGGAGTGTGCGAATACAGAAACTGTTGATGCCATCAGTGGACCGAGAGAACATCATTGATTTGGTCTTGTCTGAGTTTAAGACAAGTTTATGGATCAGAAGAGACCTTTCAAAGTTAATAAAAGCAGTCTGCAATTTTGCATTGGCTTGTGCTGGGGTGTGACCAAAACAATATAGAATTGTATCGTCGGCATAAAAATGGACGTTACAATCTACAGAGGGGAGTACAATATAATTGATATAAAGAGTAAACAATACTGGACCTGAAATAGACCCTTGAGGGACCCCCTTGTTTGTCATGAGAAAGTTGGATTTATGGTCGTTGGTGCATGCAGCGCTAAGATCCAGTAGTACTAGAATCAAATTTTTGCCTGAGTCTGTGTTCATTCTGATGTCATTTATGACTTTAGTAAGCGCGGTTTCAGTGCTGTGATGGGGGCGAAAGCCTGATTGGAGTTTATCTAGGAGATCATTTGAGGTTAGGAATCTATTGAGTTGTAGGTAAACAACCTTTTCAATTATTTTGGCTATAAAGGGGAGATTAGATATTGGTCTGTAGTTACTGATTACCGATGCATCAAGGCTACGCTTTTTTAGTAGGGGTTTAATAACTGCAGTTTTCAGGGACTCAGGAAAAGTGCCGGTCACAAGGGATCTATTAACTATTTGCAATAGGTCCGACGACAGACAGTTATAAACGCTTTTAAAAAAGCTTGTTGGAAGGGTATCGAGACAGCACGAAGATGATTTAAGGCCTTGCACAGTTTCCTCTAAGATGTCGTGGTCGATAACGCTGAACTGGGACAAATTTATCGAACTAGGGATCTGCGGGTAGGATGATGTCACAGCATTTCTTGGTGTGGAGCCACTAATAGCCTGCCTGATATTAATAATTGTATCCGTAAAAAAGGCAGCAAACTCATTACATTTGACAGTAGAGAGGAATTCAGGTGCTACACAGAGAGGCGGATTAGTCAGTCTATCAACTGTGGCAAATAGAGTGCGTGCATTGTTCTCATTTTTGTTAATTATCTCGGAAAAGAACAATTGTCTCGACCTTTTCAGTTCGAGGTTGTAGGAGTGAAGGCTTTCTTTGTAAATATCATAGTGAATGTGAAGATTAGTTTTCCGCCATTTACGCTCAGTTTTCTTGCAATCTTTCTTTTTGCATCTAACGGATGCAGAATTTCGCCAGGGTGCTTTAATTTTGCCAGACAGCCATTTTAACCTAACAGGCGCCACACTATCAATAGTATTCAGAATTGTTGAATTGAAGTTATCAAGAATCTCATTGACAGAAGCTGATGTGGGAGGAGATAAAGAAAATGTCTCCATAAACAGCGCGCTGGTGCCTGCATTAATGTCTCGTCTTTTAACGGTTTGTGACCTATTAATGATCTCAGGGGAGATTTCCATTTCAAAAAAGATGCAAAGATGGTCAGACAACGCAACATCAATAGTCGACACAGAAGAGGACTTGAAGCCCCTAGTAATAACTAAATCCAGGGTATGGCCTCGGTTGTGAGTAGGCCCTGAAACATGTTGAGACAGATCAAAAGTCAAGTAAGATATTCAGTTCTTTGGCAAAATTATCCGTCGGGTTATCAATATGAATATTGAAATCCCCAGCAATAGATATACAGTCATGTTCCATGAAAATTAAGGAGAAAAGATCAGCAAATTCAACGAGAAAGCTGGCTGAGTATTTTGGTGGTCTATAGATATTCAGCAGTGGTTGAGCATTTCAGAATAGCAGTAAGGTATTCAAACGATGGAAAGTCTCCAAATGTTACCTGCTTACATTGAAACATATCAGAAAAGACAATCGCTACTCCCCCCCCCCCTCTTATCAGCTCTGGGAGTGTCAATGAAGCTATAATTAGGCGGTGCTGATTCGGACAGAACAGCCACTCTGTTGTTCATATCGAGCCAGGTTTCGGTGAGGAACATTAAATCCAGATTATGACTGGTAATCAGATCACTGATGAGGAGAGATTTATTTGACAGCGACCTAACATTAAGGAGTGCGGCTTTAATATTTTTAGAGCCTGGAACTTGTATCGTTTGCTTCACAAGGGGAATGGAGATTAAGTCTGATTTAGAAACAGATCGTGTTGGGGGGAAAGTATTACGTCTGTATGAAATCAAGACTGGTATCGAAGCATTGGATCGATAGACCAATAGTGGTTTATCGCAGCCAGTTTCACTTCTAGTGTGTGCTGGCGCAGTTCCTTTATAAGGCTGTGGGACCTTGTTTCTATGGGGACAGGCCGGGATGGAGGGGTCTGGCGTCGGGCTGGTCGACGCTTGGGGACTTGGACCACAGAGGGGGGGGGGGCAGATTGGGGGGGGTCTTGGACGGGCGGGGGTGGGGCGCGTCGACTCTTGGGGGACTGCAACCACAGCCGACTCTGCCGACTCGGGGTCGGTGGGTCGGGGGTGGGTCGAGGGGGTGTGGGGGATGTGAGGGAGGGGACTGTGGGGGGGCCAGGTTCGGGGTCGGGAGTGCTGGGTCGGGGGTGGGTCGGGGGGGCGTGGGGCATGGCAGTATGGGAGAGGGCTGGAGGGCATGTGAGGGAGGGGACGGTCGGAGGGCCAGGTTCGGGGTCGGCAGTGGTGGGTCGGGGGTGGGTCGAGGGGGTGTGGGGGATGGCAGAGAGAGGGTTGGTGGGGGGGGCGGGGAGCAGGTAGGTTGAGGGGGATGTAAGGAAGGGGGCTGTGGGGGGGCCAGGTTCGGGGTCAGGAGTGGTGGGTCGGGGGTAGGTCGGGGGGGCGTGGGGCATGGCAGTATGGGAGAGGGCTGGAGGGCATGTGAGGGAGGGGACGGTCGAGGGGCCAGGTTCAGGGTCGGGAGGGTAGAACGAGGGGGCTTAGATGGACAGGGGGACTGGGGGATCATAGACAGTCCAAAGCTTATCAGTTCGTTCATCCTGCTGGAGAATGGAATGGGGGAGGGGGGTGGGGAGAGGTGGAGGAGCAAAGAGGTAGAGGAAAGGGCAGCGTCCTCCGCTTCATCCTGGAAGGAAGATGTAACTGAGAGTTCGCGGAGGGGTGTAGAGGCCCGGAAGGGGGGGGGGAGAGAAGAGGCGAGGGGGAGCGGGGGCAGTGCCCTCCACTTCATCCTGGAAGCAGAGAGGAGGAGAGGAGGGGGAGGTGGCAGCATCCTCCGCTTCCTGTAAGGAAGACGTCATGGTTGGTAGTTGATGAACTGGGAGATCGCGGAGGGGTGTAGGGGCCGCGAAGGGGGGGGGGGAATGGGATAAGATAGAGCAGAGGGCAGGAGAGGAGGAGGGGGGGGGGCAGCGTCCTCCACTTCATCCCGGAAGGAAGACGTCATGGTTGGTTGTTGATGAGCTGGGAGTTGGCGGGGGGGAGTAGAGGCTCCGAAGGGGGGGGGGATGGGCTGATATCACCTGCATGGCAGAGGATATTTCATCTAGTCGGCTGGCCTCGAGTTGTGGCAACAGGGATTGTTGTTGATGAGATGTGTCGACTGGCAATGTGACCTCGCGGCGAGGGTTGGAGATAGTGGAGAGGGGGGGGGGGGGGGGGGGGCTCATTCCTGGCCGTGGAGTTATCAGATGTTGGGTGATTGATGTTGTAGAAAAGATTGGCAGTAAACAGCCTTGTACCATCTCTGTTGAGTCGACCATTACGATTGTAGAGATGGCTTCGATCCCAGAAGAGATTGAAGTTGTCAATATAATTCACATTATACTGAGGGCAGACAGTTGAAAGCCACGTGCTTAAGCTTAGGGACCTGGTGAACTTATTGACTTTGTATCCATTGGGGGGCAGGGGGCCACTGATAAATGCCTCAATATCGAGTGAGGCTAGGAGCTTCAGTAGATCCAGGTAGTCACGTTTTAGTGTTTCTGATTGCTGTTTCAGAATGTCATTGGCTCCAATATGCAGGGTAATCTTGTTTAGGGAGCTGTGAGTAGACAGGATTTCAGGAATTTTCTCTGTTATGTCACAGATCATCTCATCAGGGAAACAGAGTGTAGCAGTATTGTTTTTAATCCCAATGTGTTTAATATCCGAGTCTCCGATGAGCAAGGATGTTATAGGGGGCTGCGGCCTGCTAGCTCTTGATAGCCTTTGAGGCTGTGGCCTGCTAGCTCTTGATAGCCTCCTAGCTTTGGGGCTACCTAGGTTGTCGGATAGCCGATGGGCCGGTCCAATATCCATATCGGCAGTCGATACAGGGCTACCCAATAGCGGTTGAAATCTGTTTACCAGCTGTAGGGACATCAGTGGTGGAGGAGCAAAACTCTTCTTTCCACCTCTCACAACAATCCATGGTTGATCAGTGCTAGTGCTAACAGGGGGTATACTAGCTAATGCAGGCCAGCCCGTGGCTGAGCTAATTTCCGGGTGATAAGAGGCAGTCTCTGAGGGTCCAGGGATCACTAATCTTTTCGGCTTCGCTCCCTGGACATTCCAGAGGACAGTATCAGTTTGTTTCCCCGAGATAGCACAGGCTTGGGAGGCAATGTTTTCGGGAACATGAGTGGGCAGTTTACCCAAGGATGGGGGAGCTAGCAGACTGTTAGCATTCGTGGTATCTGTGATGAAAGATGCATGTACATTAGGGATGTCGAAAATCATAATTTTTCTTGACCGACAACCGACACTCATTAGCCGACAACTGTCGGTTAAAGGAGAATTTCGGTTTTTTCGAACCTGGAGCCATCTCCTGCCATTAATTATGATTTGTCCACTCACCAGGCGATCCCCGCGGCGTATCTGGGCGTCCTAGCGTTGTTTTGATATCAATAGCGTCCAAGTCAGTCGTAAAGTGGAGTTGATTTGGGGCCAAGTGGTAGCCTGTATTCCCTGCATCTAAATAGCTATTTTTCTTCCCGTTTTCGCCACATATCGCCGTAATCTGATCCGTCAACATCCAGCCGAGTGTTATTTCACCCCAGGCTGTTTCCTGGAGTGCACAGGGATCAAATTACCTCAAACGTGATCTAGGTCACCAAGTCTCGTGAAGTCCCGCGATACTTTCCTGTCGACTGGCCAAATACAGGCAGGACGCTTTGCGGTCGTGCTTTTAGCGTAACGTATGTGGGGTTTGGCGTAACCTATGTGGGGTTTGGCATAACCTTCGTTATTTCGAATCCCACATAGGTTACGCCAAACCCCACATAGGTTACGCTAAAACCACGACCGCAAAGCGTCCTGCCTGTATTTGGCCAGTCGACAGGAAAGTATCGCGGGACTTCACGAGACTTGGTGACCTAGATCACGTTTGAGGTAATTTGATCCCTGTGCACTCCAGGAAACAGCCTGGGGTGAAATAACACTCGGCTGGATGTTGACGGATCAGATTACGGCGATATGTGGCGAAAACGGGAAGAAAAATAGCTATTTAGATGCAGGAAATACAGGCTACCACTTGGCCCCAAATCAACTCCATTTTACGACTGACTTGGACGATATTGATCTCAAAACAACGCTAGGACGCCCAGAAACGCTGCAGACATCGCTAGGTGAGTGGCCAAATCATAATTAATGCCAGGAAATGGCTCCAGGTTAAAAAAAAACGAAATTCTCCTTTAACCGAGAAGATTAAAATGCGCTATTTTACTGTCTGTGCCCCATTAAACCATTAGGCTACCAAATGCTTGATTTTTTTTCAGTAGAAAGCGTTTATTTTTACATCTACAAGCAGAAAAAAACACATTAACAAAACGAGAAGACAAGTTGAACCCTCCAGCCATCTAAACAAAAACATTCCTCCGATAGGCTATACTGCTCGCATTGCTTATTAAGGGCACGTCAATTGACACGCAGCCACCCCGTGAAGTAGTGTTTGAGCGGACGACAGCCCAGGCTGCAGGGCGCACTGACAAAGTGCGCAGCATCACTACAGTATCTTCTCTTTTAGCAATAGTCTCACTAATCCCACAGTGGTTTACCTGCTTTTGAGATCTGCAAAAAATAGTTTGCTTCTGTCTCACCCGTTCGCTCTCTCTCTTCACACACGCGGCGAGGGCTGTGCTCTCTGTGCCTGGCAGGGCTCCACAACATTATAAAAACGAGTCCGCACTCCGCACGCAGTCTCTTGTGAAACAATTTATCCGAACTGCCATGTGTTGGACAGTAACGTTAACGTTAATTGATACTTTTCAATCGTCAATTCGACCGATTCATGTCATTTTTGTAACACGGTAAAAACTACTGTTTCATCATTGAGTGCGAGCGTATGCATGCGTGTGCCTGATGAACATGCACTGCAGAGAGGGAGGGAGAGAGTTGCCAGGCGCAGCAAGCACGCCACGCACACGCACATGCAAGATGTGTGTCCCGGCCGTTAGACCGAATGAGACAGTGAAGAAAAAGTAGGCTAATGACAGCACACACGGAGTTAACAAAACTATAGAACATGTATGAGCTGATTGTTTCGCTGGGTGTGTTAATCATTCTGAAGTGGTCACAGAGCACATCTGAGCTGTGTGCTCAGACATGAGCAGCAGAGGGGCGGGGCAGTCAGTGCGCTCACTTCACAGTGACACTGTGGCTGCAGCAGGTGTTCAGCTGTGTGTGTGCTTCGCTGCGGAATGAGTTTGATCAGACATCGGGTAGATAAAATCAACATGAACCATGTGTTTATTTCTAAATCTAGCTTGATTAATACTTGCCCCATCGTTTAATATACTTATGTTACATTGCTGACCACGAAGGAGGGGGGGGAATCGCCACATTGGCAACACTGTTATATGCAAATTAACATGGAAATTGACCGTTTAACCGACATGCTTAACCGACCAAAGACGTTCTCGGCGGTTAACCGGTTAACGGTTAACCGTCGACATCCCTAATGTACATTACCCGATGAGGGAGTAGCTAATGCTAAGTTAGCATTCGGCATCGTAGCTTCTGTGAATCCATTGGAAAGGGAGCTCTGAGGCTGTGTAGAGGTAATCCCAGTGTCTTTCAAACAATAGATGGTAGTTTCCAGTATTGCAATTTTTTGAAGGTGGCCAGTACATCCTTTACAGGGCGACATGCCCTTAGGTAACACAGGCTCCCAAATCCACACCAGGCAGGCTGGTAGATAAAGGCCGCAGGCCGGGAGATAGCAAAAGCAGGCAAGCGATAGCAGCGGAGCACAGCTTGTACACGACCGTCCACTCTGAAGGCTGAAGCAGGAAACAGGTCCAGCTCTGCTCGGTTAATAGTAGACACCAGCTGATCCAATTTAAAGTTGTTCATCGTCTTCACTATTCCAAGCAGAGGTTACACAAGATATATCCTTCTGTCTCGCCACTATGTGATAGGTGTCGGGTGAATGGAAGTCCTTCTCTCCACCTTCTTTTCAGCTGTGGCTGACTGACATGGTCTCGGTTATGCGTATGAGAGACTCAGGTTCCAAAGGACTAATTCATTGTGGAAGTTTTTAGTTATCTGGGACCCGTTCCTGGCCTTTTTTGACAAGGTTAAAAATGACAAGTGACTCACCCGGCCGATTATTTATGGACCACTTGTAGTGGATCCTAGGCACAGTATATTTTGTAAGCACATAGGCATTTTACGTGACTGGTAGCACCACTTTGCAAAGTTGGAAATGTATATTTGTTTTTGTTTTTTTGTCTTTTTCTTTTCCCTTTTCCTGTCTGAGTGTTTTTGTTTTTTGTTTCTCATGTTCTGAAAAACCATAAAAAAAATACAAAAATAAAAAAGTCATACTGTATGCTCATCTAGTGTCAAGCCTAGATATTTATAGGTAAGGAGGTAAGTCCTCAAATTTGTGGTTTCTGGTGTGTTTGAGTATTTCCCCCCATTTCCCCAGGTTTGGCATAGAGATCCATTTACCATACATTTCATGTAGACTGCTTGGTGCCCAACTTGGGGCCAAAACATGGAAAATAGTAAAACACAGAAGCCACAAATCTGATGCCATGTACTTTTCACAAATCTTCAACCAACATCAAAACAGCTTTTTATTTGACAAGTCAAAGGCCTTTGGTCCAGGATGAAAGGATAAAAACATAATGTGAGTGCATTTATTTTCCCAATTTTTAGAGGGTCAAAAATAGCCAAAAAATGCAATTTTGAATGGAAGTCAATGAGGACGGAATCCGTCCTAAACCAGACTGATGTTGCAAATTTGACTTTTTGGTTGACAGGAAGTGTCCCTTGCGCCGGGAGTGTCTCATTTTGTAAAACACTCAAAATGATTGACATGGGCCAATTTTGGGACCCGTGGAATTGCACACCTCTAATTTATCTATATACGAATTTATCATAGGACGGAATCTGTCCTTAACCAGATACAAGGGTTAAAACAGACGCGTTGGCTCCCGCAATTTTCAAATCCTTACTCCTCCCATCTGTACTTCAAGTAGGGAAAACCAAAGTGGAAAGGGAAACTCAGGGGAAATAATAAGCGATGATATGGATGTCCTGCCTAAAGGCAGGTGATTGGAGAAATACATGTACGAGCGTATTTATCCAATCACCTGCATCGGTTCGAACTTGCATTGAAGCGTTTTTTTCCCCCCAACTTCTTTTGACCAGGCTCTGTGGGTGTGAAGTACAGACTGTATATAGTGCATTTGAAGAATGTAGAAGAGACAGTCTGGCTTGAGAGACTAGCCTTATTTTGACCACATACCATGCCTTATTTTCTGACCAAGTTTGAGACCTGCAGAAGTATAGACAGTAGTTGTCTGGAGCATTTGAAAGTTGCAGGAGCCAACGAGTCTGTCTTGAGAGACTAGTCTCAGAGGGATATAACACAAATTCCATATTGATACTACAATAGTTTATACACTAGCTACACTTTAGTGTATTATGTCGACGGAATACTCTAAATTCCTAAAAACAAAAAAAAACAAAAAACATTGTGTGCATAGTGTCAGAGGACAAGGACAAAGTCTGGGGCATGCTTGTCATGATATTGACTTCTTCAGTCAGGCACAGATAGTCTGAACAGTACTGTGGTCAACATGTACTGTAGCTTGTAGCTTTCTGTGTTTAAGCGGGGTACCAAGCCAAAGAATACACACTTGTGTCTATGTTTCTGGTCTGGAAGCACTTGAAGAGGCCAGTCTGGCAGCCTGCCTCAAACCTGTCTGATGAAGCCTTGAAGGGGAAAAGTTGTTAGGCAGAAAGGAGCAATGCAACTGGGCTGCATTAAAGTTAGATAGGTTACAGGTGTGCGATGATTGTTTCTGTTCTCTAACAACCAAAACCACAGAGCATGCTTCAGTTAGCCCAAACTCCTATAAATGTCTGTTTTGGGTAATAGAGGGAGTTTGATATGGTGGTTGAATTTGACTTTAGTGTTCTCAGGAGTTTAGCCCAGTGTGTTAGACTGTTAGCTTTGTTAACATTTCCATGGGTGACATGTATATTAGAACCTGCTGTGACTGACTAGACTGACCAGAATGAGAATTTAGTCTGTTACATAATATAATAGCCTGGTACACATGATATAAAACACACCTGTCCCATGATCATTTAGCCTGTGGTACTGTACAATCATGTACATGTTGTGTATGAGATAGAGATGGAGTATACAGTATACGTATATGCCTGGCGCCCAATACATTTACACTGGATGGATAGCTCAGTTGATAGAGCACAGTGGTCAGAATGCGGGAGATCAGCAGTTCAAATCCCGTGTGAGGTGTTGCATGTTTAATTTAAGATCCCAGTGAAATATGGTCTAAACGTCTTTTCAACCGAAAAATGCTTGCTGGGTTATATCATTTTAAGAAAACGAGCATTGTCATTCATTGCAAAGGTGGTGTGTGAAGGATTCTGGTCAAAATCTCCACATTTGAGACAAAATTCTTAGAATTGTACAAACTATCATTTTCAGGCAGCAAGAGTGCCCTCTATGGGTTCAAACTAGGGCTGTCAATCGATTAAAATATTTAATCGCGATTAATCGCATGATTGTCCATAGTTAACACATTCACTGCCAGCCGTTTTTTCAATACTGTAGGTAGGTTCTGCCAAGGTTTTTTTTTGAGGATTCTGGCTCATCTTTCAAGAGCCGAGGATTCTTTTCTGCTAAGATTTTGTGAACACAAATGATCTCAAAAGAACTAATAGAATGTGTGCTTTCTCTGTCTAAAAGAGTTAGTTTGAAGAGTTAGTAGTTATGTAGGCATTAGCAGTAGAATACAGCATGGTTTCAGCGTCTGAAAATTTATTCTGAGATAAATGGCTTTTTGTGAAATTCGATAGAACAGTCACTTTAACCATTTATTTTTGGCGTAAGACGTCAGACATCTAAACAATAGTTTTGAACAGTAATTTCCTCCATAGCAGCAGGAAACCCCCCTCTCCTTCAAACTCCTCCCTCCGTGGGTGTGTCTCTGGTGGCTTTGCAGCGTTTGTCACAAGCGAGGCTCTGCCTGTCTGTGCTGCCTGGCTGCTGGCGGCTGCTCTTTGGGCGAGTCTGCATGAGTCGTTTCGGTTGTGAGCTCAGCTGCAATGAAGCTGCGTGCGATTGTGGGCTTTCTGCCGGTGTTTCAAAGTGTGTTGCACGCATAATCTATTATGCAAATTTGCAATCCCCCACCGCCAGCTCCCAGCGCGATAATGCGCGAAAGCGAAAGCGTTTTCGCCAATCCATTTTACAGTATGATAATGGTTTCCTCGCGCGTTCCCCTGCAGTTTTGGCTCGGCTTTTTCTAGTCTGGAGAGCACTGTCGCCACTTAGTGGGTCGGTGGAATGGGTTGTACACGTTCGGTGGCTCCAATATTTTTATATGAGACGTGGGGGGCGTTGATCCACGTCCCACCGTCAATTTTTTTTTTTTTTTTTTTGACCTATCAACTCGTCATTGGCAGTCAACCGTTGGATTTTTTTTGACGTATCAACTCGTCATTGGCAGTGAACGTGTTAATCGCGATTAATCGCAAATGAATCGAATTTTTCTAAATCTACCTTAAACCGAGGTAGTCCACCTTAAACCTGAGAGCTTTGTGCAAAGATGCACTGTTGTATTTGGTAAGTATTTGGCCATTGGTAATATTGTTATTATTGCTACTAGTTACTGGGAATACACATCTCTCAGGCTGCACTGTGTGAAGTTAATTGGTGCTATCCTCTACATCTCTCGAGCCACAGACAGGAGAAGCTGCGTGCATGCTCTCTCCCCCCTCTCTATTTCTCGCTTTCTCTCTCGGTCTCTCTCCCGTTCTCCGTCGGTCTCTCTCTCTGGTCTGATCGCCCTCCCTCTCTCTTTCTCACTGCCTGTCTGTATCGCTTGCTTTCTCTGCCTCTCTCTGTCCCCCCCCAAATTGATTTAACTTTTAACCATTTCGAGTAACACTGTTTCCATACGGACCCCCAGCGTTGGTTAGTTGTTTATAACGTGACTATATTTATAACGTTTATAACGTACTCCGGTTTCCAGTTTATAATTCGGGTCTGAATACAGCCGTGCTGAGGAGTTGTGGCTATTGCGCAACACACAGGTGAAAACCGTCTATAGCGCGTGTGTTTTCCTCTTAACTTAGTGGGTAGCTACCCAAAGCAAGCCAAGTCTACTATTTTCTAGTACTCTTATTAGCCTGACTCATTTGTAATAAGTGTGTTTGTACGGAGGCTAGTGTTTTCTGCCCGCTTGCTAACGTGGACGCATGAATCTATTATATTATCGGGACGCTAGTGTTTTCCGCCTGGAGGAGACGACCAGCTGGACCATCGCCACACCACATAGCGCAGCGTAGGTTTTTAAGCTCAACAAACACAGATTTAATGTGTCCTGAATTTATACCATTTGTCCTTTATTTGAAATCTTAAAGGACACGATGTCCTGCAGCTGGGAGCGCTAGCGGAAACGCTGGTGTGTGTGTGTATGTGTGTGAGAGAGAGAGAGAGGTCAAACTGGGTCAGCTTACTGGTACCACCACTAACCACCTCCTCCAATCAGACCTTTGCCTTGACATGGTCATCCCCGTTTCAGCCTCAAATTACTTTAACTTCATGGTCAGCTGCTCCCTGCTTTTCTATTTGCTATAAATAATCTTTTCATTTTGTCACATCCAGTAAGTTAGCTTGTCATCTAGCTTCGTCTCAGTAACAGCAAACACTTCCATCTATAACGTTAATCGCAATGTTAACATCAAAGCTAAATTTGATAACCACATAGTTTTAACTGAGTTTGCATCCTAGGGCTAATTTGAAAACATTATTGAGTCTTTACCTCAGACGGAGTCGCCTCGGCACTGTGATGTGATGATCTCAAAATGCTAAATAATAAAGAAATATTTCTGGTTTCCAGGGACTTTAAAATTATTAAAACTATTATTTAACTCAAATTAAAAACGGTCGGAGAGACGGCATCCGGTACGGGATGGGTTTAGCACCCCAGCTTGGCTCTCTCGTGAGGGAGAAATCCACAAACGCTACGGATTAGCCTCCTGAAAATCTGTGCAAAGATCGGCACGGCCTGGGGTCCTTCAGGCTAGAGCGAGGTGCTCGCCGCAGGCGAATGACATGCAGCGCACAGGCCTTCTTGAGGCATCCTCCCTGCCCATGGTACGGCATGGTAGGATTGCCTTTTTCCACGGGAGGGTCTGGTGAGACGAAGGAGGAGCGCGGCCGGGAGAAACCCACAGGGCCTTAGAACCTCCATGCACCGAAGGGTCTTTCAATACTGCGGTGTAGCACTAACTCTATTGCAGCGGATTGGGCGTGATCAACCCTTCCGCGGGCAACGTTGCAGACAGAGTAGGAAGGCTGATCCGTGAGCGGCTGCTTCTGGGACGCGGTCGGGGTCTTAATCGGCCTCGGCTGGGTCTACTGGGCGAGGGTGTATGATGTTGACAGACTCGAAACACCTTACGACCCCAGTTAACATCACTGATGACACGGCCCAGCGCATGCTGTAGTATGTATATTTTAAACAAAAACATAATAGTTGTGTTACTCGAGTTTTTTTTTTTTTTTTTTTTTAATACAATGAACATCATTCAAATCTCTCAAATGTTCCATTCCTAGGCTGCCCCTTTGCCCTTTATGTTTCCTCTGGTCAAGTGAGTTTTCTTTGTCCTCTCCAGGTAACATCACCACACGGATTCGAACCCCAGAGACAGGCTCAGATGAGGCCATCAAGTCCATTTTAGAACAGGCCAAGAGAGAGCTGCAGGTTCACAAGGCTGGTGAGTAGATCTATTTTAGACGTGCACCATTAGGCCAACTCCAGGCTACAACTAAAACTCTCAAGTTAAAACTGTATGCACTACCAGTATTGGATATTAGGCCAACTCCAGGCTACAACTAAAACTGTAAAGTTAAAACTGTATGCACTGTACCAGTATTGGATGTTAGGCCAACTCCAGGCTACAACTAAAACTGTAAAGTTAAAACTGTACTGTGCAAAGGATGTCATTAGTAAAAGTTAGAAGCTGGAACGCAGCAGCGTACTGAATTGTGAGTGACCAATCGAAAAATTAGATTCCCCCCTCATCCACTTTTTATGCCTCCGCCGGCATTAGCCAGGCCGGAGGCATTATGGTTTTGGGTTGTCCGTCCGTCCATAGGATGTTTGTTAACGCGATATATGAGGAACGCCTTGACAGAATTTCATCAAATTTGCCTCAAACGTCTACCTGGACTCAAGGATGAACTGATTTATTTTTGTCTTTGTTTGAGCCTGTTGTTCTGTTTTGTTCTGAAAATTGTAAAATAAAAAAAATTAAATAAAAAAGGATGAACTGATTACATTTTGGTGGTCAAAGGTCAAAGTTCAAGGTCACTGTGACCTCACGAACGCCATTTCCAAGCTTGTTAATGCGATATCTGAGAAACGCCTTGACAGAATTTCTTCCAATTTGGCTCAAACGTCGACTTAGACTGAAGGATGAACTTATTAGATTTTGGTGGTCAAAGGTCAAAGTTCAAGGTCACTGCGACCTCACGAACGCCATTTCCAAGCTTGTTAATGTGATATACATCTCAGGAACGCCTTGACGGAATTTCTTCAAATTTGGCTCAAACGTCGACTTGGATGAACTGATTAGATTTTGCTGGTCAAAGGTCAAGGTCACTGTGATGTCACGTCGAATGCCATTTCAAAGCTTGTTAATGCGATATCTAAGATGGCGACGCCCAACGAATCAACTCCAAATGGGAGACCAAAATCAATGGGATAGCTCTGTCCATATCTTTAGGTCAGTGACGTTAACGCAATATCTCAGGAACGCCTTGACGGATTCTCATCAAATTTGCCTCAAATGTCCACTTGGACTCAAGGATGAACTGATTAGATTTTGATGGTCAAAGGTCAAAGTGCGCTCCCAGCTTTCACGCATTATATGCACCTTTTTTGTGAAAAAACCATATCACACAAATTCCTTATCAAAGTATTAAACGGTAGTCTTTATACATCTTAAAACATGTTTGGAGGGGATCTTTTAAGTTTAATAGTCTTTGAATTATATTAATATGGCGTGAGTTTCAGTTAACTTTGCACACAAACAGCCGGTAGAAATACTGTTTAGTTTTATTACATTTCAGAGCCTGTACTTTTTTAAGCGGTGCAACCGCTTCTCTAAGTGACTTTGTGTGTAGGAGCACGAGAGTTCACCTGAGAGTTCGTATTCACAGAAATTTTCAACCAGTCCCTCTCCCTCCAGACTGCCCCGTCCTGCGTCAAATCTGCCACCATCATCCCCATCCCCAAACAGCAGAAGGTGACTGTGCCCCATAGCCCTCACTCCCATAGCCAGCAAGTGCATAGAGAAGCTGGTGATATCCGCCCCACACTCCGCCCCTACCACGACCCCCTACAATTTGCATACCGCCCCAACAGGAGCACAGCAGACGCCATCGCCCACGTGCTACACACCGCCCTCTCCCACCTGGAGGGGAGGGACACCTATGTGAGAATGCTGTTTGTGGGCTACAGCTCAGCGTTCAACACCATAGTGCCCTCCAGGTTGGTCAGCAAGCTCAAGGATCTGGGCCTGAACACAGCACTGTGTGACTGGATCCAGGACTTTCTGACAGACCGCCACCAGGTGGTGACAGTGGACAACCACACCTCCTCCCCACTGACCATCAACATAGGAGCGCCTCAGGGCTGTGTCTCCAGCCCCTTCTGGTACGACCTTTACACCTACAACTGCATGGCGACACAGACTTCAAACACCATTGTGAAGTTTGCAGATGACATAGCGGTTGTGGGGCTGATGAGACGGCCTACAGGAAGGAGGTGGATGCCCTGGAACAGTGGTGCCAGGACAACCACCTCTCCCTGAACGTCTCTAAGACCAAGGAGATCATTGTGGATTACAGGAAGGGGAGGGAGACTCACCCCCCAGTCACCATCAACGGGACAGTGGTGGAAAGGGCGGACAGCTTCAAGTACCTGGGAGTCGACATCCACCAGGACCTGACGTGGGCCAGTCACACCAGCACTGTCATCAAAAAGGCCCAACAGCGACTGCATGGACTCAGATTATTTGTTTTCGCCTGAGGTCCAAAATCTTCAGGGACTTCTACAGAGGCACCAATGAGAGCCTGCTGACCGGCTGCTTCACTACCTGGTACGGGACTGTACCACCATGGACCGCAAGGCACTGAGAAGAGTGAGCACGTGACAGGATGTGATCTGCCAAAACTGCAGGATCTGTACACTCAGCAGTGCCTCAGGAAGTCCCGGAAGATCATCAAGGACATGAACCACCCGCACAACAGCCTGTTCTCCCTGCTGCCCTCAGGGAGAAGATACGGGGTCCCGAAGGCAAGCACAAACATTTGTTTAAGTGGCGTCTGTCTATGGCAGTGGTGGTGTCCATCGCAATTTATGACAGAAATGATATCACTCAACTGAAAATGATGTCAGGCAATTGCTCAACTGTGATATTTACAGTTGCGTGGCAAGGACCAGAAAAGCTGCGGAGACTTTTTTTTTTTTACATGTGTAACTGTACTTCTACTTAAGTAAAGAATGTGTGTACTTTTCCCATCTCTGCCCCCCACGCCCACCTCCAGTCGACTCCTCACAGCCGCCCTCCACCAGCGGCAGCAGTATAGGAGGCTCCTCAGATGACAGCATCCATTCCATCCTGGAACAAGCCCGCAAGGAGATGGAGGCCCAGCACACTACGCTGGAGCCCATCCTCAAGGCCTCTTCCATGGGACCCTCAGACCTCTCCCTGCTAGCCCCCAAATCACTGGGAGCCCCTGCTGCCCTGTCCCCGTCTTCCTACTCTCCTTTGGCTCCGTCCCTCAAGAAGGCCTCCGGGAACCCTTCCTGTTCACCCTCGCCATCTCCCCTCCTGGACTTCCACTGCAGCCTGGTGAAGAAGGAGGGGGCCATGGGAGAGGTCGGTGTGGGAGCGACACTGTCGGACGGAGGAAGCAAGCAGGGGCGGGGCTCCTGGAGGGACCAATGGTGGAGCAGCGTGAAGTCAGGAGGCTGGGTCATGAGCGACGAGGCTCGGAGTCAAGAGGACTGCAAAGAGGTAACGTGACAGAGCTCTGCATCTGATCCTAGTTGGATCATCAAATCACATTGATAACATTGGAGAAACGTATGCAAAGTGCTTATTATGCATGGCAACACTTAAGCGGTGACGGTGATAACATGAGCTCTGTTTGAAACCGTTCCCTATTGCAGAGATAGTGCACTATATAGTGTACCCGCCATTTTCTACTGTGTCCAAATTCTCAACGCTTAATTTGATCCACAAAATAGTCCACTATAAGATAGATAGATAGATAGATAGATAGATAGATAGATAGATAGATAGATAGATAGATAGAGTACTTCATTTATCCCTGGAGGGAGATTTGATCATTACAGCAGCAGTTAACATCAATGACAAAGTAGATAACATAACTTACTGTATAAGAAACAAACAATGTAGATTTCTTTAAGCATTTTTCAGCGATTTGTTGGTGAGCACTTCTGTTCTGGAAATTGTTCAGAACTAGGGCTGCAATTAAGGATTATTTTGATAATCGATTAATCTGTCGATTATTTCTTCGATTAATCGATCAATCGGATAAATTATTTCAACAATTTTATTCAAAAACAAAATGTCCCAAATCATCATCATCATCATCAACCTTTATTTAATCAGGCAAGTTAATTAAGAACAAATTCTTATTTTCAAATTGACAATATTAGTGCACAAAAGTGCTGCTTGACTGGACCAGAGCTATCTAAACAATTAGTCCATGGGCCAGACCAGATATCGGTACCATATGGGTGGGCAAAACTTTACCTATACTAAATTGTTTATAGGGTCAATATAAGTAAATTAATATATGATAGCCTTTCCACAGGAGTAGCTTTTCATATTTATTGGACATTTTCTTATTTTCCCCTATTTAGTCCATGGGCCAAACACAAAAATTGCACATATCGGTACCACTCAAGTGGACAAATTCTAATCATGATTTTTGAACAGGTATATATCCATAGATGATATTTTAGTATGATAGCCTTTGCAGAATGGCAGCTTTGTCACAGTTATCGGCTCATGAAGTTAGCAAACCCCTACAATAAATTTGATTCTAGGTGCTGATCCATAACCTATTTTAGGCTCAGGACCTTTAACCATGTTCTATGATAACATGTTTGACAACATTGTAAAGGGTAGCTTCTTAGCTTTCATTTGAGCTCAGTTGTGTGTCTGTCTGACAAATAAAGAGCTCACATGGGCTCTTCAAAGTGTCAGTGACATTCATTTTTCCACAGTTTTCGCCTAAATTATAGTCTTTATTTCAGCACTGTGGCATCTAGGAACATCAGAGACACAAACAACAAAAACTGGAATACTCATATAGGACTATAAGGATTCAGAAAAGGTATAATGAACCCATACTATCCCATCGTGAGAGGTGAATTTTGCCCTTTGAATTTGGTAGAAGAATGCCTTCTCGAGGGAAATGGGCCAGAACCCAAAATGTAAGATATCGGTACCATCCGGGTGGATAAATTCTACTTGTGATTTTTTTAAATTCCTATGACCATGGTAGCTTATTAGTGCTTAACCACCCCTCTTAAATTATGGACTTATGGGAATTATGGGAAATCATCTTGCTTTCATTATATCCTCTCCCTGGGGTGTCTGGACTACTAACTGTTAATATTACATGTCTAGATATAGGCATGCTATCCTATGATACTATACATACCATACCATACCATACTATACTATACTAGATAGATATATATGCTATACTTAATTGTCTACTAAATTGGCACATTTCCCAGTCAAAAAGAGGGTAAATTGGCACGCTTTTCAGCCAGAAATTGTTTTATTTGTGTTACGGTATATGTACAGCTACATTCAAAATGTTTCCAGTCTTTCAACACAATATTAGGACAATCTACCCTTCCTGAGACCATGTCATCCACGAGGGCAACACCATCATCGTCATTCACATCTGAGTCTATCAGCTGTGCAGCAAGCTCTCACTGTGTTGGTTGGCACATGCTTGTAGTTTGCACAGGTTTGTGCATTTCAGACCGTTATTGAGACATGTGCACTCTGGTGGTTTGCACGACCTCACACACTTGCAGGAGAGCAACTGCAAGACGGCACCTGGTGCTGGGGAACCGTGCATCCACTGGATTTCAAGCTGCCCCTCATCATCTGTGGTCCACCTATGGTCCTTAAAGTACAGTCCATTGTTGATATCATGGGAAACTCCTTTGTGAATCCACTCAGTCCAGATCAATATGAGTTTGTCAGCTTGTCAACTGCAACTGTTGCCCCGCCAGATGTAGCTAACCTGCATGATTCCAGCCACAACATCCAGCAGTGGAGGAAACTGCTCTACAGCGCTGCCAGCAAAGTCAGTCTGATCAAATTCTTGTTTGAGGAATGGAAAGGACCCAGACACAGATAGAAACTACAAGACAAGGCCTTATGTTACCTGTGAAGTAGTCTGCTTCAAAATCAACAAGAACCAATGGGAGGAGGTAACACAGCTCAAATCCTCTCAGGAAGAAGCTGACACCTGCATGCTAATGCATGCTCTCCATGTAGCAGAGTCTGGCTTCAAGGCAGTGATCATCATGGCAGACACAGATGTCCTGCTACTGACTCTGGGTTGGAGCAAGGACATCCCATGCCCAATGTACCAAAAATGTGGAACACAGAACAAGACAATGTTCCAGGACATCACCAAACTATGCAAATCACGCGGCGATAGTATTGCTGGCGCCTTGATTGGCATGCACACGTTCACTGGCTGCAACACTGTCAGCGTATTTGCAGGACACGGAAAAGTGGGCACCCTGAACAGACAGGACATATCAAGAAGCCTTCCTTGAGCTCGGCCGTGCTTGGGATGTCTCTAATGAGCTCTTCAAGGAGCTGCTGGAAATCATGTGCCACATGTATTATGTATATGTACCCTCTACACACATTACAGATGTCAACCTCCTCCGATACCAACTTTTCTGCACCAGACGTGGGGAGGTCGAGTCCAGCCAGCTTCCACCATTTGAGGATTGGCTATTAATGCATTCCATTCATGCAAAAGATCAGACTGCAATCTCTAGACGGTCTCTTCAAACCCAGCCATCTGTACCAAGCCCCAAGGACCATGGGTGGACCACAGACGATGAGGGGCAGCTTGAAATCCAGTGGATGTGCGGTTCCCCAGCACCAGACCGTTTTGCAGTTGCTCTCCTGCAAGTGTGTGAGGTCGTGCAAACCACCAGAGTGCACAGGTCTCAATAATGGTCTGAAGTGCACAAACCTGTGCAAACTACAAAAATGTGCCAACCAGCACACTCAGATGTGAATGACGATGATGGTGTTGCCCTCGTGGGTGGCATGGTGTCTCAGGAAGGGTAGATTGTCCTAATATTGTCCTGAAAGACTGGAAACATTTTGAATGTGGCTGTTCATATAATGTAACACAAATAAAACTATTTTTGACTGAGAAACGTGTCAATTTACTCTGTTTTTGACTGAGAAATATGCCACTTTAGTAGACAAGCATAGTATATCTAGTATAGTATAGTATTAGCCTGGGTAAACCCATCCCCCACGTGACCTGCTCTCAGACCTGTTCTCACTGGGAACTGAGAGAGCAGGTCACGTGGTGGCTGGGTTTACCTAGGCTAGTATAGTATAGTATAGTATAGTATAGTATAGTATAGTATAGTAGGGGAGACCGGGGATGGTTGTAACATTTTGGACATTTCTGTCTGTATCTTGGAGCTCTTTTAAGCCAGTGTATTCAAAATTTGATACAAACTAATTACAAGTGTCTGGTATCACATGGAGTAGCTGTTATATCTGCAACACAAACAGAAAATGCATGGCTTAGTCTCAAACACAAGGAGTGAAATGTTACAATCCACCCCATAGTATGGGTTAGTTGTAACACACCCTGGGGTGAAATGTAACATTATGAAATAAGGATCCTGACAACAACTTAAGAGATTGAACGCTTTTATTTAAGAATCAAATTACTTTTTTAAGATACAATAACTGTGTGTGTGTGTGTGCTTGCACGTGTGCATCTGTGTATGTCAAGGATGTTCGTTGTTAATGTTAATGGGGCGGCATTAGCTCAGGAGGTAGAGCTGTCGCCTGGGAATCGGAAGGTTCCCGGTTCGAGGCTGGCTCCTCCCGGCTCCCGACAAGCAGCTAGCGCCCTGCATGGCTGCAGACGCCGTCGGTGTGTGAATGGGTGAATGTGAGGTATTCATGTAAAAGCGCTTTGGGTAGTCGATAGACTATATAAAATGCACTCTAAATAGTAAATAGTCCATTTACCATTTACCATTAATGTTAATAACATTGAACAAATGTGCACCAGCTGAATAGTGTGTCTGTGTTTGTGCTTGCTTTCACTTCCACACTCAGTCACAGCCCTACACTAAAACTTAAACATTATAAAATTGAACATTGTAAAACTTAGCAAAATGTGCAAATGCAGAATCTGTACAGTGTGACGTGGCATATTCCATACACTTTTGCTACAGATCTGATGGACTTTCCCTACTCTTTCACATCATTTGAGGCTCTCTTCAAAATGTCCAGAGGCACCCCTCTGTCAGTCTTTTGCTTCCAAGACCTAGGCATACTGAAATTCAAAGAAAACAAAAGCATACAATTAAAATGTTGCTTGGGGTCAGTTGTAACATGTTACAACTGACCCGACCACCCCATGTTACAACTGACCTGACAAGCTTACCTTACAGCTAACAGCTAAAACATTAACACTAACAATGTGCATGCAAAATAGCTTCACAGACACATAATTAACATGAGTTAAGTTTGATGAGTTTAACTACAAAGCAGGCAATGCTATCACATAAATAAATGAAGTCAAAAAATATACTTTCTTACCTCAAAATTAGTTTTTACTTGTAAAATTGGCTGTACCTGCCACAGGCTCCCACTTCCTCACATGTGGGCTAAGGACTCAACTGAGCATGTGCAGAGTAAATCAGGTGATTCATAACTGGGTCTATCATATAAAAACATAATCTAGGGATGTATATGAATTTAAAAAAATCACAAGTAAAATTTGCCCACCTGGCTGGTACCGATTTGTTAAATTTAGGGCTCTGGCTCATTTCCCTTGAGAAGTCATTCTTCTACCTTAAAGCCCCATTCAGTAAGTTTTCCACTGCGCCCTCTGCGTGCATTAGTATCGATAACAATATCGCCGTTCAAAGTCAACAAAACACAGCGGCAGAAGCTCTATGTACATGTTGTGACATCGGGTACTCACCACGTGATGAAATAATAATCCATAGTTCCGTGAAACATCATTTTCGTAGCAAATCCGAATCGAGTTACTTCCTCGTTTTCATGAACACAGCGCTTCCGCTGTACAGCGCATGCGCGCATGCTTTTCTTTTTTTCTTTTTTCTTGCTATGGGACGTGACAGACAAACTGCTTAGTCCCAGTGCTGGCCAATGGAGGGCGGTGTGGGATAAATAAAGACGAGGGTCTCCCTATTAAAAGTCAATCTACCATGTCCTGTGACTAAAAAGCAGTTATATTATTGTCAAAAATGTCAAAAATCTTACTGATTGGGGCTTTAAGGACCACATTCACCCCTCACGATCGGATAGTATGGGCACATGATACCTTTTCTGAATCCTTATAGTCCTGTGAGTATTCCAGTGTTTGTTGTTTGTGTCTCTGATGTTCCTAGATGCCACAGTGCTGAAATAAAACTATAGTTTAGACGAAAATTGTGGAAAAACGAATGTCACTGACAGTTTGAGGAGCTCCTGTGACCTCTGTATTTGTCAGAGAGACACACAACTGAGGTTAAATGAAAGCTAGGAAGCTACCCTTTAAAATTATATCAAAGATATTCTCATCAAACATGAGTAAAGGTCCTAAAAAGAGCCTAGAATAGGATATGCATCAGCACCTAGAATCCAAATTATTGTAGGGGCTGGCTAACTTCATGAGCTGATAACCGTGAGAAAGCTACCATTCTGGAAAGGCTATCATACTAAAATATCATCTATGGATATATACATGTTCAAAAATCATGATTAGAATTTGCCCACTTGAGTGGTACCGATATGTGAAATTTTGGTGTTTGGCCCATGGACTAAATAATGGGGGAAAAGATTATAGCTGCTATTACTATATACTATTACTATTAATAACTATTGACTAATAATAATTATAGCTGCTGCACAGCAATGATTCATGCAATCTAACGATTGCTGTTTTTCAATCTTTGGACTTCATAATTGGCCATAGGTTGCAGTGTACAAAAGTTTCTCCTCATTTGGGCCCACATTTCGGTGAAAGTTGCAAAGCCGTAGCACGTATGCCTGATTTGTTATGAATTTTCAAAGTTTTAAACTTTAGACGGTCGCTGTAGCGCCACCATCAGGACTATTGGCACCAAATTCGCATCGACAAAGTTTGGCATGGGACTGGATGGACCTTTGTGCAAAGTTTGGTTTATTTTTATACATGGGAAGTCAAACTTCCCGGGAGAATAATAATATTAATAATAATACAGGCAAATACAATAAGTGGCCTTGCCGCTTCGCTGGCCCGGCCACTAATAATTATAGCTGCTGCGCAGCAATGGGTCGTGCAATCTAACGATTGCTGTTTTGGCCATAGGTTGCAGTGTACAGTGTGTGTGTGTGTGTGTGTGTGTGTGTGTGTGTGTGTGTGTGTGTGTGTGTGTGTGAATTTATGACATCACTGATGTCATCAGTGGTTTATGACATCACTGATGATGTCATCAGTGGTTTATGACATCACTGACAATGCCATCAGTGGGACAGACAGATACACAGAGCCCCAGCTCCCTGATAAGGATGATGATGATGATGATGAGGTCAGGTTTCGAATGGTCTCACTACGATCAAATTGCTATTATGGGGATATACTGACTAACATCATCACACATGAATACCATGAGTCCATATATCCATACTGATCTCCGGACCCAACCCACCAGTTGACTGTTGGTCTCTGTGTGTCTCTGCCAGAAGCCTTCCCGGCTGGCTGCCTCCTCTATGGATTACTGGAAGGACTGGCCACGGGCAGACTCCCCATACTCCCAGGTTGGCTCGGAGCCTCAGGGTCCCCCCAGCCGGGCTGACACCCCCCACAGCAGCCCGTCACCCCTGGGCTTCGTGTCCAGCCTGGGTCCCTTGGGCCCGTTGCTGGTGTCCAGCTCCACTGTGGCCGCCACAGCCAAAACTCCCAAGCTCGCTGTGGCGCCGCTGAAGCCCGAGCAGTATGAGTTCTACATGTACCAGGAGCTGGACACTCTGGAGCTCACTCAGCAGATCAAGGACAAGCTGGCCAAGAACGGCATCTGCCAGCGCATCTTCGGAGAGAAGGTTTTTAGTTTTTTTACTAAATTCACACATTTATTTATATTTGTTGTAATATTTTTTTTTCGTATATACATACATATATTATACATATTAGAACATTTAGCTACTTCTGCTCTTACTCACAATGTCAAAATATAAGCGATGTGATATTAACGGTTGTTTGGCACAGCTGTTCAGCTTTATTTCACACTAGTTTCTGCTGCAGTGGCACCCGGAAGTACTTTTTTTTTGTTGTGATGTCACGCTGATTTGTCCTATTCAGTGGTGTGAGTGTAAACCACCAACACCACCACCACATGTTCAGTGGTGTGACAGTGTGCTACCAACTCACTCAGCTCTCCTCTTTGTTGACATGCTAGTGTCACAAAATAGCCTTTTCATTCCTCAGCCTTTCAGATGCTCGAGATCAGAGGTTTTCAAAGTGGAAGGCGGGCCTCCCAAAGAGGGGGGGGGGGGCTCCCAACAGTTTCAGGGGAGGCTCAGTGAATGGAGGTGAAAAAATATTACATTAGTTATCAAAAGGAGATCACATAGAATAGCCTAAATGTGTGTGATTTGGTTAAAGAGATAGTTCAGAGATACAGTAGTTTTGGGGAACTTTGCTGTTTTTCCCCACTTTCCCAGAGTCAGTAACAAATAAATGCCTTCATGGGGCGGCTTTAGCTCAGGAGGTAGAGCGGGTCGGCCAATGACGCAAGGGTTGGCGGTTCGATCCCCGCTCCCTCCCAGCTGCTGTCGCTGTGTCCTTGGGCAAGACACTTAACCCTCCTTGCTCCCGATGGTGTGTAGGCACCCTGCGTGGCAGCCTGCTGCCATCGGTGTATGAATGGGTGAATGTAGACTATCTACTGATTGTAAAGCGCTTTGGATAAAAGCGCTATATAAATGCAGGCCATTTACCATTTACCATTTACCTTCAGCCAGACCTTGACAGACCTTATGACAGAGCGTTTATGCATTTGTCTGAAATAATGTGAAACAGCAATATCATGCTATCTTTGCTCAATTAAATGTTAGTGTGTGTAGGGGAGGATGGCTTTCCAAGCTTTGTCTGAGGGGAGGCCCACAGTCCAGTCCACACTTTGAAAACATCAGCTCTACTGTAGATGTCACCTAGAACAACGAACCAAAGGCCCATACACTGAGAAGAACACATTATGACCTGCAGATGGCAGTGGTTTGAGGAAAGGCCATGTTCACTGTGGATTTGCATGCAAGTGTGAATAGCATAGTACACATTTTAAAAGGGACCTATTATGCTTTTCCACACACACACACACACACACACACACACACACACACACACACACACACACACACACACACACACATATGTATATATATATAGTCATTACTCAAGGTCATATGGTCATTACTCGAGCCCCCTGCACTGTTCAAACCATACATACGCATAATGGAACCTGCCTTGAATATGTGATGTCAGTCGCCATTCACTCTACCAGACTTTACAGGCCGTACGTTTTACTAAATTCACACATTTTAAAACTGACAGTTCACACAACTTAAACACTACATACATACAGTACACTTTATTATACATCAAACCCTTCAGCTACTTCTACTCACAATGCCAATATTAGGTGTCAGGCTTGAAAATTTGGAATGGATTTCTCAGTGCAATTTTCACACTTTGCAAAGTCATCCTGTGGGCCGGATTGGACCCTTTGGTGGGCTGGTTCTGGCCCCCGGCCTGTATGTTTGACACCCCTTACCTAATACAATGACAGCCTTTGTGATGACTCTTCTGAATGTCCTTGCCAGCAGGAACGGCTGCAACACAGTCTCACAGAAAATTGTAAAATAGTAACGTTTTGGACCAATGTTTACAATTTTTTGGAGACTGGGCTGGCTGGGAACATAGATAAAATGAGTTGAAGCAAGCATGTAATATGAGATTATTAGGGATGTCACGATATTTCGTCCCACGAAATCTCGCGATACTAAAGTCCCACAAAATTGTGCGATACAAAACGTGACGATATCGTGGAGATGAAAAAATATATCCAGAGAAAAAGAACCTCTGAACATGCTGCACTGACGGGCCGGCACTGATCTGTATTCTCTCTCTATCTTTTTCATTACTTTGCTTGAAATGGGGACTAAACCGACGCTCATTAAATAACCGACAAGATTAAATGCGCTATTTATAGACTAATGCATTGCTGGCGAAGTTTGCGCAACACAATTGAATTCACATTTCCCCGTGCGGTTATCCCAATGCGGACCGCATGTTTCAGTGGATGACAGTAGCGCACTGGCTGTGTGTCTGCCGCCTGCACTGTCAGAGGCGCAGACGGACACTCTGACAGGGAGACCCCGCCGGTCCAAGTGGCAGGCGAGATGTCTCCCCTCATCTCTACAGACTAGACCTACAGTAGTCTGAAATTAACTAGTTTGTGCCATTGTTTCCACGGGCACAACATGTCGGGTAAGCAGTTAATATTATAGCCTACAAATTAATCTTTCTCTGAATGTGTCTAATGTGCGCATAATAGGCTATCTGTCATTAGGGGATGCAGCTCTGTACTCCCGAAACTATTTCAAATTGTACGTTACGATTACCATGTCTAATTGTACGAGTAACGTTAACTTGATACTACGTTTCAATCATCAATTAACGCTCCGCAACGCTCAACATACAGTGCAGTCAGAGAATTCATTGAAGAGGAATCATCCTCCTTAAGAGGATGACAATTACATAATGAAGATAGTAGCCTACACAATACACAGCTCGTTGCCTGCATAAGGTTTTTAAGATATAGATTGTATAGTTTATTTTTCTTTTAGGCCTACTATGCAACAAACATTTAGTTTGTGACAGTGTGACACATATTGCAATATAAGCCAATTATCTTCCATATCGTTTTCTAGTTATTATGACAATTTCCAACAACAGCATTTGTTTTGCATTTTGTGTATTTCAAATAAGAAGTATTTATTCAAATAAGAAATATTTAAAATAAGATTTTTCCAGTCATATATATTCATTATTCAAGTTTTGTAAAAAACTAATAAATATCGTATCGTATCGTATCGTTATCATGAACCCAATATCGTGTATCGTATCGTATCGTGAACTGAGGGTATCGTGACACCCCTAGAGATTATACATCAGAATGCGGTTCTCCTCTGACTGACTCTAAATGTTGGCGTGTTTGTGGCTGCCTGCATGCTCTTGAGCATGTGTTGTGTGTTGCAGGTGCTGGGCCTGTCTCAGGGGAGTGTGAGCGACATGCTCTCCAGGCCGAAGCCCTGGGCCAAGCTGACCCAGAAGGGCAGAGAGCCTTTCATCCGCATGCAGCTGTGGCTCAACGGAGAGCTGGGCCAGAACGTACTGCCTTTACAGGGCCAGCCGCAGGGTAGGCACCCAGCACCACTACATCTACACTAGCCAGCAGTGTCTGTCTGTCTGTCTGTCTCGCTCTCCCTCTCTGTCCTTCGCGTATCTCGAGGACCGTTGGTCGGTTCAAACTTCAAACTTTGGGAGTGCGCTGATGGGAACTCCATGGGAATGGGAATGTCATCCAATTTGGCACAGCGCCACCTACTGGCCACACAAAAAGTGGTTTTACTTGAGAACCGTTTGTACGATCGACTTCAAACTCAGGGAGTGCACTTAGGGGGGCTCAAGGGAGTGGAGGGAGCTGAATTCCGTGCAATTCGGCATAGCGTCACCTACTGCCAACACAAAAAGCGGTTTATCTCGATAGCCATTCATCTGATCGACTTCAAACTTCAAACTCGGGGAGTGCGCTGATTTGCAGGGATGAACAAAGCAAGAACAAGGTCTGCTCACTTTTTAGCTGGCTTTATTTCCAAACACACGCTCTCACAACATAAATAGCCTATACTTTCTGTCTTTGCTCCTCAGCCCACTTTGCCCGGTGCTCAGAGGGTCTAAATAATAAATAATAGAATTCAGGCTTATCATAATTATCACGGATTCATGGAGAGCTGGAGAGCGTGGCGCTACGTGGCTTCTCCAGCCAGTACAGAGAGTAGTCAACACAGGTAGCCTATCAGCACAGAGAGCAGTCAACACAGGTAGCCTATCAGCACAGAGAGCGGTATTCAGAGCAAATAGGGAGATATACTGTAGAGCATTATCATCATGCTATATATCTCCCTCTTTGCTCTGAATGAGTGAGAAAAGGAGAAAATAATAATTACATCACAACAGTATAATCCTAATGTTAATTAAAAATTAGATATTCCTCTAAATATGGCTAAAAAATGTAAAAAAAAAAAAAAAAAAAAACTTATTTTTTTTTTTTGGTGGGGCCCGCAAGGGCCCACAGCAAGTCCCTCCCTCCCAGCACCCCATGCTTAAAGTGACTTCCAGCGGCCCTGGACTGGAGGATAATTGGCTTTGGCAGAGGTCTGCACTCAAAGTGCACTTCAAGGATGATCATTTATTCAGATATTACATCTATTTGGATAATTGGATGTTGGGAGCGACTTGGTCTTGGTTTCTTATCCGATGTTTTGAAGAAAAATATGTGTAATATACCTGGAGTATATCAAAAATGCAGTCATAGCGCCACCTACTGGCAACACCAAAAGTGGTTTATCTCGACAACCATTCTTACGATCGACTTCACTCTTCACTCACTGTTGCTAGGAACACGAGGAAGTGCAGTGTCGAACTTGGTGCAATCTGCACATGTGCATAGTCATAGCTCCACCTACTGGCACAACAGAGAGTGGCTTGTATCTCACCGTTACATGGTCAAATCTGCCCCAAATGGGGTTACAGGGTGATATGGAGATAGAGAGTACAGGTGGTGTAGGAGAAGGATGGAGATGTTACAGGGTGATATGGAGATACAGAGTACAGGTGGTGTAGGAGAAGGATGGAGACGTTACAGGGTGATATGGAGATAGAGAGTACAGGTGGTGTAGGAGAAGGATGGAGATGTTACAGGGTGATATGGAGATAGAGAGTACAGGTGGTGTAGGAGAAGGATGGAGATGTTACAGGGTGATATGGAGATAGAGAGTACAGGTGGTGTAGGAGAAGGATGGAGACGTTACAGGGTGATATGGAGATAGAGAGTACAGGTGGTGTAGCAGAAGGATGGAGATGTTACAGGGTGATATGGAGATAGAGAGTACAGGTGGTGTAGGAGAAGGATGGAGACGTTACAGGGTGATATGGAGATAGAGAGTACAGGTGGTGTAGAAGGATGGAGACGTTACAGGGTGATATGGAGATAGAGAGTACAGGTGGTGTAGGAGAAGGATGGAGATGTTAGAGGGTGATATGGAGATAGGGAGTACAGGTGGTGTAGGAGAAGGATGGAGACGTTACAGGGTGATATGGAGATAGAGAGTACAGGTGGTGTAGGAGAAGGATGGAGACGTTACAGGGTGATATGGAGATAGAGAGTACAGGTGGTGTAGGAGAAGGATGGAGACGTTACAGGGTGATATGGAGATAGAGAGTACAGGTGGTGTAGGAGAAGGATGGAGACGTTACAGGGTGATATGGAGATAGAGAGTACAGGTGGTGTAGCAGAAGGATGGAGATGTTACAGGGTGATATGGAGATAGAGAGTACAGGTGGTGTAGGAGAAGGATGGAGATGTTAGAGGGTGATATGGAGATAGGGAGTACAGGTGGTGTAGGAGAAGGATGGAGACGTTACAGGGTGATATGGAGATAGAGAGTACAGGTGGTGTAGGAGAAGGATGGAGACGTTACAGGGTGATATGGAGATAGAGAGTACAGGTGGTGTAGGAGAAGGATGGAGATGTTACAGGGTGATATGGAGATATAGTACAGGTGGTGTAGGAGAAGGATGGAGATGTTACAGGGTGATATGGAGATAGAGAGTACAGGTGGTGTAGGAGAAGGATGGAGATGTTACAGGGTGATATGGAGATACAGAGTACAGGTGGTGTAGGAGAAGGATGGAGACGTTACAGGGTGATATGGAGATAGAGATTACAGGTGGTGTAGGAGAAGGATGGAGACGTTACAGGGTGATATGGAGATAGAGAGTACAGGTGGTGTAGGAGAAGGATGGAGACGTTATAGGGTGATATGGAGATAGAGAGTACAGGTGGTGTAGGAGAAGGATGGAGATGTTACAGGGTGATATGGAGATACAGAGTACAGGTGGTGTAGGAGAAGGATGGAGACGTTACAGGGTGATATGGAGATAGAGAGTACAGGTGGTGTAGGAGAAGGATGGAGATGTTACAGGGTGATATGGAGATAGAGCGTACAGGTGGTGTAGGAGAAGGATGGAGATGTTACAGGGTGATATGGAGATAGAGAGTACAGGTGGTGTAGGAGAAGGATGGAGATGTTACAGGGTGATATGGAGATAGAGAGTACAGGTGGTGTAGGAGAAGGATGGAGATGTTAGAGGGTGATATGGAGATAGAGAGTACAGGTGGTGTAGGAGAAGGATGGAGACGTTACAGGGTGATATGGAGATAGAGAGTACAGGTGGTGTAGGAGAAGGATGGAGACGTTACAGGGTGATATGGAGATAGAGAGTACAGGTGGTGTAGGAGAAGGATGGAGACGTTACAGGGTGATATGGAGATAGAGAGTACAGGTGGTGTAGGAGAAGGATGGAGATGTTACAGGGTGATATGGAGATAGAGAGTACAGGTGGTGTAGGAGAAGGATGGAGATGTTACAGGGTGATATGGAGATAGAGAGTACAGGTGGTGTAGGAGAAGGATGGAGATGTTAGAGGGTGATATGGAGATAGAGAGTACAGGTGGTGTAGGAGAAGGATGGAGACGTTACAGGGTGATATGGAGATAGAGAGTACAGGTGGTGTAGGAGAAGGATGGAGACGTTACAGGGTGATATGGAGATAGAGAGTACAGGTGGTGTAGGAGAAGGATGGAGATGTTACAGGGTGATGTGGAGATACAGAGTACAGGTGGTGTAGGAGAAGGATGGAGATGTTACAGGGTGATATGGAGATACAGAGTACAGGTGGTGTAGGAGAAGGATGGAGATGTTACAGGGTGATATGGAGATAGAGAGTACAGGTGGTGTAGGAGAAGGATGGAGATGTTAGAGGGTGATATGGAGATAGAGAGTACAGGTGGTGTAGGAGAAGGATGGAGACGTTACAGGGTGATATGGAGATAGAGAGTACAGGTGGTGTAGGAGAAGGATGGAGATGTTACAGGGTGATATGGAGATAGAGAGTACAGGTGGTGTAGGAGAAGGATGGAGATGTTACAGGGTGATATGGAGATATAGTACAGGTGGTGTAGGAGAAGGATGGAGATGTTACAGGGTGATATGGAGATAGAGAGTACAGGTGGTGTAGGAGAAGGATGGAGATGTTACAGGGTGATATGGAGATAGAGAGCACAGGTGGTGTAGGAGAAGGATGGAGATGTTACAGGGTGATATGGAGATAGAGAGTACAGGTGGTGTAGGAGAAGGATGGAGATGTTACAGGGTGATATGGAGATAATAATAATAATAATAATAATGATTGGATTTATATAGCGCTTTTCTAGACACCCAAAGCGCTTCACAGAAATCATTATTCATTCACACCATTCGTACCAGTGGTGGTAAGCTACGGGTGATGTAGCCACAGCTGCCCTGGGGAAGACTGACGGAAGCGTGGCAGCCATTTCGCGCCTACGGCCCCTCCGACCACCACCAACATTCATAGACATTCATACCCATTCATACGAGGCAATGAGGGTTAAGTGTCTTGCCCAAGGACACAACGACAACAGCTGGGAGGGAGCGGGATTCGAACCGCCAACCCTTGAGTCATTGGCCGACCTGCTCTACCTCCCGAGCTAATGCCGTCCCAGATAGAGAGTACAGGTGGTGTAGGAGAAGGATGGAGACGTTACAGGGTGATATGGAGATAGAGAGTACAGGTGGTGTAGGAGAAGGATGGAGATGGTACAGGGTGATATGGAGATATAGTACAGGTGGTGTAGGAGAAGGATGGAGATGTTACAGGGTGATATGGAGATAGAGAGTACAGGTGGTGTAGGAGAAGGATGGAGATGTTACAGGGTGATATGGAGATACAGAGTACAGGTGGTGTAGGAGAAGGATGGAGACGTTACAGGGTGATATGGAGATAGAGATTACAGGTGGTGTAGGAGAAGGATGGAGACGTTACAGGGTGATATGGAGATAGAGAGTACAGGTGGTGTAGGAGAAGGATGGAGACGTTATAGGGTGATATGGAGATAGAGAGTACAGGTGGTGTAGGAGAAGGATGGAGATGTTACAGGGTGATATGGAGATACAGAGTACAGGTGGTGTAGGAGAAGGATGGAGACGTTACAGGGTGATATGGAGATAGAGAGTACAGGTGGTGTAGGAGAAGGATGGAGATGTTACAGGGTGATATGGAGATAGAGCGTACAGGTGGTGTAGGAGAAGGATGGAGATGTTACAGGGTGATATGGAGATAGAGAGTACAGGTGGTGTAGGAGAAGGATGGAGATGTTACAGGGTGATATGGAGATAGAGAGTACAGGTGGTGTAGGAGAAGGATGGAGATGTTAGAGGGTGATATGGAGATAGAGAGTACAGGTGGTGTAGGAGAAGGATGGAGACGTTACAGGGTGATATGGAGATAGAGAGTACAGGTGGTGTAGGAGAAGGATGGAGACGTTACAGGGTGATATGGAGATAGAGAGTAC